>NC_091301.1:40101329-40163942 GCF_038502225.1 Cherax quadricarinatus | reverse complement strand
TTTACACAAGTTCTGGGACGTCACCATTTTATCTGCATACCAAAGTGTAGTCAACCCCAGGCAACTACCCCTCATCTTTGCAGTGGTGAAAGACCTGCATTCCTATTATCTTGACGGATTATTCAAGGTTAGAGACTCTGTGAAGAACTAGTCGTTGGGTTGTCACTCAACATCTGTGCCCCACTCAACATCTGTGCCCCCCCCATCATCAGCAACGGCTACAATTTCTACAATACGCGGTGTTAACAACATCAACCAGACACCCCAGTCTAACTGTACATATTAGCGTTGAATTCAGATATTATTTTATTTAATTTTTCATTTCTCTTTCAAGTAGGATAAAAATTCACCTTTAATTGTTTTATATTTTCATTTCTAAATAATAAAGTGTTTATATTTGACTGTTATTATTCTCTTTCTATTCATTAATTTTCCTGAGGAGGAGCCAGCCTTGTTAATACTGAAGTTGTTACAGGGCTGAGTAAGCCTTCACAGCCACTATTCTTGTCCCACTAATACTATTCGAGTCCCACTCACACTTTTCTTGTCCCATTGCTACTATTCTTGTCCCACTGCAACTATTCTTGTCCCAATGCCTCTATTCTTATCCCACTGCAACTATTCTTGTCCCACTGCCTCTATTCTTGTCCCACTGCAACTATTCTTGTCCTACTGCAACTATTCTTGTCCCACTGCCACTATTCTTTCCCCAATGCCTCTATTCTTATCCCACTACCACTATTCTTGTCACATTGCCACTAATCTTGTGCCACTCCCACTCTTCTCCCACTGCCACCCTCGTGTCACTGCCACTATTCTTGTCCCACCGCCACTCTTCTTGTTCCACTGCCGCTGTTTTAGTCCCACTGCTACTATTATTGTCCATTGCTACTATTATTGTTCCAGTGCCACTATTCTTGTCACATTGGCACTGTTCTTATCCCATTGGTACTATTCTTGTCGCACTGCCTCTGTTCATGTCCCACTGTAACTATTCTTGTCCCACTACCTCTATTCTTATTCCACTGCCACTATTCTTATCCAGCTGCCACTCATCTTTTCCCAATGCCACTCTTCTTGTCCCACTGTCACTAGTTTTATCCCATTGCCACTGTTCTTGTCCCACTGCCACTATTCTTGTCTTACCTCCACTATTCTTGTGCCACTCCCACAATTGTTTTCCCAATGCTACTATTCTGGTCCCACTGCCCCTTTTCTTGTCCCACTGCCACTATTCTTGTCCCATTGCTATTCTTGTCCCACTACCACTATTCTTGTCCCATTTGCACTATTCTTGTTCCATTGCTACTATTCTTGTCCCACTGCCACTATTCTTGTCCCACTACCTCTATTTTTATTCCACTGCCACTATTCTTATCCAACTGCCACTCATCTTTTCCCAATGCCACTCTCCTTGTCTCACTGCCACTATTCTTGTTCCACTACCAATATTCTTGTCCCAAGGCCACTGTTTTTGTTCCACTGTCACTGTTCATGTCCCACTTCCACTATTCTTATCCCACTGCCACTATTCTTGTCCCACTGCTACTCTTGTCCCACTGACACTATTCTTGTCCCATTGCCACTGTTCTTCTCCCACTGCCACTGTTCTTGTTACAGAGCCACTATTCTTGTCCCACTTCCATTATTCTTGTCCCATTGGCACTATTCTTGTCCCATTGCTGCTATTCTTGACCCACTGCTACTCTTCTTGTCCCACCGCCACTCTTTTTGTCCTACTACCACTGTTCTTGTTCCACTACCACTATTCTTGTTCCATTGCCACTGTTCTTATCCCTTTGCTACTATTCTTGTCTAAATGCCACTATTCTTGTCCCATTGACACTATTCTTATCCAGTTGCTACTGTTCTTGTTCAACTGCCACTATTCTTGTCCCACTGCCACTGTTTTTGTTCCACTATAATTGTTCATATCCCACTTCCACTATTCTTGTCTCACTGCCACTATTCTTGTCCCACTGCTACTCTTCTTGTCCCACTGCCACTATTCTTGTCCCGCTGCCACTATTCTTGTCCCACTGCCACTGTTCTTGTCCCACAGCCACTATTCTTGTCCCACTTCCAATATTCTTGTCCCACTTCCACTGTTCTTGTCCTCCTGCTACTCTTCTTGTTCTACTGCTACTATTCTTGTCCCACTGCCACTATTCTTGTCCCATTGCTAATATTCTTGACCCACTGCCACTCTTCTTGTCTGATACTCTTGTCCCACTGCAACTCTTCTTGTCCCATTGACACTATTCTTTTCCCACTGGCACTGTTCTTGTCCCACTGCTACTATTCTTGTATCACTGCCACTATTCTTGTCACACTAGCACTATTCTTGTCCCATTGCTACTATTCTTGTATCACTGCCACTGTTCTTGTCCCACTGCCACTATTCTTGTCCCATTGCTACTATTCTTGTATCACTGCCACTATTCTTGTCACACTGGCACTATTCTTATCCCATTGCTACTGTTCTTGTCCCACTGCGACTATTCTTGTCCCACTGCACTGTTTTTGTTCCACTGCCACTATTCTTGTTCCACTGCCACTGTTCAAGTTCCACTGCCACTATTCTTGTCCCTTTGCCAGTGTCTGGTTTCACTGCCACAATTTTTGTTCCACTGCCCCTATTTCTGGCATTGTTTGGAATATTTTTTCACGGCTGGTCATTGTACACCGTATACATAAGATTGGTTTCAGGTCCTCGAAATTATAGGCTTAGAACTCACTCAATTTCTGTTAGGTAAAGGCCGGCGCGCGCGCGCGCGCACGCGCGCGCACACACACACACACACACACACACACACGCACACACACACACACACACGCACACACACGCACACACGCACACACGCACACACACACACACACACACACTCCCAACCCCAGTATTCCCCCATGACCAAAGTTACAGTATAAGAACAGAAGTTGAAGGTTTGGTACACAAATGCGGATGGATTAACGAATAAATATGAGGAATGGCAAGAAAGAATCAATGAGAAGTCCCCAGACATCATAGCAGTTACAGAAACAAAACTCGTGGAGACAATAACAGATGCAATCTTCCCACCAGGATACCAATTCATGAGGAAAGGTAGAAGGGGCAGAGGGGGAGGAGGGGTTGCTCTGCTCGTAAAAAAACCGATGGAAATTCGAGAAAATGGGAGGCATAGACGAGACAGGAGAAAGGGACTACATAGTAGGTACACTTCAGTCTGGGAGCACAATGTGGTCATTTCAGTGATGTATAATCCACCACAAAACTGCAGGAGGCCAAGAGAGGAATATGAAGAGAGCAACAGAGCAATGGTGGACACACTTGCTGAGGTGGCAAGAAGAGCTCACTCCAGCAGAGCAAAGTTGCTGGTTATGGGGAATTTCAACCACAGGGAGATTGACTGGGAAAACCTGGAGCCACATGGGGGTCCCGAAACATGGAGAGCCAAGATGTTGGATGTGGTGCTGGAAAACCTCATGCACCAACATGTTAAGGACACTACCAGAGTGACAGGGGAGGATAAACCAGCAAGATTGGACCTTGTGTTCACCCTGGGCAGTTCAGACATTGAGGACATCACATATGAGAGTCCCCTAGAAGCTAGTGACCACGTGGCTCTGTGCTTTGAATACATAGTAGAGTTGCAAGTAGAGAGAGTAACAGGAGCTGAATGGGAAAAGCCAGACTATAAAAGAGGGGACTACGTAGGGTTGAGGAACTTCCTGCAGGAGGTTCCGTGGGACAGAGAACTGGCAGGAAAGCCAGTAAATGAAATGATGGAATATGTAAAAACAAAATGCAAGGAGGCAGTGGAAAGGTTTATTCCCAAGGGCAACAGAAACAATGGGAAGACCAGAACGAGCCCCTGGTTTACCCGACGGGGTAAGGAGGCAAAAACAAAGTGCAATAGAGAATGGAAAAAGTACAGAAGGCAGAGAACACATGAAAATAGGGAGATTAGTCGCAGAGCCAGGAACGAGTATGCACAGGTAAGGAGGGAGGCCCAGCGACAGTATGAAATAACATAGCATCGAAAATCAAGACTGACCCGAAACTGTTGTATAGCCACATCAGAAGGAAGACAACAGTCAAAGACCACGTGATCAGACTGAGGACAGAAGGTGGAGAACTCACAAGAAATGATCAGGAGGTATGTGAGGAGCTAAACAGGAGATTTAAGGAAGTTTTTACAGTAGAGACAGGAAGGGCTCTGGGAAGACACCACAGAAGGGAACAAGAGGGAATATACCAACAAGTGTTGGATGACATACGAACAACCGAGGAGGAGGTGCAGAAGCTGCTAAGTGACATTGATACCTCAAAGGCGATGGGACCGGACATCTACCCGTGGGCCCTTAGAGAAGGAGCAGAGATGCTGTGTGTGCCCCTAACCACAATCTTCAACACATTCCTTGAAACTGGGCAACTACCTGAGAAATGGAAGACAGCAAATGTAGTCCCCCTATTTAAGAAAGGAAACAGAAACGAGGCAATAAACTACAGACCTGTGTCTCTGACATGCATTGTATGCAAAGTCATGGAGAAGATTATCAGGAGGAGAGTAGTGGAACACCTGGAATGGAACAAGATTATAAATGGAAACCAGTATGGGTTCATGGAAGGCAAATCCTGTGTCGCAAAACTTCTGAAGTTTTATGACAAGGCAACAGAAGTATGACACGAGCGAAAGGGGTGGGTTGATCATTTTTCTAGACTGCAGGAAGGCCTTTGACACAGTTCCTCACAAGAGATTAGTGCAGAAGCTGGAGGATCAGGCGCATATAACAGGGAGGGCACTGCAATTTTTCATGGAATACCTGACAGGGAGGAAACAACGAGTCATGGTACGTGAAGAGGTATCACAGTGGGCGTCTGTGACGAGCGGGGTCCTACAGAGGTCAGTTCTAGGACCGGTGCTATTTTTGATATATGCAAACGACATGATGGAAGGAATAGACTCTGAAGTGTCCCTATTCGCAGATGATGTGAAGCTGATGAGAAGAATTAAATCGGATGAGGATGAGGCAGGACTGCAAAGAGACCTGGACAGGCTGGACGTGTGGTCCAGAAACTGGCTTCTCGAATTCAACTCTGCCAAATGCAAAGTCATGAAGATTGGGGAGGGGCAAAGAAGACCGCAGACAGAGTATAGGCTAGGTGGACAAAGACTACAGACCTCACTCAGGGAGAAAGACCTTGGGGTGACCATAACACCGAGCACGTCACCGGAGGCACACATCAACCAAATAACTGCTGCAGCATACGGGCGCCTGGCAAACCTGAGAATAGCGTTCCGATACCTTAATAAGGAATCGTTCAAGACATTGTACACTGTGTATGTTAGACCCATACTGGAGTATGCAGCACCAGTCTGGAACCCACACCTGGTCAAGCACGTCAAGAAGTTAGAGAATGTCGAACGAGGAAAGGTTGAGGGAAATCGGACTGACGACACTGGAGCACAGAAGGGTCAGGGGAGACATGATAACGACATACAAGATACTGCGGGGAATAGACAAGGTGGACAGAGATAGGATGTTCCAGAGAGGGGACACAGAAACAAGGGGTCACAACTGGAAGCTGAAGACTCAGACGAATCACAGGGACGAATCAGTCATAGAGTCGTCAGGAAGTGGAATAGCCTAGCAAGTGAAGTAGTGGAGGCAGGAACTATACATAGTTTTAAGAAGAGGTATGACAAAGCTCAGGAAGCAGAGAGGGAGAGGACCTAGAAGCGATCAGTGAAGAGGCGGGGCCAGGAGCTGAGTTTCGACCCCTGCAACCACAATTAGGTGAGTACACACACGCACACACACACGCACGCACACATGATCTGGACAGGCTGCAGACCTGGTCCAGCAATTGGCTCCTGGAGTTCAACCCCACCAAGTGCAAAGCCATGAAGATTGGGGAAGGGCAAAGAAGACCGCAGACAGAATACAGTCTAGGGGGCCAGAGACTACAAACCTCACTCAAGGAAAAAGATCTTGGGGCGAGTATAACACCAGGCACATCTCCTGAAGCGCACATCAACCAAATAACTGCTGCTGCATATGGGCGCCTAGCTAACCTCAGAACAGCATTCTGACATCTTAATAAGGAATTGTTCAGGACCCTGTTCACAGTGTACGTTAGGCCCATATTGGAGTATGCGGCACCAGTTTGGAACCCACACCTAGCCAAGCACTTAAAGAAACTAGAAAAAGTGCAAAGGTTTGCAACAAGACTAGTCCCAGAGCTAAGAGGTATGTCCTACGAGGAGAGGTTAAAGGAAATCAACCTGACGACACTGCAGGACAGGAGAAATGGGGGGACATGATAACGACATACAAAATACTGAGAGGAATTGACAAGGTGGACAAAGACAAGATGTTCCAGAGATGGGACACAGCAACAAGGGGACACAGTTGGACGTTGAAGACACAGATGAATCACAGGGATGTTAGGAAGTATTTCTTCAGCCTCAGAGTAGTCTGGAAGTGGAATAGTTTGGGAAGCGATGTAGTGGAGGCAGGATCCATACATAGCTTTAAGCAGAGGTATGATAAAACTCACGGTTCAGGGAGAGTGACCTAGTAGCGACCAGTGAAGAGGCGGGGCCAGGAGCTTGGACTCGACCCCTGCAACTTCAACTAGGTGAGTACAACTAGGTGAGCACACACACACACACACACACACACACACACACACACACACACACACACACACACACACACACACACACACATTAGGAGAAAAACAACAAAGACCAGGTGATCAGGCTGAGGAAAGAAGGTGGGGAACTCACAAGAAACGATCAAGAGGTATGCGAGGAGCTCAACAAGAGATTTAAGGAAGTATTCACAGTGGAGACAGGAAGGACTCTGGGAAGACAGGACAGAGGGGGACACCAACGGCGAATACACCAACAAGTGTTGGATGACATACACACAAGTGAGGACGAGGTGAAGAAGGTGCTAAGTGACCTTGATACCTCAAGGCAATGGGACCGGACATCTCTCAATGGGTCCTTAGAGAGGGAGCAGAAATGTTGTGTCCCATTAACCACAATCTTCAACACATCCCTTGAAGCTGGGCAGCTACCTGAGGTATTGAAGTCGCCAAACGTAGTTCCCATTTTAAAAAAAGAAGACAGAAAAGAGGCGCTAAACTACAGACCAGTGTCTCTGACGTGTATAGTATGCAAAGGCATGGAGAAGATTATCAGGAGGAGAGTGGTGGAGCACCTGGAACAGAACAAAAGTATAATTGACAACCAGCACGGTTTCATGGAAGGCAAATCCTGTGTCACAAACCTTCTGGAGTTTTATGATAAAGTAACAGAAGAGACGAAAGAGAGGGGTGGGTTGATTGCATCTTCTTGTAGTGACCTAAGCGTAAGTAGAAGTAGCAAGATACACCTGTTAACAAAGATTTGGACTGTATATAAGACCCATGTGACATAAAATTCATTAAAACACCAGTACACACTGATTCACCACTAGAAATGTGTAGGGATATATGAAACCATATAATAATTCTTAGAAATGAAGAGAAAAGAATGAGCCAGCCAGCAGCAGCATTTCCACACTGAAGCAGTACCAAGCTATGACTCATCCAGAGAGGGAGGCTGGCCCACTCTAGGCAATTTCCAAAAGATTCCGAGGAACTCAGTAATAACATACAGACGTGATACAGGTGAGGAGGCCATGCCTCCTATTGAGCCCGACCAATAGGGGTGAAAAAGAGTGGGAAAGTCAGAACGCAGATTTCATTTTGTTAACCTGGCCAGTTGTAAAGTCCATATGAACCTCAACAAAACAAACTTCGCAACATAAATAATGCAGATCCTACACAACACAACTCTGCAAGGAATGACAAAAGCATAAATTTTGTAAGGTAAAAATATCTCGTACACAAGAAAACAACTTACAAATATAACAATCACACACACAAAATATATACTGTAATCTCCGGCGAACAAGACTCTCTGGTGTCGAGGACGCCCCCTCAGCTCTGACTGGCTAAATTTTGGTAATAACATTACGCTAAGCCGGAGGCATTACGTGTAAAAACACACATGTTGATAGTTCGTTCTCTGGTTGTTTACTACTGACGCAGCTGACAGAGGGGTACCATATGAAATTTTCAAATAGCGCTGAAATGCGCTAACTTTACATGAAACATCGCCAAAAAATGGTAACACTATTAGCTACATTATTAATATTATTATTCATAGGAATTATACAACGCCTGTGGGGCGGGATGGAACTCATTCAAGATCAATTCAGGGAACTGGGGAATAGATCCACTTCCCTAAATCAAAAATCCCTCACCAGCATCAAGGAACCTTCCTATTAGCTACAAAAGTAACACATTATGCATTGCTCTTACTGACCAGTATACAGGCAATTATTCTAGGTATGCTAAATCCCAATCAACCATCTCTTCCTCAGCGTGTGAAGCTGTTTCATGTTATAATCTGCCGTCTCGACTCAGTGTGTGGATGTGTGCAAGTGGATGTGTCTAGTGCTAGGACTGCATATTGATTTGTGATTTTTTTCACGAGTTTTAAAAATATTTCATGTTTATATTTTCAAGTTTGATTTTACTACTTAGTAAGAGTGCATCTGTACTGCAACACGACCAAAACAAACCTATAGTGAACAAATGGCGGCTTTTATGTAACACTGGTGGTAAGCCCCAACGAATTTTTACGGTTAATTATGATTTTTATTTATTCATTTTATACAAAATAGTTTACGTGAAATTTGCCAGCATTTAAAGTGAAATAAATATTGAAACAATCTTTATATAGTCAGTGTGTACATAACAAACAAGTAATTTGTTACATATTTTTTTTCGGAAGAGAGATTTATCAGTTGTTTCACGAAAACCAATTTGTTTAATAAAATTAGCACACAATCTTAAGCAATCTACACTCAAGGTTAAGCTTCCTTTGAGGAAAACACATCAGCATTTAAATGTTTGGAGCCGACCAGAGGATGAATTCACCAGTTACTGTGTGATAAATGGTTTTCAAAGCCGACAAGTTAAAGACAGTGACATTTATGCAACATATGTGATCTTGAATTACTAGTGGATGATTCCACTGTGATCCCGCCTCCTCCTGCTTCCACTCGCCTGACTACAGTATATAAGCCATTTCTCCGGCCATGTGCTGTACTTCCTACAAGACTGATGGACTGAACACATCGATTCCAGGATGAGAGACTGATTACCTCAAACTCCTCTCCTTACACATTTCTGCTTTGTATTGGACTGATGAAGCCACTGTGTGGCGAAACGTTTCTTCAATAAAGATTAACAAATGTTGCATAAGTGTCTCAATCTTCACCAGTTGTTGCACATAATCCAAAAATTGCAAGTTTGCTAACTATGGTAAACAGTAGACACATTTGCACCTACGTAGTTTAAACCTAAGACGTTTAACCCATTCCAGTGACATTAAAGATTAATGCCATTCAGAATTGCACACTCAAGTTATTTAATGGTAAATAATCTATACCACATCGAAATTTATATTTGCAAAACGACACTCACTCCGCTAACAGTACTAACTTTATTCTAAGTAGGATACACCAATGTTGAAAGTCTGGAGCAAATCAATTGCACGTGCAAATTATTCCAAGAACCTTTACCTGGTTATAGTTCATCAATCTTCTATTCAAATGCATCGATTAATATTTTGAAGCCGATCGGAAGAGGCGTTCTTCAGTTATTGAATGGAAATCAATATCAATATCTATTAAATAAAACTGGCAGAACAATAACAATGCAGCCCAGTAACAATACACAGTAAGTGTTCAGGAAGACACTCCAGCTTTAATTAAAACAGATCAGATAAGACATTCTCCACTTATCAAACAGATTCTAATATTCCAAGTCCTTTTTTTTACCATTTTAGTGTAATGATATTTACGTGCACACAACCTAAACTTAATGGGTGCTATGGTATTTAATATGGAACAGCCAATAATGGGTGCTATGGTATTTAATATGGAACAGCCAATAATGGGTGCTATGGTATTTAATATGGAACAGCCAATAATGGGTGCTATGGTATTAATATGGAACAGCCAATAATGGGTACTATGGTGTTTAATATGGAACAACCAATAATGGGTGCTATGGTATTTAATATGGAACAGCCAATAATGGGTGCTATGGTATTTAATATGGAACAGCCAATAATGGGTGCTATGGTATTAATATGGAACAGCCAATAATGGGTACTATGGTGTTTAATATGGAACAGCCAATAATGGGTGCTATGGTGTTTAATATGGAACAGCCAATAATGGGTGCTATGGTATTAATATGGAACAGTCAATAATGGGTGCTATGGTGTTTAATATTGAACAGCCAATAATGGGTACTATGGTGTTTAATATGGAACAGCCAATAATGGATACTATGGTGTTTAATATGGAACAGCCAATAATGGGTGCTATGGTGTTTAATATTGAACAGCCAATAATGGGTACTATGGTGTTTAATATGGAACAGCCAATAATGGGTACTATGGTGTTTAATATGGAACAGC
This sequence comes from Cherax quadricarinatus, assembly GCF_038502225.1. Classification (NCBI taxonomy): domain Eukaryota; kingdom Metazoa; phylum Arthropoda; class Malacostraca; order Decapoda; family Parastacidae; genus Cherax; species Cherax quadricarinatus. The sequence goes on along the minus strand of NC_091301.1, from coordinate 40,153,389 downwards.
CAATAATGGGTACTATGGTGTTTAATATGGAACAGCCAATAATGGGTACTATGGTGTTTAATATGGAACAGCCAATAATGGGTGCTATGGTATTAATATGGAACAGCCAATAATGGGTACTATGGTGTTTAATATGGAACAGCCAATAATGGGTGCTATGGTATTAATATGGAACAGCCAATAATGGGTACTATGGTGTTTAATATGGAACAGCCAATAATGGGTGCTATGGTATTAATATGGAACAGCCAATAATGGGTACTATGGTGTTTAATATGGAACAGTCAATAATGGGTACTATGGTGTTTAATATGGAACAGCCAATAATGGGTGCTATGGTATTTATATGGAACAGCCAATAATGGGTACTATGGTGTTTAATATGGAACAGCCAATAATGGGTACTATGGTGTTTAATATGGAACAGCCAATAATGGGTGCTATGGTGTTTAATATGGAACAGCCAATAATGGGTACTATGGTGTTTAATATGGAACAGCCGATAATGGGTGCTATGGTGTTTAATATGGAACAGCCAATAATGGGTACTATGGTGTTTAATATGGAACAGCCAATAATGGGTACTATGGTGTTTAATATGGAACAGCCAATAATGGGTACTATGGTGTTTAATATGGAACAGCCAATAATGGGTACTATGGTGTTTAATATGGAACAGCCAATAATGGGTACTATGGTGTTTAATATGGAACAGCCAATAATGGGTACTATGGTGTTTAATATGGAACAGCCAATAATGGGTACTATGGTGTTTAATATGGAACAGCCAATAATGGGTACTATGGTGTTTAATATGGAACAGCCAATAATGGGTACTATGGTGTTTAATATGGAACAGCCAATAATGGGTGCTATGGTGTTTAATATGGAACAGCCAATAATGGGTGCTATGGTATTAATATGGAACAGTCAATAATGGGTGCTATGGTGTTTAATATTGAACAGCCAATAATGGGTACTATGGTGTTTAATATGGAACAGCCAATAATGGATACTATGGTGTTTAATATGGAACAGCCAATAATGGGTGCTATGGTGTTTAATATTGAACAGCCAATAATGGGTACTATGGTGTTTAATATGGAACAGCCAATAATGGGTACTATGGTGTTTAATATGGAACAGCCAATAATGGGTACTATGGTATTTAATATGGAACAGCCAATAATGGGTACTATGGTATTTAATATGGAACAGCCAATAATGGGTGCTATGGTATTTAATATGGTACAGCCAATAATCAATGAAACCATTCAGAAGAGATAGACTTCAATATATTTAATGTGATTTAACAGAAGAATATTTCGTAATATTTTATATACAAAATCACAAAATGAGCTTCTACACACTTGAATTTCAGCGTCCACCGGCGCCGGGTCACCATCTGGAGAAGACCCGGGCCGGAAGTACCGGCAAATCATAAATGAATGAAGTGTCCACCGTATGGACAAGATGATTTCCAGTTGCTGTGGCAGCTTCAATAGGATTTACAATGCTAACATCGGCAACCCTAAAAACTGGAGCAGGAGCTTCAGAGTACCTGGACTAGAACGGGAGCACGGACTGGAGAGTACCTAGACTAGAACGGGAGCAGGAGCTGCAGAGTACCTGGACTAGAACGGGAGCACGGACTGGAGAGTACCTAGACTAGAACGGGAGCACGGACTGGAGAGTACCTAGACTAGAACGGGAGCAGGGACTGGAGAGTACCTAGACTAGAACGGGAGCACGGACTGGAGAGTACCTAGACTAGAACGGGAGCACGGACTGGAGAGTACCTAGACTAGAACGGGAGCAGGGACTGGAGAGTACCTAGACTAGAACGGGAGCACGGACTGGAGAGTACCTAGACTAGAACGGGAGCAGGGACTGGAGAGTACCTAGACTAGAACGGGAGCAGGGGCTGGAGAGTACCTGGACTAGAACGGGAGCAGGGGCTGGAGAGTACCTGGACTAGAACGGGAGCAGGGGCTGGAGAGTACCTGGACTAGAACGGGAGCACGGACTGGAGAGTACCTAGACTAGAACGGGAGCAGGGACTGGAGAGTACCTAGACTAGAACGGGAGCAGGGACTGGAGAGTACCTGGACTAGAACGGGAGCAGGGGCTGGAGAGTACCTAGACTAGAACGGGAGCACGGACTGGAGAGTACCTAGACTAGAACGGGAGCACGGACTGGAGAGTACCTAGACTAGAACGGGAGCAGGGACTGGAGAGTACCTGGACTAGAACGGGAGCAGGGGCTGGAGAGTACATGGACTAGAACGGGAGCACGGACTGGAGAGTACCTGGACTAGAACGGGAGCACGGACTGGAGAGTACCTAGACTAGAACGGGAGCAGGGACTGGAGAGTACCTGGACTAGAACGGGAGCACGGACTGGAGAGTACCTAGACTAGAACGGGAGCAGGGACTGTAGAGTACCTGGACTAGAACGGGAGCACGGACTGGAGAGTACCTAGACTAGAACGGGAGCAGGGACTGGAGAGTACCTGGACTAGAACGGGAGCAGGGACTGGAGAATACCTGGACTAGAACGGGAGCAGGGGCTGGAGAGTACCTAGACTAGAACGGGAGCAGGGACTGGAGAGTACCTAGACTAGAACGGGAGCAGGGACTGGATAGTTCCTGGACTAGAACGGGAGCACGGACTTGAGAGTACCTAGACTAGAACGGGAGCAGGGACTGGAGAGTACCTGGACTAGAACGGGAGCACGGACTGGAGAGTACCTGGACTAGAACGGGAGCAGGGACTGGAGAGTACCTGGACTAGAACAGGAGCAGGGACTGGAGAGTACCTGGAGTAGAACGGGAGCAAGGACTGGAGAGTACCTGGACTAGAACGGGAGCACGGACTGGAGAGTACCTGGACTAGAACGGGAGCACGGACTGGAGAGTACCTAGACTAGAACGGGAGCAGGGGCTGGAGAGTACCTGGACTAGAAAGGGAGCAGGGGCTGGAGAGTACCTGAACTAGAACGGGAGTAGGGACTTGAGAGTACCTGGACTAGAAAGGGAGCAGGGACTGGAGAGTACCTGGACTAGAACGGGAGCAGGGGCTGGAGAGTACCTGGACTAGAACGGGAGCAGGGGCTGGAGAGTACCTGGACTAGAACGGGAGCAGGGACTGGAGAGTACCTGGACTAGAACGGGAGCAGGGACTGGAGAGTACCTGGACAAGAACGGGAACAGGGGCTGGAGAGTACCTGGACTAGAACGGGAGCAGGGGCTGGAGAGTACCTGGACTAGAACGGGAGCAGGGGCTGGACAGTACCTAGACTAGAACGGGAGCACGGACTGGAGAGTACCTAGACTAGAACGGGAGCACGGACTGGACAGTACCTAGACTAGAACGGGAGCAGGGACTGGAGAGTACCTGGACTAGAACGGGAGCAGGGGCTGGAGAGTACCTGGACTAGAACGGGAGCACGGACTGGAGAGTACCTGGACTAGAACGGGAGCACGGACTGGAGAGTACCTAGACTAGAACGGGAGCAGGGACTGGAGAGTACCTGGACTAGAACGGGAGCAGGGACTGGAGAGTACCTAGACTAGAACGGGAGCAGGGACTGGAGAGTACCTGGACTAGAACGGGATCATGGACTGGAGAGTACCTGGACTAGAACGGGAGCAGGGACTGGAGAGTACCTGGACTAGAACGGGAGCACGGACTGGAGAGTACCTAGACTAGAACGGGAGCAGGGACTGGAGAGTACCTGGACTAGAACGGGAGCAGGGACTGGAGAGTACCTGGACTAGAACGGGAGCAGGGACTGGAGAGTACCTGGACTAGAACGGGAGCAGGGGCTGGAGAGTACCTAGACTAGAACGGGAGCAGGGACTGGAGAGTACCTAGACTAGAACGGGAGCAGGGACTGGAGAGTACCTGGACTAGAACGGGATCACGGACTGGAGAGTACCTAGACTAGAACGGGAGCAGGGGCTGGAGAGTACCTGGACTAGAACGGGAGCACGGACTGGAGAGTACCTAGACTAGAACGGGAGCAGGGACTGGAGAGTACCTGGACTAGAACGGGAGCAGGGACTGGAGAGTACCTGGACTAGAACGGGAGCAGGGACTGGAGAGTACCTGGACTAGAACGGGAGCACGGACTGGAGAGTACCTGGACTAGAAAGGGAGCAGGGACTGGAGAGTACCTGGACTAGAACGGGAGCAGGGGCTGGAGAGTACCTGGACTAGAACGGGAGCAGGGGCTGGAGAGTACCTGGACTAGAACGGGAGCAGGGACTGGAGAGTACCTGGACTAGAAAGGGAGCAGGGACTGGAGAGTACCTGGACTAGAACGGGAGCAGGGTCTGGAGAGTACCTGGACTAGAACGGGAACAGGGGCTGGAGAGTACCTGAACTAGAAAGGGAGCAGGGACTGGAGAGTACCTGGACTAGAACGGGAGCAGGGACTGGAGAGTACCTGGACTAGAAAGGGAGCAGGGACTGGAGAGTACCTGGACTAGAACGGGAGCAGGGACTGGAGAGTACCTGGACTAGAACGGGAACAGGGGCTGGAGAGTACCTGGACTAAAACGGGAGCAAGGACTTGAGAGTACCTGGACTAGAACGGGAGCAGGGACTGGAGAGTACCTGGACTAGAACGGGAGCAGGGACTGGAGAGTACCTGGACTAGAACGGGAACAGGGGCTGGAGAGTACCTGGACTAGATCGGGAGCAGGGACTTGAGAGTACCTGGACTAGAACGGGAGCAGGGACTTGAGAGTTCCTGGACTAGAACGGGAGCAAGGACTTGAGAGTACCTGGACTAAAACGGGAGCAAGGACTTGAGAGTACCTGGACTAGAACGGGAGCAAGGACTTGAGAGTACCTGGACTAAAACGGGAGCAAGGACTTGAGAGTACCTGGACTAAAACGGGAGCAAGGACTTGAGAGTACCTGGACTAGAACGGGAGCAGGGACTGGAGAGTACCTGTACTCAATTTTAGTACTTTTTCCAAACTGTACACAGAGGAAGCGGAAGTAACAGTAGAAACATAAGCCCGCCAACAAGTAGGTTTTACTTCACGATTTACATGTCGAGCAACCGCATTCGTAAGCATAAAATCAAGGAGTCGTTCTGTAGTCCTATTATAACAATATCGGCCCTACACAGCAAGTTTCAAACATAGTACAAGATCATAAGTAGACGACGACCAAGGTTTCAGGGATTGCATGTGATGCCACGGTTAATACCGAGGTCAAAAATAATTATAATTGCTCATTACGGGAAGAAGAGAAAAGTTCCTCACTAAAAACGGTTAGACGTAAGTAAAGGTCCTAATTCGCCCCTTCAAACTGCCAATGCGAGCTTATACACATATAGTCTTAGGTTCTGCTGTAGAAGGTACACAGTCACAGGTATTACACAAGGGTAATAAAAACAATCAAATGAGCAACAGATGAAAAAACAAAATGTACTGAATGATGATACAGTGGAAGTAAACCCCGGACACGTTCAAAATTTGTCCTGATTAACGCTAATTGAAGTCTGTGGGAAGAGTATTTAAGAAGCGGGATCAAGAGCTGCAGCTCACTCTCGTCGGCCCCACAAATTCCAACATGCAATTATACTTGTGAGTTCAGCTTTAATGACTCCTCAGACATTACCAGTAATCTTAAACTGGTCATCTACATAATTAAAACCTTTGTCAGGAGAGACTTGTCCCGCTTCCTGACGAATATTATAATAAACATTACCTTTATATTATACTTGATGTTATTCACGTACCTGTTACCGAAGACAAACAAGAGACAAACAGCACCAGGAACATCAGGTAACAGATTGACGTTTGCATCATTATGCCCAGTGAGGTCACATGCGAAGGTCAACGAGGACTTGACAGCTGATGTTTCTGCTTGAGCACCAGGTGACCACTGTATCACCAGCTGGTCACTCCAGCACTTGGTGTTCAATGTAGCGCAAGATGAGTAGCGAGTGAACTTACAGTTGTCACAGTATGAAGTGTCATAACGGACTGAGCTCCAGCGCTCACACATCTTATCTAAGGAACCACAACTACTCTAGCATGATATCTGTCTTACCTTATCAGTGTGGTCAAGGGTGTAGAAGTGACGTAGTGCCACTCTCCCAGTATGAGTGTTATCAACGACCCACCCATAAGAGTAGTATCCACTACGACCCCACCTTCATGAAGGTGACAGTATCCACTTCGACCATCCATTAGAGTGGGAGAAGCGTCCAGTACGATCCTGTCTTCATGAGAGAAGTGTTATTAGCGACCCATTCATCATAAGGGAGAGAGAAGCGTCCACTACCACCCACCCATCATGAGGGATAGTGCCCGCTACGACCCATGCATCATAAGGGAGAGAGTAGTGTCCACTACGACACACCCATCATGAGGGAAAGCGTAGTGTCCACTACGACCCACCCATCATGAGGGAGAGAGCAGTGTCCGCTACGACCCAGCCATCATGAGGCAGAAAGAGTCCACGACGACCTAGCAATCATGAGGGAGAGAGTAGCGTCGACTACGACCCTCCCATCATGAACCACAGTAGTGTCTACTACGACCCGCCCATAATGAACGACAGAGCAGTGTCTACTACGACCCAACCATCATGAGGAAGTGAATAGTGTCCAATACGACCCACCCATCATGAGGGACAGAGTTGTATCCACTACGACCCAGCCACCATGAGGGAGAGAGTAGTGTCCCCTACGACCCAGACATCAAGAGGGAGCGAGTAGTGTCCAGTACGACACAGCCATCATGAGGGAAAGAGTAGCGTCATCTACGATCCACCCATCATGAGGGACAAAGTAGTGTCCACTACGACCCAGCCATCATGAGGGAGAGAGTAGTATTCACTACTACCAAGCAATCATGAGGGAGAGAGTAGTGTCCACTACGACCCACCCATGATGAGGGAGAGAGTAGCGTCATCTACGATCCACCCATCATGAGGGACAAATTAGTGTCCACTACGACCCAGCCATCATGATGGAGAGAGGAGTATCCACTACGACCAAGACATCATGAGGGGGAGAGTAGTATCCACTACGACACAGCCATAATGATGGGGAGAGTAGTGTCCACTACGACCCAGCCATCATGAGGGAGAGAGTGGTGTCCACTACGACCCAGCCATCATGAGGGAGTGAATAGTGTCCACTACGACCCAGCCATCATGATGGAGAGAGTAGTGCCCACTACGACCAAACCATTATGAGGGAGAGAGTAGTGTCCACTACGACCCAGCCATCATTAGGGAGAGAGTAGTGTCCACTACGACCCAGCCATCATGAGGGAGGGAGTAGTGTCCACTACGACCCACCCATCATGAAGGACTGAGTAGTGTCCACCACGACCCAGCCATCATGAGGGAGAGAATAGTGTCCACTACGACCCATCCATCATGAGGGAGAGAGTAGTGTCCACTAAGACCCAGCCATCATAAGGGAGGGAGTAGTGTGCACTACGATATAGCCATCATGATGGAGAGAGTAGTATCCACTACGACCCAGCCACCATGAGGGAGAGAGTAGTGTCCCCTACGACCCAGACATCATGAGGGAGAGAGTAGTGTCCACTACGACACAGCCATCATGATGGGGAGAGTAGTGTCCACTACGACCCAGTCATCATGAGGGAGAGAGTAGTGTCCACTACGACCCAGCCATCATGAGGGAGTGAATAGTGTCCAGTACGACCCAGCCATCATGATGGAGAGAGTAGTGCCCACTACAACCCACCCATCATGAGGGAGAGAGTAGTGTCCACTACGACCCAGCCATCATAAGGGAGGGAGTAGTGTGCACTACGATATAGCCATCATGATGGAGAGAGTAGTTTCCACTACGACCCACCCATCATGGCGGAGAGAGTAATGTCCACTACGACCCAGCCATCATGAGGGAGGGAGTAGTGTCCACTTCGACCCAGCCATCACGAGGGAGAGAGTAGTGTCCACATAAGAACATAAGAAAGGAGGAACACTGCAGGAGGCCTGTTGGCCCATACTAGGCAGGTCCTTTACAATTCATCCCACTAACAAAACATTTGCCCAACCCAATTTTCAATGCCACCCGAGAAATAAGCTCTGATGTGAAAGTCCCACTCAAATCCAACCCCTCCCACTCATGTACTTATCCAACCTAAATTTGAAACTACCCAAAGTCCCAGCCTCAATAACCCAACTAGGTACACTGTTCCACTAATCTACTACCCTATTTCCAAACCAATACTTTCCTATGTCCTTTCTAAATCTAAACTTATCTAATTTAAATCCATTACTGCGGGTTCTCTCTTGGAGAGACATCCTCAAGACCTTATTAATATCCCCTTTATTAATACCTATCTTCCACTTATACACTTCGATCAGGTCTCCCCTCATTCTTCGTATAACAAGTGAATGTAACTTAAGAGTCTTCACTCTTTCTTCATAAGGAAGATTTCTAATGTTATGTATTAATTTAGTCATCCTACGCTGAATGTTTTGTAACGAATTTATGTCCATTCTGTAATATGGAGACCAGAACTGAGCTGCATAATCTAGGTGAGGCCTTACTAATGATGTATAAAGCTGCAGTATGACCTCTGGACTTCTGTTGCTTACACTTCTTGATATAAATCCCAGTAATCTATTTGCCTTATTACGTACGCTTAGGCATTGCTGTCTTGGTTTAAGGTTGCTGCTCACCATAGCCCCCAAGTCCTTTTCGCAATCTGTATGGCTAAGTTCTACATCATTTAACTTATAAGTACTAGGGTTATGGGCACTCCCAAGCTTCAGAACCTTGCATTTATCTACATTGAACTGCATCTGCCACTTTTCTGACCAAGAATAGAGTTTGTTTAAATCCTCCTGAAGTTCCATAACATCCACGTTTGAATCAATTATCCTACCTATCTTTGTGTCATCGGCGAATTTGCTCATATCACTAGTAATTCCCTCATCAAGATCATTGATATATATTATAAACAACAACGGGCCCAAGACTGATCCCTGTGGAACGCCACTTGTTACAGATCCCCACTCGGATTTAACCCCATTTATGGACACTCTCTGCTTCCTGTCAGTGAGCCATGACTCGATCCACGAGAGCACTTTTCCCCCAATGCCATGAGCTGCCACTTTCTTTAACAGTCTATGGTGCGGAACTCTATCAAAAGCCTTACTAAAATCTAAGTAAATAATATAAAATTCTTTATCGTGGTCAACAGCCTCAAAAGCTTTACTGAAGAAAGTTAATAAATTAGTTAGACAAGAACGGCCTCTTGTGAATCCATGCTGAGTATCATTAATCAAGCTATGCTTATCGAGATGGCTTCTTATAATCTCAGCTATAATTGACTCTAGTAATTTGCCTACAATTGAGGTCAGGCTTATTGGGCGGTAATTTGACGGTAACGACTTGTCCCCTGTTTTAAAAATAGGAATTACATTAGCCATCTTCCACATATCAGACACTACACCTGTTTGAAGAGATAAATTAAAAATATTAGTTAATGGTTCACAGAGTTCCATTTTGCATTCCTTAAGAACCCTTGAAAAAACCTCATCAGGACCCGGCGACTTATTTTGCTTCAGTCTGTCTATCTGCTTCACAACCATTTCACTAGTGACTGTGATGTTACATAATTTATCTTCTTCTAGCCCACTATAAAAATTAATTACTGGAATATTGTTAGTGTCTTCCTGTGTAAAAACTGAGAGAAAATAATTATTAAAAATCGAGCACATTTCATTCTCTTTGTCAGTAAGGTGCCCATAGTTATTTTTAAGGGGACCTATCTTATCTCTAACGTTTGTTCTATAGACCTGGAAAAAACTTTTTGGGTTAGTTTTAGAATCCCTAGCAACTTTAATTTCATAGTCCCTTTTAGCTTTTCTTATCCCCTTTTTACAATGTCCCTCTTAATGTCAATATACTGATTCATAAGATGACCCTCACCTCTTTTGATACGCCTATAAATTCCTTTCTTATGCCCTAGTAGATATTTGAGCCTATTATTCATCCATTTTGGGTCATTTCTATTTGATCTAATTTCTTTATATGGGATAAACGTTCTTTGAGCAGCATGTATAGTGTTCAGAAAACTGTCATATTGATAGCTCACTTCGTTACCCCAGTCAACAGATAAGTGTTCACTAAGCCCATCGTATCTGCTAAGCGAAAATCTGGGACTGTTACTGAGTTATCGCTACTATCATACTTCCATTCAATGCTAAATGTAATTGATTTGTGGTCGCTAGCACCCAGTTCCTCTGAAATTTCTAAATTATTAACAAGGGATTCATTGTTTGCCATAACTAAGTCAAGCAGGTTATTTCCCCTTGTAGGTTCTGTCACAAACTGCTTCAAAAAACAATCCTGAACTACTTCTAAGAAGTCGTATGATTCTAAATTCCAAGTCAAGAAATTCCAATCAATATGACTAAAGTTAAAGTCTCCTAGAATTGCTACATTATCGTGCCTTGTGGCCTTAACAATTTCCTCCCATAGTAGTCTCCCTTGGTCCCTATCTAAGTTTGGTGGACGGTATATCAATCCTAAAATCAGTTTTTCATGCCCCTCTGAAAATTCTATCCAAACAGACTCTGTATGTGTTACTTCAGACTTAATACCCATTTTTATGCAACAGTTCAAGCGATCTCGGACATACAATGCCACGCCACCCCCCTTCCCGATACTTCTATCTACTTGGAACAATTTAAAACCCTGAATATGACATTCCGCAGGCATGTCCCGACTTTTTGAATTAAACCACGTCTCAGTTAAGGCAAATACATCAATGTTACCTGCACTAGCAACTAATCTCAACTCGTCCATCTTATTCCTAGCACTACGGCAATTAGCATAATAAACATTGAAAGACTCTCCTTTCTCTTTACCCTTCCTGCCCATTTCTGTTTTTCTACTAAACCTATTACTGTCCTTATCACCCAAAGTCCCTGGCTTTTCAATATCTACCTCGTTCTGCTTATTACTAGTTCCCCTAGAACTCGTAATATTACTACACTGGGACTTCACTGTTTTCCTGCCAAAACCCATATCACTAACTATTCCTAGTTTAAAGTCTTAACTGCTCCCTCCACTGCAGTTGCCAGTGCTACCACCCCAGACCTAGATAAGTGAACCCCATCCCTGGCATACATGTCACTTCTGCCATAGAAGAGGTCCCAGTTGTCAACGAATGTTACCGCATTTTCCTTACAGTATTTGTCCAGCCAGCAATTGACACCAATTGCCTTGGACAACCATTCATTTCCAACTCCTCTCCTTGGCAAAACACCACATATGACAGGGTTCCCACCCTTACTCCTAATTATTTCTATTGCTGACCTATACCTGCTAATCAGGTCTTCACTCCTACATCTGCCAACATCGTTGCCTCCAGCACTGAGACAGATAATAGGATTGCTCCCATTACCTCTCATGATGTCATCCAGACGGCTAACAATATCCTCCATCCCAGCCCCAGGAAAGCAAACTTTTTGTCTCCTACTCCTGTCCTTCAAGCAGAACGCCCTATCCATATACCCAACTTGGCTATCCCCAACAACAACAATATTCTTACCTTCCTTGGTGTCGTTCGTCGTGATGTTCCCAGTAGTCGACTCACATTCGTCGGGTAGCACTGAGAATGTATTAGATGTTTCCACAACAGTTTCCACGGCAGTCTCTTTCTTCTTCATCGTTTCTACCTTTCCATTCGTCTTCTTGATCGTCAACTTCGTTCACTGCTGTCCAGCCACTGACCAGTTTCCCTTCTTGACCTGAGGACCCAAAACAGGAGGACTCCTACGAATCTTCTTGTTTTCCTCGGTCAGTCGCCGAATCTCCACCTTCGCCAACCTCAATTCTTCCTTAAGCTGTTGGTAAAGTTGCTCGATGGAGGACATCTTGCTTCAATTCGCAGAGAGCGCGCAAACATGTCTTCACAGAGCTAAGTACACGTCAACGACCAGCTATCATAGGGGAGAGTAGTGTCCACTACGACCCAGCCATCATAAGGGAGAGAGTAGTGTCCACTACGACCCATCCATCATGAGGGAGGGAGTAGTGTCCGCTACGATATAGCCATCATGATGGAGAGAGTAGTGTCCACTAGGACCCACCCATCATGGGGGAGATAGTAGTGTCCACTACGACCCACCCATCATGAAGGAGAGAGTAGTGTCCACTACGACGCAGACATCATGAGGGAGAGAGTAGTGTCCACTACGACCCAGCCATCATGAGGGAGAGAGTAGTGTCCACTACGACCCAGCCATCATGAGGGAGAGAGTAGTGTCCACTACGACCCAGCTATCATGAGGGAGAGTAGCGTCCACTACGACCCAGCCATTATGTGGGAGAGAGTAGTGTCCAGTACGACCCAGCCATCATGAGGGAGAGAGAAGTGTCTACTACGACCCAGCCATCATGAGGGAGAGAGTAGTGTACACTAAGACTCAGCCATCATGAGGGAGAGTAGTGTCCACTACGACCCAGCCATCATGAAGGAGAGAGTAGTGTCACTACGACCCAGCCATCATGAGGGAGAGAGTAGAGTCCACTACGACCCAGACATCATGAGGGAGAGAGTAGTGTCCACTACGACCCAGCCATCTTGAGGGAGAGAGTAGTGTCCACTAAGACCCAGCCATCATAAGGGAGAGAGTAGTGTCCACTAAGACCCAGCCATCTTGAGGGAGAGAGTAGTGTCCACTAAGACCCAGCCATCATGAGGGAGAGTAGTGTCCACTACGACTCAGCCATCATGAGAGAGAGAGTAGTGTCCACTACGACCCAGCCATATTGAGGGAGAGAGTAGAGTCCAGTACGACCCAGCCATCATGAGGGAGAGTAGTAGTGTCCACTACGACCCAGCCATCATAAGGGAGAGAGTAGTGTCCACTAAGACCCAGCCATCATGAGGGAGAGAGTAATGTCCACTACGACCCAGCCATCATCAGGGAGAGAGTAGTGTCCACTACGACCCAGCCATCATAAGTGAGAGAGTAGTGTCCACTACGACCCATCCATCATGAGGGAGGGAGTAGTGTCCGCTACAATATAGCCATCATGATGGAGAGAGTAGTGTCCACTACGACCCACCCATCATGGGGGAGAGAGTAGTGTCCACTACGACCCAGCCATAATGAGGGAGAGAGTAGAGTCCAGTACGACCCAGCCATCATGAGGGAGAGTAGTAGTGTCCAGTACGACCCAGCCATCATAAGGGAGAGAGTAGTGTCCACTAAGACCCAGCCATCATGAGGGAGAGAGTAGTGTCCACTACGACCCAGCCATCATGAGGGAGAGAGTAGTGTCCACTACGACCCAGCCATCATAAGGGAGAGAGTAGTGTCCACTACGACCCATCCATCATGAGGGAGGGAGTAGTGCCGGCTACGATATAGCCATCATGATGGAGAGAGTAGTGTCCACTACGACCCACCCATCATGGGGGAGAGAGTAGTGTCCACTACGACCCACCCATCATGAGGGAGAGAGTAGTGTCCACTACGACGCAGACATCATGAGGGAGAGAGTAGTGTCCACTACGACCCAGCCATTATGAGGGAGTGAGTAGTGTCCAGTACGACCCAGCCATCATGAGGGAGAGAGAAGTGTCCACTACGACCCATCCATCATGAGGGGGAGAGTAGTGTCCACTAAGACCCAGTCATCATGAGGGAGAGTAGTGTCCACTACGACCCAGCCATCATGAGGAAGAGTAGTGTCCACTACGACCCAGCCATCATGAGAGAGAGAGTATTGTCACTACGACCCAGCCATTATGAGGGAGAGAGTAGAGTCCACTACGATCCAGCCATCATGAACGAGAGAGTAGAGTCCACTACGACCCAGACATCATGAGGGAGAGAGTAGTGTCCACTACGACCCAGCCATCTTGAGGGAGAGAGTAGTGTCCACTAAGACCAAGCCATCATGAGGGAGAGTAGTGTCCACTACGACCCAGCCATCATGAGGAAGAGTAGTGTCCACTACGGCCCAGCCATCATGAGGGAGAGAGTAGTGTCACTACGACCCAGCCATCATGAGGGAGAGAGTAGAGTCCACTACGATCCAGCCATCATGAAGGATAGAGTAGTGTCCACTACGACCCAGCCATCTTGAGGGAGAGAGTAGTGTCCACTACGACCCAGCCATCATGAGGGAGAGAGTAGTGTCCACTACGACCCAGCCATAATGAGGGAGAGAGTAGTGTCCACTAAGACCCAGCCATCATGAGGGAGAGAGTAATGTCCACTACGACACAGCCATCATGAGGGAGAGAGTAGTGTCCACTACGACCCAGCCATGATGAGGGAGAGAGTAGTGTCCACTACGACCCAGCCATCATAAGGGAGAGAGTAGTGTCCACTAAGACCCAGCCATCATGAGGGAGAGAGTACTGTCCACTACGACCCAGCCATCATGAGGGAGAGAGTAGTGTCCACTACGACCCAGCCATTATGTGGGAGAGAGTAGTGTCCAGTACGACCCAGCCATCATGAGGGAGAGAGAAGCGTCCACTACGACCCAGCCATCATAAAGGAGAGAGTAGTGTCACTACGACCCAGCCATCATGAAGGAGAGAGTAGTGTCACTACGACCCAGCCATCATGAGGGAGAGAGTAGAGTCCACTACGATCCAGCCATCATAAGAGAGACAGTAGTGTCCACTACGACCCAGCCATCATGAGGGAGAGAGTAGTGTCCACTACGACCCAGCCATCATGGGGGAGAGAGTAATGTCCACTACGACCCAGCCATCATGAGGCAGAGTAGTTTCCACTAAGACCCAGCCATCATGAGGGAGAGAGTAGTGTCCACTGCGACCCAGCCATCATGAGGGAGAGCATAGTGTCCACTATGACCTAGCCATCATGAGGGAGAGAATATTGTCCACTACAACCCAGCCATCATGAGGGAGAGAGTAGTGTCCATTACGACCCAGCCATCATGAAAGAGTGAGTAGTGTCCACTATGACCCAGCCATCATGAGGGAGAGAGTAGTGTCCACTACGACCCAGTTATCATGAGAGAGAGAGTAGTGTCCAATAAGATCCAGCCATCATGAGGGAAAGAATATTGTCCACTACGACCCAGCCATCATGAGGGAGAGTAGTTTCCACTACGACCCAGCCATCATGATGGACAGAGTAGTGTCCACTACGACCCAGCTATCATGAGGGAGAGAGTAGTATCCACTAAGACCCAGTTATCATAAGAACATAAGAACATAAGAATGGAGGAACACTGCAGAAGGCCTACTGGCCCATACAAGGCAGGTCCTTATCATGAGGGAGAAAATAGTGTCCACTGCGACCCAGCCATCATGAGGGAAAGTAATGCCCACTACGACCCAGCCATCATGAGGGAGAGTAGTGTCCACTACGACCCAGTCATCATGAGGGTGAGAGTAGTGTCCACCACGACAAAGCCATTATGAGAGTGTCCACTACGACCCAGCCATCATGAGGGAGAGAGTAGTTTCCATTACGACCCAGCCATCATGAGGGAGACAGTAGTGTCCACTACGACCCAGCCATCACGATGGAGAGAATAGTGTCCACTACGACCAAGCCATGAGGGAGAGAGTAGTGTCCACTACGACCCAGCCATCATGAGGGAGAGAGCAGTGTCCACTACAACCCAACCATCATGAGGGAGAGATTAGTGTCCTCTACGACTCAGCCATCATGAGGGAGAGAGTAGTGTCCACTACTACCCACCCATCATTAGGGAGAGAGTAGTGTCCACTACGAGCCACCCATCATGAGAGAGAGAGTAGTGCCCATTACGACCCAGCCATCATGAGGGAGAGAGTACTGTCCACTACGACCCAGCCATCATGAGGGGGAGAGTAGTGTCCACTACGGCCCAGCCATCATGAGGGAGAGAGTAGTGTCCACCACGACTCAGCCATTATGAGGGAGAGAGTAGTGTCCACTACGACTCAGCCATCATGAGGGAGAGAGTAGTATCCACCACGACCCAGCCATCATGAGCGAGAGAGTTGTGTCCACTACGACTCAGCCATCATGAGGGAGAGAGTAGTGTCCACTACGACTCAGCTATCATGAGGGAGAGAGTAGTGTCCACTACGACTCAGCCATCATGAGGGAGAGAGTAGTGTCCACTACGACCCAGCCACCATGAGGAAGAGAGTAGTGTCCACTACGACCCAGCCATCATGAGGGAGAGAGTAGTGTCCACTACGGCCCAGCCATCATGAATGAGAGGGTAGTGTCCACCACGACCCAGCCATCATGAGGGAGAGAGTAGTGTCCACTACGACTCAGCCATCATGAGGGAGAGAGTAGTGTCCACTACGACCCAGCCATCATGAGGGATAGAGTAGTGTCCACTACGACCCAGTCATCATGATGGAGAGAGTAGTGTCCACCACGACCCAGCCATCATGAGGGAGAGAGTAGTGTCCACTACGACTCAGCCATCATGAGGGAGAGAGTAGTGTCCACTACGACCCAGCAATCATGAGGGAGAGAGTAGTGTCCACCACGACCCAGCCATCATGAGGGAGAGAGTAGTGTCCACCACGACCCAGCCATCATGAGGGATAGAGTAGTGTCCACTACGACCCAGCCATCATGATGGAGAGAGTAGTGTCCACTACGACCCACCCATCATGGGGGAGAGAGTAGTGTCCACTACGACCCAGCCATAATGAGGGAGAGAGTAGAGTCCAGTACGACCCAGCCATCATGAGGGAGAGTAGTAGTGTCCAGTACGACCCAGCCATCATAAGGGAGAGAGTAGTGTCCACTAAGACCCAGCCATCATGAGGGAGAGAGTAGTGTCCACTACGACCCAGCCATCATGAGGGAGAGAGTAGTGTCCACTACGACCCAGCCATCATAAGGGAGAGAGTAGTGTCCACTACGACCCATCCATCATGAGGGAGGGAGTAGTGCCGGCTACGATATAGCCATCATGATGGAGAGAGTAGTGTCCACTACGACCCACCCATCATGGGGGAGAGAGTAGTGTCCACTACGACCCACCCATCATGAGGGAGAGAGTAGTGTCCACTACGACGCAGACATCATGAGGGAGAGAGTAGTGTCCACTACGACCCAGCCATTATGAGGGAGTGAGTAGTGTCCAGTACGACCCAGCCATCATGAGGGAGAGAGAAGTGTCCACTACGACCCATCCATCATGAGGGGGAGAGTAGTGTCCACTAAGACCCAGTCATCATGAGGGAGAGTAGTGTCCACTACGACCCAGCCATCATGAGGAAGAGTAGTGTCCACTACGACCCAGCCATCATGAGAGAGAGAGTATTGTCACTACGACCCAGCCATTATGAGGGAGAGAGTAGAGTCCACTACGATCCAGCCATCATGAAGGAGAGAGTAGAGTCCACTACGACCCAGACATCATGAGGGAGAGAGTAGTGTCCACTACGACCCAGCCATCTTGAGGGAGAGAGTAGTGTCCACTAAGACCAAGCCATCATGAGGGAGAGTAGTGTCCACTACGACCCAGCCATCATGAGGAAGAGTAGTGTCCACTACGGCCCAGCCATCATGAGGGAGAGAGTAGTGTCACTACGACCCAGCCATCATGAGGGAGAGAGTAGAGTCCACTACGATCCAGCCATCATGAAGGATAGAGTAGTGTCCACTACGACCCAGCCATCTTGAGGGAGAGAGTAGTGTCCACTACGACCCAGCCATCATGAGGGAGAGAGTAGTGTCCACTACGACCCAGCCATAATGAGGGAGAGAGTAGTGTCCACTAAGACCCAGCCATCATGAGGGAGAGAGTAATGTCCACTACGACACAGCCATCATGAGGGAGAGAGTAGTGTCCACTACGACCCAGCCATGATGAGGGAGAGAGTAGTGTCCACTACGACCCAGCCATCATAAGGGAGAGAGTAGTGTCCACTAAGACCCAGCCATCATGAGGGAGAGAGTAATGTCCACTACGACCCAGCCATCATGAGGGAGAGAGTAGTGTCCACTACGACCCAGCCATAATGAGGGAGAGAGTAGAGTCCAGTACGACCCAGCCATCATGAGGGAGAGAGTAGTGTCCACTACGACCCAGCCATCATAAGGGAGAGAGTAGTGTCCACTAAGACCCAGCCATCATGAGGGAGAGAGTAATGTCCACTACGACCCAGCCATCATGAGGGAGAGAGTAGTGTCCACTACGACCCTGCCATCATAAGAGAGACAGTAGTGTCCACTAAGACCCAGCCATCATGAGGAAGAGAGTAATGTCCACTACGACCCAGCCATCATGAGGGAGAGAGTAATGTCCACTACGACCCAGCCATCATGAGGCAGAGTAGTTTCCACTACGACCCAGCCATCATGAGGGAGAGAGTAGTGTTCACTGCGACCCAGCCATCATGAGGGAGAGAGTAGTGTCCACTATGACCTAGCCATCATGAGGGAGAGAATATTGTCCACTACAACCCAGCCATCATGAGGGAGAGAGTAGTGTCCATTACGACCCAGCCATCATGAAAGAGTGAGTAGTGTCCACTATGACCCAGCCATCATGAGGGAGAGAGTAGTGTCCACTACGACCCAGTTATCATGAGAGAGAGAGTAGTGTCCAATAAGATCCAGCCATCATGAGGGAAAGAATATTGTCCACTACGACCCAGCCATCATGAGGGAGAGTAGTTTCCACTACGACCCAGCCATCATGATGGACAGAGTAGTGTCCACTACGACCCAGCTATCATGAGGGAGAGAGTAGTATCCACTAAGACCCAGTTATCATAAGAACATAAGAACATAAGAATGGAGGAACACTGCAGAAGGCCTACTGGCCCATACAAGGCAGGTCCTTATCATGAGGGAGAAAATAGTGTCCACTGCGACCCAGCCATCATGAGGGAAAGTAATGCCCACTACGACCCAGCCATCATGAGGGAGAGTAGTGTCCACTACGACCCAGTCATCATGAGGGTGAGAGTAGTGTCCACCACGACAAAGCCATTATGAGAGTGTCCACTACGACCCAGCCATCATGAGGGAGAGAGTAGTTTCCATTACGACCCAGCCATCATGAGGGAGACAGTAGTGTCCACTACGACCCAGCCATCACGATGGAGAGAATAGTGTCCACTACGACCAAGCCATGAGGGAGAGAGTAGTGTCCACTACGACCCAGCCATCATGAGGGAGAGAGCAGTGTCCACTACAACCCAACCATCATGAGGGAGAGATTAGTGTCCTCTACGACTCAGCCATCATGAGGGAGAGAGTAGTGTCCACTCCTACCCACCCATCATTAGGGAGAGAGTAGTGTCCACTACGACTCAGCCATCATGAGGGAGAGAATAGTGTCCACTACGACCCACCCATCATGAGGGAGAGAGCAGTGTCCACTACGACTCGGCCATCATGAGGGAGAGAGTAGTGTCCACTACGACCCAGCCATCATGAGGGAGAGAGTAGCGTCCACTACGACTCAGCCATTATGAGGGAGAGAGTAGTGTCCACTACGACTCAGCCATCATGAGGGAGAGAGTGGTGTCCACCACGACCCAGCCATCATGAGCGAGAGAGTTGTGTCCACTACGACTCAGCCATCATGAGGGAGAGAGTAGTGTCCACTACGACTCAGCTATCATGAGGGAGAGAGTAGTGTCCACTACGACTCAGCCATCATGAGGGAGAGAGTAGTGTCCACTACGACCCAGCCACCATGAGGAAGAGAGTAGTGTCCACTACGACCCAGCCATCATGAGGGAGAGAGTAGTGTCCACTACGGCCCAGCCATCATGAATGAGAGGGTAGTGTCCACCACGACCCAGCCATCATGAGGGAGAGAGTAGTGTCCACTACGACTCAGCCATCATGAGGGAGAGAGTAGTGTCCACTACGACCCAGCCATCATGAGGGATAGAGTAGTGTCCACTACGACCCAGCCATAATGAGGGAGAGAGTAGTGTCCACTAAGACCCAGCCATCATGAGGGAGAGAGTAATGTCCACTACGACACAGCCATCATGAGGGAGAGAGTAGTGTCCACTACGACCCAGCCATGATGAGGGAGAGAGTAGTGTCCACTACGACCCAGCCATCATAAGGGAGAGAGTAGTGTCCACTAAGACCCAGCCATCATGAGGGAGAGAGTAATGTCCACTACGACCCAGCCATCATGAGGGAGAGAGTAGTGTCCACTACGACCCAGCCATAATGAGGGAGAGAGTAGAGTCCAGTACGACCCAGCCATCATGAGGGAGAGAGTAGTGTCCACTACGACCCAGCCATCATAAGGGAGAGAGTAGTGTCCACTAAGACCCAGCCATCATGAGGGAGAGAGTAATGTCCACTACGACCCAGCCATCATGAGGGAGAGAGTAGTGTCCACTACGACCCTGCCATCATAAGAGAGACAGTAGTGTCCACTAAGACCCAGCCATCATGAGGAAGAGAGTAATGTCCACTACGACCCAGCCATCATGAGGGAGAGAGTAATGTCCACTACGACCCAGCCATCATGAGGCAGAGTAGTTTCCACTACGACCCAGCCATCATGAGGGAGAGAGTAGTGTTCACTGCGACCCAGCCATCATGAGGGAGAGAGTAGTGTCCACTATGACCTAGCCATCATGAGGGAGAGAATATTGTCCACTACAACCCAGCCATCATGAGGGAGAGAGTAGTGTCCATTACGACCCAGCCATCATGAAAGAGTGAGTAGTGTCCACTATGACCCAGCCATCATGAGGGAGAGAGTAGTGTCCACTACGACCCAGTTATCATGAGAGAGAGAGTAGTGTCCAATAAGATCCAGCCATCATGAGGGAAAGAATATTGTCCACTACGACCCAGCCATCATGAGGGAGAGAGTAGTGTCCACTAAGACACAGCCATCATGAGGGAGAGAGTAGTGTCCACTACGGCCCAGCCATCATGAGGGAGAGAGTAGTATCCACTAAGACCCAGCCATCATAAGAACATAAGAACATAAGAATGGAGGAACACTGCAGAAGGCCTACTGGCCCATACAAGGCAGGTCCTTATCATGAGGGAGAAAATAGTGTCCACTACGACCCAGCCATCATGAGGGAGAGTAATGCCCACTACGACCCAGCCAACATGAGGGAGAGTAGTGTCCACTACGACCCAGCCATCATGAGGGTGAGAGTAGTGTCCACCACGACCCAGCCATTATGAGAAAGAGAGTAGTGTCAACTACGACCCAGCCATCATGAGGGAGAGAGTAGTTTCCATTACGACCCAGCCATCATGAGGGAGACAGTAGTGTCCACTACGACCCAGCCATCACGATGGAGAGAATAGTGTCCACTACGACCAAGCCATGAGGGAGAGAGTAGTGTCCACTACGACCCAGCCATCATGAGGGAGAGAGCAGTGTCCACTACAACCCAACCATCATGAGGGAGAGATTAGTGTCCTCTACGACTCAGCCATCATGAGGGAGAGAGTAGTGTCCACTACTACCCACCCATCATTAGGGAGAGAGTAGTGTCCACTACGAGCCACCCATCATGAGAGAGAGAGTAGTGCCCATTACGACCCAGCCATCATGAGGGAGAGAGTACTGTCCACTACGACTCGGCCATCATGAGGGAGAGAGTAGTGTCCACTACGACCCAGCCATCATGAGGGAGAGAGTAGTGTCCACCACGACTCAGCCATTATGAGGGAGAGAGTAGTGTCCACTACGACTCAGCCATCATGAGGGAGAGAGTAGTATCCACCACGACCCAGCCATCATGAGCGAGAGAGTTGTGTCCACTACGACTCAGCCATCATGAGGGAGAGAGTAGTGTCCACTACGACTCAGCTATCATGAGGGAGAGAGTAGTGTCCACTACGACTCAGCCATCATGAGGGAGAGAGTAGTGTCCACTACGACCCAGCCACCATGAGGAAGAGAGTAGTGTCCACTACGACCCAGCCATCATGAGGGAGAGAGTAGTGTCCACTACGGCCCAGCCATCATGAATGAGAGGGTAGTGTCCACCACGACCCAGCCATCATGAGGGAGAGAGTAGTGTCCACTACGACTCAGCCATCATGAGGGAGAGAGTAGTGTCCACTACGACCCAGCCATCATGAGGGAGAGAGTAGTGTCCACTACGACCCAGCCATCATGATGGAGAGAGTAGTGTCCACCACGACCCAGCCATCATGAGGGAGAGAGTAGTGTCCACTACGACTCAGCCATCATGAGGGAGAGAGTAGTGTCCTCTACGACCCAGCCATCATGAGGGAGAGAGTAGTGTCCACCACGACCCAGTCATCATGAGGGAGAGAGTAGTGTCCACCACGACCCAGCCATCATGAGGGATAGAGTAGTGTCCACTACGACCCAGCCATCATGAGGGAGAGAGTAGTGTCCACTACGACCCAGCCATCATGAGGGAGAGAGTAGTGTCCACTACGACCCAGCCATCATGAGGGAGAGAGTAGTGTCCACCACGACCCAGCCATCATGAGGGAGAGAGTAGTGTCCACCACGACCCAGCCATCATGAGGGAGAGAGTAGTGTCCACCACGACCCAGCCATCATGAGGGAGAGAGTAGTGTCCACTACGACCCAGCCATCATGAGGGAGAGAGTAGTGTCCACCACGACCCAGCCATCATGAGGGAGAGAGTAGTGTCCACCACGACCCAGCCATCATGAGGGAGAGAGTAGTGTCCACTACGACCTAGCCATCATGAGGGAGAGAGTAGTGTCCACTACGACCCAGCCATCATGAGGGAGAGAGTAGTGTCCACCACGACCCAGCCATCATGAGGGAGAGAGTAGTGTCCACCACGACCCAGCCATCATGAGGGAGAGAGTAGTGTCTACTACGACCCAGCCATCATGAGGAAGAGAGTAGTGTCCACCACGACCCAGCCATCATGAGGGAGAGAGTAGTGTCCACTACGACCTAGCCATCATGAGGGAGAGAGTAGTGTCCACTACGACCCAGCCATCATGAGGGAGAGAGTAGAGTGTACTACGACCCAGACATCATGAGGGAGAGAGTAGTGTCCACTACGACCCAGCCATCATGAGGGAGAGAGTAGTGTCTACTACGACCCAGCCATCATGAGGAATAGAGTAGTGTCCACTACGACCCAGCCATCATGAGGGAGAGAGTAGAGTCCACCACGACCCAGCCATCATGAGGGAGAGAGTAGTGTCTACTACGACCCAGCCATCATGAGGAAGAGAGTAGTGTCCACTACGACCCAGCCATCATGAGGGAGAGAGTAGTGTCCACTACGACCCAGCCATCATGAGGGAGAGAGTAGTGTCCACCACGACCCAGCCATCATGAGGGAGAGAGTAGTGTCTACTACGACCCAGCCATCATGAGGGAGAGAGTAGTGTCTACTACGACCCAGCCATCATGAGGGAGAGAGTAGTGTCCACTACGACCCAGCCATCATGAGGAAGAGAGTAGTGTCCACCACGACCCAGCCATCATGAGGGAGAGAGTAGTGTCCACTACGACCCAGCCATCATGAGGAAGAGAGTAGTGTCCACCACGACCCAGCCATCATGAGGGAGAGAGTAGTGTCCACCACGACCCAGCCATCATGAGGGAGAGAGTAGTGTCCACCACGACCCAGCCATCATGAGGGAGAGAGTAGTGTCTACTACGACCCAGCCATCATGAGGGAGAGAGTAGTGTCCACCACGACCCAGCTATCATGAGGGAGAGAGTAGTGTCCACCACGACCCAGCCATCATGAGGGAGAGAGTAGTGTCCACCACGACCCAGCCATCATGAGGGAGAGAGTAGTGTCCACCACGACCCAGCCATCATGAGGGAGAGAGTAGTGTCTACTACGACCCAGCCATCATGAGGGAGAGAGTAGTGTCCACTACGACCCAGCCATCATGAGGGAGAGAGTAGTGTCCACCACGACCCAGCCATCATGAGGGAGAGAGTAGTGTCTACTACGACCCAGCCATCATGAGGGAGAGAGTAGTGTCTACTACGACCCAGCCATCATGAGGGAGAGAGTAGTGTCCACCACGACCCAGCCATCATGAGGGAGAGAGTAGTGTCTACTACGACCCGGCCATCATGAGGGAGGGAGTAGTGTCCACCACGACCCAGCCATCATGAGGGAGAGAGTAGTGTCCACCACGACCCAGCCATCATGAGGGAGAGAGTAGTGTCCACTACGACCCAGCCATCATGAGGGAGAGAGTAGTGTCCACCACGACCCAGCCATCATGAGGGAGAGAGTAGTGTCCACTACGACCCAGCCATCATGAGGGAGAGAGTAGTGTCCACTACGACCCAGCCATCATGAGGGAGAGAGTAGTGTCCACTACGACCCAGCCATCATGAGGGAGAGAGTAGTGTCCACTACGACCCAGCCATCATGAGGGAGAGAGTAGTGTCCACTACGACCCAGCCATCATGAGGGAGAGAGTAGTGTCCACTACGACCCAGCCATCATGAGGGAGAGAGTAGTGTCCACCACGACCCAGCCATCATGAGGGAGAGAGTAGTGTCCACCACGACCCAGACATCATGAGGGAGAGAGTAGTGTCCACTACGACCCAGCCATCATGAGGGAGAGAGTAGTGTCCACTACGACCCAGCCATCATGAGGGAGAGAGTAGTGTCCACCACGACCCAGCCATCATGAGGGAGAGAGTAGTGTCCACCACGACCCAGCCATCATGAGGGAGAGAGTAGTGTCCACTACGACCCAGCCATCATGAGGGAGAGAGTAGAGTGTACTACGACCCAGACATCATGAGGGAGAGAGTAGTGTCCACTACGACCCAGCCATCATGAGGGAGAGAGTAGTGTCTACTACGACCCAGCCATCATGAGGAAGAGAGTAGTGTCCACTACGACCCAGCCATCATGAGGGAGAGAGTAGTGTCCACCACGACCCAGCCATCATGAGGGAGAGAGTAGTGTCCACTACGACCCAGCCAACATGAGGAAGAGAGTAGTGTCCACTACGACTCAGCCATCATGAGGGAGAGAGTAGTGTCCACTACGACCCAGCCATCATGAGGGAGAGAGTAGTGTCCACCACGACCCAGCCATCATGAGGGAGAGAGTAGTGTCTACTACGACCCAGCCATCATGAGGGAGAGAGTAGTGTCTACTACGACCCAGCCATCATGAGGGAGAGAGTAGTGTCCACTACGACCCAGCCATCATGAGGAAGAGAGTAGTGTCCACCACGACCCGGCCATCATGAGGGAGAGAGTAGTGTCCACTACTACCCAGCCATCATGAGGAAGAGAGTAGTGTCCACCACGACCCAGCCATCATGAGGGAGAGAGTAGTGTCCACCACGACCCAGCCATCATGAGGGAGAGAGTAGTGTCCACCACGACCCAGCCATCATGAGGGAGAGAGTAGTGTCTACTACGACCCAGCCATCATGAGGGAGAGAGTAGTGTCCACGACGACCCAGCTATCATGAGGGAGAGAGTAGTGTCCACCACGACCCAGCCATCATGAGGGAGAGAGTAGTGTCCACCACGACCCAGCCATCATGAGGGAGAGAGTAGTGTCCACCACGACCCAGCCATCATGAGGGAGAGAGTAGTGTCTACTACAACCCAGCCATCATGAGGGAGAGAGTAGTGTCCACTACGACCCAGCCATCATGAGGGAGAGAGTAGTGTCCACCACGACCCACCCATCATGAGGGAGAGAGTAGTGTCTACTACGACCCAGCCATCATGAGGGAGAGAGTAGTGTCTACTACGACCCAGCCATCATGAGGGAGAGAGTAGTGTCTTCTACGACCCAGCCATCATGAGGGAGAGAGTAGTGTCTACTACGACCCAGCCATCATGAGGGAGAGAGTAGTGTCCACCACGACCCAGCCATCATGAGGAAGAGAGTAGTGTCTACTACGACCCAGCCATCATGAGGGAGAGAGTAGTGTCTACTACGACCCAGCCATCATGAGGGAGAGAGTAGTGTCTACTACGACCCAGCCATCATGAGGGAGAGAGTAGTGTCTACTACGACCCAGCCATCATGAGGGAGAGAGTAGTGTCCACCACGACCCAGCCATCATGAGGGAGAGAGTAGTGTCTACTACGACCCAGCCATCATGAGGGAGAGAGTAGTGTCCACTACGACCCAGCCATCATGAGGAAGAGAGTAGTGTCCACTACTACCCAGCCATCATGAGGAAGAGAGTAGTGTCCACCACGACCCAGCCATCATGAGGGAGAGAGTAGTGTCCACCACGACCCAGCCATCATGAGGGAGAGAGTAGTGTCCACCACGACCCAGCCATCATGAGGGAGAGAGTAGTGTCTACTACGACCCAGCCATCATGAGGGAGAGAGTAGTGTCCACGACGACCCAGCTATCATGAGGGAGAGAGTAGTGTCCACCACGACCCAGCCATCATGAGGGAGAGAGTAGTGTCCACCACGACCCAGCCATCATGAGGGAGAGAGTAGTGTCCACCACGACCCAGCCATCATGAGGGAGAGAGTAGTGTCTACTACAACCCAGCCATCATGAGGGAGAGAGTAGTGTCCACTACGACCCAGCCATCATGAGGGAGAGAGTAGTGTCCACCACGACCCAGCCATCATGAGGGAGAGAGTAGTGTCTACTACGACCCAGCCATCATGAGGGAGAGAGTAGTGTCTACTACGACCCAGCCATCATGAGGGAGAGAGTAGTGTCTACTACGACCCAGCCATCATGAGGGAGAGAGTAGTGTCTTCTACGACCCAGCCATCATGAGGGAGAGAGTAGTGTCTACTACGACCCAGCCATCATGAGGGAGAGAGTAGTGTCCACCACGACCCAGCCATCATGAGGGAGAGAGTAGTGTCTACTACGACCCAGCCATCATGAGGGAGAGAGTAGTGTCTACTACGACCCAGCCATCATGAGGGAGAGAGTAGTGTCTACTACTACCCAGCCATCATGAGGGAGAGAGTAGTGTCCACTACGACCCAGCCATCATGAGGAAGAGAGTAGTGTCCACCACGACCCAGCCATCATGAGGGAGAGAGTAGTGTCCACTACGACCCAGCCATCATGAGGAAGAGAGTAGTGTCCACCACGACCCAGCCATCATGAGGGAGAGAGTAGTGTCCACCACGACCCAGCCATCATGAGGGAGAGAGTAGTGTCCACCACGACCCAGCCATCATGAGGGAGAGAGTAGTGTCTACTACGACCCAGCCATCATGAGGGAGAGAGTAGTGTCCACCACGACCCAGCTATCATGAGGGAGAGAGTAGTGTCCACCACGACCCAGCCATCATGAGGGAGAGAGTAGTGTCCACCACGACCCAGCCATCATGAGGGAGAGAGTAGTGTCCACCACGACCCAGCCATCATGAGGGAGAGAGTAGTGTCTACTACGACCCAGCCATCATGAGGGAGAGAGTAGTGTCCACTACGACCCAGCCATCATGAGGGAGAGAGTAGTGTCCACCACGACCCAGCCATCATGAGGGAGAGAGTAGTGTCTACTACGACCCAGCCATCATGAGGGAGAGAGTAGTGTCTACTACGACCCAGCCATCATGAGGGAGAGAGTAGTGTCCACCACGGCCCAGCCATCATGAGGAAGAGAGTAGTGTCTACTACGACCCAGCCATCATGAGGGAGAGAGTAGTGTCTACTACGACCCAGCCATCATGAGGGAGAGAGTAGTGTCTACTACGACCCAGCCATCATGAGGGAGAGAGTAGTGTCTACTACGACCCAGCCATCATGAGGGAGAGAGTAGTGTCCACCACGACCCAGCCATCATGAGGGAGAGAGTAGTGTCCACCACGACCCAGCCATCATGAGGGAGAGAGTAGTGTCTACTACGACCCAGCCATCATGAGGGAGAGAGTAGTGTCCACGACGACCCAGCTATCATGAGGGAGAGAGTAGTGTCCACCACGACCCAGCCATCATGAGGGAGAGAGTAGTGTCCACCACGACCCAGCCATCATGAGGGAGAGAGTAGTGTCCACCACGACCCAGCCATCATGAGGGAGAGAGTAGTGTCTACTACAACCCAGCCATCATGAGGGAGAGAGTAGTGTCCACTACGACCCAGCCATCATGAGGGAGAGAGTAGTGTCCACCACGACCCAGCCATCATGAGGGAGAGAGTAGTGTCTACTACGACCCAGCCATCATGAGGGAGAGAGTAGTGTCTACTACGACCCAGCCATCATGAGGGAGAGAGTAGTGTCTACTACGACCCAGCCATCATGAGGGAGAGAGTAGTGTCTTCTACGACCCAGCCATCATGAGGGAGAGAGTAGTGTCTACTACGACCCAGCCATCATGAGGGAGAGAGTAGTGTCCACCACGACCCAGCCATCATGAGGGAGAGAGTAGTGTCTACTACGACCCAGCCATCATGAGGGAGAGAGTAGTGTCTACTACGACCCAGCCATCATGAGGGAGAGAGTAGTGTCTACTACTACCCAGCCATCATGAGGGAGAGAGTAGTGTCCACTACGACCCAGCCATCATGAGGAAGAGAGTAGTGTCCACCACGACCCAGCCATCATGAGGGAGAGAGTAGTGTCCACTACGACCCAGCCATCATGAGGAAGAGAGTAGTGTCCACCACGACCCAGCCATCATGAGGGAGAGAGTAGTGTCCACCACGACCCAGCCATCATGAGGGAGAGAGTAGTGTCCACCACGACCCAGCCATCATGAGGGAGAGAGTAGTGTCTACTACGACCCAGCCATCATGAGGGAGAGAGTAGTGTCCACCACGACCCAGCTATCATGAGGGAGAGAGTAGTGTCCACCACGACCCAGCCATCATGAGGGAGAGAGTAGTGTCCACCACGACCCAGCCATCATGAGGGAGAGAGTAGTGTCCACCACGACCCAGCCATCATGAGGGAGAGAGTAGTGTCTACTACGACCCAGCCATCATGAGGGAGAGAGTAGTGTCCACTACGACCCAGCCATCATGAGGGAGAGAGTAGTGTCAACCACGACCCAGCCATCATGAGGGAGAGAGTAGTGTCTACTACGACCCAGCCATCATGAGGGAGAGAGTAGTGTCTACTACGACCCAGCCATCATGAGGGAGAGAGTAGTGTCCACCACGGCCCAGCCATCATGAGGAAGAGAGTAGTGTCTACTACGACCCAGCCATCATGAGGGAGAGAGTAGTGTCTACTACGACCCAGCCATCATGAGGGAGAGAGTAGTGTCTACTACGACCCAGCCATCATGAGGGAGAGAGTAGTGTCTACTACGACCCAGCCATCATGAGGGAGAGAGTAGTGTCCACCACGACCCAGCCATCATGAGGGAGAGAGTAGTGTCTACTACGACCCAGCCATCATGAGGGAGAGAGTAGTGTCTACTACGACCCAGCCATCATGAGGGAGAGAGTAGTGTCCACCACGACCCAGCCATCATGAGGGAGAGAGTAGTGTCTACTACGACCCAGCCATCATGAGGGAGAGAGTAGTGTCTACTACGACCCAGCCATCATGAGGGAGAGAGTAGTGTCTACTACGACCCAGCCATCATGAGGGAGAGAGTAGTGTCTACTACGACCCAGCCATCATGAGGGAGAGAGTAGTGTCCACTACGACCCAGCCATCATGAGGGAGAGAGTAGTGTCTACTACGACCCAGCCATCATGAGGGAGAGAGTAGTGTCTACTACGACCCAGCCATCATGAGGGAGAGAGTAGTGTCCACTACGACCCAGCCATCATGAGGGAGAGAGTAGTGTCTACTACGACCCAGCCATCATGAGGGAGAGAGTAGTGTCCACCACGACCCAGCCATCATGAGGGAGAGAGTAGTGTCTACTACGACCCAGCCATCATGAGGGAGAGAGTAGTGTCTACTACGACCCAGCCATCATGAGGGAGAGAGTAGTGTCCACCACGACCCAGCCATCATGAGGGAGAGAGTAGTGTCTACTACGACCCAGCCATCATGAGGGAGAGAGTAGTGTCCACTACGACCCAGCCATCATGAGGGAGAGAGTAGTGTCTACTACTACCCAGCCATCATGAGGAAGAGAGTAGTGTCTACTACGACCCAGCCATCATGAGGGAGAGAGTAGTGTCCACTACGACCCAGCCATCATGAGGGAGAGAGTAGTGTCCACTACGACCCAGCCATCATGAGGGAGAGAGTAGTGTCCACTACGACCCAGCCATCATGAGGGAGAGAGTAGTGTCTACTACGACCCAGCCATCATGAGGGAGAGAGTAGTGTCCACTACGACCCAGCCATCATGAGGGAGAGAGTAGTGTCCACTACGACCCAGCCATCATGAGGGAGAGAGTAGTGTCTACTACTACCCAGCCATCATGAGGGAGAGAGTAGTGTCTACTACGACCCAGCCATCATGAGGGAGAGAGTAGTGTCCACCACGACCCAGCCATCATGAGGGAGAGAGTAGTGTCCACCACGACCCAGCCATCATGAGGGAGAGAGTAGTGTCTACTACGACCCAGCCATCATGAGGGAGAGAGTAGTGTCTACTACGACCCAGCCATCATGAGGGAGAGAGTAGTGTCCACTACGACCCAGCCATCATGAGGGAGAGAGTAGAGTGTACTACGACCCAGCCATCATGAGGGAGAGAGTAGTGTCCACTACGACCCAGCCATCATGAGGGAGAGAGTAGTGTCTACTACTACCCAGCCATCATGAGGGAGAGAGTAGTGTCTACTACGACCCAGCCATCATGAGGGAGAGAGTAGTGTCCACTACGACCCAGCCATCATGAGGGAGAGAGTAGTGTCCACTACGACCCAGCTATCATGAGGGAGAGAGTAGAGTGTACTACGACCCAGCCATCATGAGGGAGAGAGTAGTGTCCACTACGACCCAGCCATCATGAGGGAGAGAGTAGTGTCTACTACTACCCAGCCATCATGAGGGAGAGAGTAGTGTCTACTACGACCCAGCCATCATGAGGGAGAGAGTAGTGTCTACTACGACCCAGCCATCATGAGGGAGAGAGTAGTGTCCACCACGACCCAGCCATCATGAGGAAGAGAGTAGTGTCTACTACGACCCAGCCATCATGAGGGAGAGAGTAGTGTCTACTACGACCCAGCCATCATGAGGGAGAGAGTAGTGTCCACCACGACCCAGCCATCATGAGGGAGAGAGTAGTGTCCACCACGACCCAGCCATCATGAGGGAGAGAGTAGTGTCTACTACGACCCAGCCATCATGAGGGAGAGAGTAGTGTCTACTACTACCCAGCCATCATGAGGGAGAGAGTAGTGTCCACCACGACCCAGCCATCATGAGGAAGAGAGTAGTGTCCACTACGACCCAGCCATCATGAGGGAGAGAGTAGTGTCTACTACGACCCAGCCATCATGAGGGAGAGAGTAGTGTCTACTACGACCCAGCCATCATGAGGGAGAGAGTAGTGTCCACTACGACCCAGCCATCATGAGGGAGAGAGTAGTGTCCACTACGACCCAGCCATCATGAGGGAGAGAGTAGTGTCTACTACTACCCAGCCATCATGAGGGAGAGAGTAGTGTCTACTACGACCCAGCCATCATGAGGGAGAGAGTAGTGTCCACTACGACCCAGCCATCATGAGGGAGAGAGTAGTGTCTACTACTACCCAGCCATCATGAGGGAGAGAGTAGTGTCTACTACGACCCAGCCATCATGAGGGAGAGAGTAGTGTCTACTACGACCCAGCCATCATGAGGAAGAGAGTAGTGTCTACTACGACCCAGCTATCATGAGGGAGAGAGTAGTGTCTACTATGACCCAGCCATCATGAGGGAGAGAGTAGTGTCTACTACGACCCAGCCATCATGAGGGAGAGAGTAGTGTCTACTACGACCCAGCCATCATGAGGGAGAGAGTAGTGTCCACTACGACCCAGCCATCATGAGGGAGAGAGTAGTGTCCACCACGACCCAGCCATCATGAGGGAGAGAGTAGTGTCCACCACGACCCAGCCATCATGAGGGAGAGAGTAGTGTCTACTACGACCCAGCCATCATGAGGGAGAGAGTAGTGTCTACTACGACCCAGCCATCATGAGGGAGAGAGTAGTGTCTACTACGACCCAGCCATCATGAGGGAGAGAGTAGTGTCTACTACGACCCAGCCATCATGAGGGAGAGAGTAGTGTCTACTACGACCCAGCCATCATGAGGGAGAGAGTAGTGTCCACCACGACCCAGCCATCATGAGGGAGAGAGTAGTGTCTACTACGACCCAGCCATCATGAGGGAGAGAGTAGTGTCTACTACGACCCAGCTATCATGAGGGAGAGAGTAGTGTCTACTACGACCCAGCCATCATGAGGGAGAGAGTAGTGTCCACCACGACCCAGCCATCATGAGGGAGAGAGTAGTGTCTACTACGACCCAGCCATCATGAGGGAGAGAGTAGTGTCTACTACGACCCAGCCATCATGAGGGAGAGAGTAGTGTCCACCACGACCCAGCCATCATGAGGGAGAGAGTAGTGTCCACTACGACCCAGCTATCATGAGGGAGAGAGTAGTGTCCACCACGACCCAGCCATCATGAGGGAGAGAGTAGTGTCCACTACGACCCAGCCATCATGAGGGAGACAGTAGTGTCCACTACGACCCAGCCATCATGAGGGAGAGAGTAGTGTCCACCACGACCCGGCCATCATGAGGGAGAGAGTAGTGTCCACTACGACCCAGCCATCATGAGGGAGAGAGTAGTGTCCACCACGACCCATCCATCATGAGGGAGAGAGTAGTGTCCACCACGACCCAGCCATCATGAGGGAGAGAGTAGTGTCCACTACGACCCAGCCATCATGAGGGAGAGAGTAGTGTCCACCACGACCCAGCCATCATGAGGGAGAGAGTAGTGTCCACCACGACCCAGCCATCATGAGGGAGAGAGTAGTGTCTACTACGACCCAGCCATCATGAGGGAGAGAGTAGTGTCCACCACGACCCAGCCATCATGAGGGAGAGAGTAGTGTCTACTACGACCCAGCCATCATGAGGGAGAGAGTAGTGTCTACTACGACCCAGCTATCATGAGGGAGAGAGTAGTGTCTACTACGACCCAGCCATCATGAGGGAGAGAGTAGTGTCTACTACGACCCAGCCATCATGAGGGAGAGAGTAGTGTCTACTACGACCCAGCCATCATGAGGGAGAGAGTAGTGTCTACTACGACCCAGCCATCATGAGGGAGAGAGTAGTGTCTACTACGACCCAGCCATCATGAGGGAGAGAG
The DNA here is from genome assembly GCF_038502225.1 of Cherax quadricarinatus. Classification (NCBI taxonomy): domain Eukaryota; kingdom Metazoa; phylum Arthropoda; class Malacostraca; order Decapoda; family Parastacidae; genus Cherax; species Cherax quadricarinatus. Next base: position 40,120,206 of record NC_091301.1, on the reverse strand, counting down.
TAGTGTCTACTACGACCCAGCCATCATGAGGGAGAGAGTAGTGTCTACTACGACCCAGCCATCATGAGGGAGAGAGTAGTGTCCACCACGACCCATCCATCATGAGGGAGAGAGTAGTGTCCACCACGACCCAGCCATCATGAGGGAGAGAGTAGTGTCCACCACGACCCAGCCATCATGAGGGTACAAACCACTCTTAATTAAGTATGTAATATAATATAATATAACAAAACATAATATAATATGGGTAAAATAGTAAGTAAAAGAAAAAGTGAAATTCATCAATTAATTTTGATTTAATTTTCATTTTAAAATAAAAGCAAAAATTAAATTTTATGGCAGAAATTAATTAAATCTTTAATGCTAACCAACTCAGTGTTCAAAATTCTAGACTAGGTATATGATTAAATATGTAGGTATATATATATATATATATATATATATATATATATATATATATATATATATATATATATATATATATATATATATATATATATATATATATACATGTATATATGCAAGGAATTCGCAAGAGCAGGCGAAATATGCACTAACATTGATCTCTGGCCGAAAGAGACTCGAGCCGACGAACCTTAGAACAAGGTACGCAGTGCATTACTATTCTCACCACACTGGACCAATACCTTGGCGTCCAGCTTGCGCTAGACTTTTGATCCAAGGCAGCCAGCTTTCAGGGAGAAGGATTACAACTTTTCATCTCATCCTCTGCATGCATCAGCCTTACTAGAGATTTTAACAATGCAAGGAATTCGCAAGAGCAGGCGAAATATACACAAACACTGATCTCTGGCTGAAGGAGACTCAAACCTACGAACCTTTTAACAAGGTACGTAGGTACGTAGAATGGTAATGCACTGCGTACCTTGTTCCAAGGTTCGTAGGTTCGAGTCTCCTTCAGCCAGAGATCAGTGTTTATATATTATATATATATATATATATATATATATATATATATATATATATATATATATATATATATATATATATATATATATATATATGTCGTGCCGAATATGTAAAACTGGTCAATTAGCAAGAACTCATTTAAAATTAAGTCCTTTCTAAAATTTTCTCTGATATGTTTAAAGATATATTTTTTTCATTAATGTTAATGTAAAAAAATTTAATTTTGCAGCAAAAGAATCTTAGAAAACTTACCTAACCTTATTATAACAAGAACAATTTATTTTAGCCTAACCCAACTAAATATATTTTAGATTTGTTTACAATAATTTAATACTAAACAAACAGTGAAATATATTTTTTTCGTTAGGTTCAGAATGATTTTGGCGAAATTATTGCATACACAAATTTTCATTTGTCCTATATGGCAAGATGAGCGTTGCTATTTAAGCCAAGATCGCAAGTTCTGCCTATTCGGCACGACATATATATATATATATATATATATATATATATATATATATATATATATATATATATATATATATATATATATATATATATAATTTGAATAACTTACAGCATTAAATATTAACTCTGAACCATGACTGTTACAATTTATACAACACAATCATGCATGGTTATTTATATCAATTTATTTTGAGCTTACATTGATAATAAATAATGCCAAAAAAATAGCCATGGACCTGACACTTTCCCACACATATAATACTGCACACGAGTAAGACTGTCCTGATCAACACTTTACTAACAGAGGCGGATGCCAGCTTCCATTTTCGGTACCAAAGGATTTAACACCAAACACATTAGCACATCACATCGATCATGACTATCCCATCACAACGACCCTCTCAAAGTGATGGTGAGGTACTGAGTCAGGTCTTCACTAGGACCCTCCGTCATGCAGTTACTTTAGGACATTTTCTAACCGTTTTTAAAACAATATTATATTCCTTTAGAATTGTTGACAACTGGGGAGCATCCCGAAAAGCTGGTGAGCTGTGGGAAGGACAGGCATCTGGTGAGTAGGTGAAAGATAGCTTGTATAGTTGGGGAAAAATTTTTTCTGTCTCTTTCTGCTGGGCAGAAGTGATATTTGGCAACTCAGTCGTTGTAAACAGAGAAGTCAAGTCTGCTTTTATTAATGAATTTACCAGCTTGTAACGACGATGGTGAGTGGCTGACAAAGTTAATTATGTGTATCTGTCTACAAACAGCTTTATGTTCTCATATATGTTAGGTGGTTTAGATAATGATGGGTGTTTCGTAGCATGAGTATTTTCCTGGTTTTGATTAATCTTTTCGGTTTACAAACTTTTCTGCGGCATTCAAGTGTATACAGCTTTTAAATCAGATTTAGAGGTGAATGTGCAAGTTAGCTTTTTGAAGAGGCACCTAAAGTTAGTACCTCCGTGTGGCCACCAGTAACAACGTGGTTGATCAGGCCTTGATTCACCACAAGGCCTTGTCATGTACAGGGCCGAAGGGGCGTCAGCTCCCCCCCAACACTCTCCAGGTATACAGGTATACCATTCACTAGAGAATCAATTATGTTTTTTTTAAAAACCTCGTTCTATAACGTCGTTATACCTCCGTTCTGTTTATATATTTTGTGACAAAATACATAGACAGTACCGCCTTTGTCGATATATTTTGTAAACATAACATGTTTGCCTACAATAGTGTGTTAATCATACTGGAAAGTAGATTCAGATGACAATACAGAGTGTGGCAGACAACACCTGCTACGTCTATATTATGGATAGAAAGCAAGCCAAAATTGCCTAGTGTGGCCGTATTATCTGGAAGAGGAGGGAGAATGACTTCCCTTCTACATACATTGCTCGCCAACTAGGCAGATCACAGGACACCTGTATACAAGGTGAATTAACGCATAAATCACAGCTGCTAGGCGACATAGCTTGTCAGTCGAACTTAAATAAGCGTCACACTGCAATCAGGAAGTTAGAATTCTGGCTTTTATGCTCTTCTGGTTGCCGAAAAGTGACCTTTAAGGTGGGAATCTGCTTCATTGACAGTGCTAAGAGGCCCATCCCACAATTTCTTTGTTAGGTAACGGAACATTTTCATGTAGGAACGTATCGCTCTCCAGAGTCTTGTCAAGCCGTTACAAACAATACAGTGCCGGATCAGCCGGGCTGTGGTTCGTACGTTGGGCTACGTGCGGTCAGCAGTAACAGCCTAGTTGAATCAGGCCCTGATCCACCGGGAGGCCTGGTAATGGACAAGGCCGCGGGGGCGTTGATCCTCTGAATATCCTCCAGGTAGACTCCCTTGGAATCAAATGAGATTGAAAAGACGTTAGAGGACGCTGTAGGGTGTTACAGTTTGTGGTCATGGATGCCATCAGGCCCAGCGGAGGTCGGGTGGCACATGGATAGTGTTGGCGTGAGTTCGCAGTGTTAAGGGTATGTTATAAGGTTCCTCAACTTTAGAAGTAAAATCTCGAGGGGAGGACTTCCTCTCGGTTCTGGAGTAAAGAAATAAGGGGGAGAAATGTGCACTAAATGTGCAGGGGAAGAAATATGCACTATCCTGGCCCTAAGATATATCACCTAGTAAATATTGAGTCCGTTCAGAAGAGATAAACTGAAATTTTCTTTGAGGTGATTTAACGGAAATGAAACTTTGCTATTTTGCACATAAAATGGTCAAATCTTCACCTGTATATTTTAATTTCACTCTTCTTCGTCGTCGAAATTTTTAAGTACGTTTTCAAGTGTGTGAAGCTACGCTACTGAGGATTTTGGAAGTCATCCGAGCCATTCCAGGATGTTGAGAATGGGTTCAACAACTTTGGTCACAAGGTAAGTGAACATATTGATTGTTCCATTAATTTGGTCCTCGTCACTGCACACACATAGATGTTAAAAATTTGAAGCCGATTGGATGAAACGTTCTCGAGTTATGAGTGAAATAAAATAAAAAAGTTGGAAAAAAAAAAATACGTATTTCCCTTTTCAAGGATTCCTAACAAAATTTAACAAATGACAACTGCTGTCAAAGAAACAATTGAAATATCTACGCTATATTTAACACGAATATCGTTTAAGAAGCTCTCAAGTCACTGAGCAACGATAAGCCAGCAGCTGCTGCTTCAGTGACCCGCTGAAGACACATCGGATACAACATCCTCTAAGTCTAAGGAGTCCCTTGACACCACAACGCGTCACTCGTGTCAGTTCATAGCACATCTCGACAGCGAACAGGTCATCTTATGACACAGACTCTCTCATTGGAACTTTCCTAATGAATAATATAACGATAATTGGAAACAAATTTAAGTTAGGTTTAGAAAAATATAACTTGATACGAGAAAATAATTTCCCACTAATTCTGTGTGACAACACTAAGTTGGTGTCACAGAAACAGTGCGAGATGAGTGATGTTGAGTGATGATGTTGAGTGATGATGTTGAGTGATGGTGCTCAAGCCGTATTCAGGGACCAGTCGTAAAAATATTGTATTTTGGGTCCTGTGATGCCTGGAGTCAAGATGTCAGTGATGGCAGCACTGGCGGCCTCATCAACATACACCTGGATCCACCTGTGTAATTACAATTAGGTAAGATGTAGATACCCACTCATGCAACATTTCAATCACGTCACAGTGTTAGTCTCAGAGCCTGCAACACAGAGGCAACATCTCAGTAATTGTTCAGTACAAATACGAAATGCGGCTTTAAAAAAAGAGGATGAAAGTGTACATGTCTGAACATGACTTGTCTCAACGCTAGTGTTTAACAGGATTTACAACAAAATAAATATTATACACAGAATATATCGTTATGTGATTAAGACCTACGTCGGGGGAGTTTCCTAGAGAACAAACAAATTAAAAACAAACGCTACCACCACCATCACCACTATCGTCATAACCTCCTGATCCTCCTCCTCCTCCTGATCCTGCTCCCTATTCCTCTTCCTCTTGCTCCTGCTCCTCTCCCTCCTAACCGCTGCCTAATAACCCTTCCCATGCCCTACCCTGGACAACAGTGTGCCAGACCACACAGTTATGACAGCCAGTTTCACACCAATTGCCCTTCATTACTGCTCGCTCAAAATGAACTAGAGTTTGGAATAATAATTATTCTCTCTTTTCATTTCCGGCTCATTGATTCGAACGTCTCAGCCAACCAACCTCATTCACACATGTAGTCCGTTTGTTTTCTTTATTTCTCTTCATATCTCTGTCTTTATTACCTTATACATTTTCTTTCTGTACTCAGCCCCACCCACGATCCACCCACCGTTGCTATCATTTGCCTCCACCCACACCCACAGTTCAAAGCAAAATGGTGAAAATTCTATGTTTCGGATATCTGTAGGCATGGAATATCTAGGAAAACAAATCTGAGGGCAACTTTGGGCAAAAACAAAAATTGCTCCTGACAAAAAGAGTGTCGTTCTATCTCTTGTAAACTTTTCACCCAGAAATGTGCCACACATCAGTCCACGAAAAACAATACTACAACACAAGCTGCTCTGCAGACCACTTGAAAATAGCCAGGAGGTACAGACGTCACAAACCTAACCATAGTAGTTACAACCATTCCACAGCAAGTGACTGTCTAGTCTCAGGACACGGAAAAAATGGAAAAATAGTTAAAATATTCCACTCCCTTGAAAGACAATATTCTATACATTTTACCACATAACACTATCTTTATGGGGAATCTTACTATCTTTATTACTTTTCCTTAATCAAACTCTTACTATCTCATAATTACCGTGAATCGTCTTCACATCCTCTTGAAATACAGAACCATGTAAGACTCTCCCATAAAGGAATCACAACATAGCAAAAACACAGATTAACTTGCAAAACTTTTAACATATACATGTATTATCTTTCAGTGAACCTTTTCCAAACACCTTAACTTTGTACACACCAGAACACATCTATGAAACACTACACATTTATAAACGAATAATACCTTGAAACATACTCTTGAATTTTTACCTACAATACTCTCTTTAGAAAGATTACTTTACCCTTCAGGGAAAGTAACCTTGTGAGGCAACGAATGTAATAAGGTAGTAATTGTATTGAGAAACCTATAAAGATGAGCTAAGGATTATTTTAGAATTAAAATAAATTGATTCTCAATGGTGGTACTGATTGAAAACATTTAAAGTGTAAAGTTATCGAAAAAGAGAAAACAAGTCAGGCACGTAATCAGAGGATATCAGAATGGTGTTGTCGCCCTGTAGTAAAAATTATGTTGACCTCAAGATGGGAAGGGCCGGGAGCTGGAGGATGGTGGTGGAGATTTGTTTCTAAAATGGTAACACTGAGTAGATGTATTATAACAATATAGAGCAAGTAGGAACCAAGAGCTGGAGTCTTTGATGGCAGTATATAATAAAAAGCTTATTCAAACAAGTTTGGCTTTGGCTTCAGTTTCTCGAGGGTCGTGACAAATTAATTTTGGGTGTGATTTATAGGCCCCCAAACCTTGATAGGGAGTGCAGTAAGCTGTTATTGGACGAAATTCATAAGGCATCTAGATATGAAAATGTTGTGATAATGGGAGATTTTAACTTCAGACAAAATGATTGGAACAATATGACAGGAAATCTTGAGTCTAATGACTTTCTTGATACGGTTCAGGATTGCTTTTTAGAACAGGTTGTGACAGAACCAACTAGAGGAAACAATCTGCTTGACTTGGTTCTTGCCAACAAAGATTCACTAATTAATAATCTTGAGGCTAATGATGAGCTTGGGGAAAGTGATCACAAATCACTTAGTTTCGATATATCATGAAATTACCCAGATAACTGCAATCAAATCTCTGTCCCAGATTTTCGCTTGGCCGACCTCATGGGACTGAAAAATTACTTGGGTGGGCTAAATTGGGATGTCCTAACTATGGGTCAGGTAGGTGATCTTGGTTGCCAATATGACGTTTTTCAGAGCATAGTTCTAGCTGCCCAGACAACTTTTGTTCCGAGTAGGGAAATTAGATCTAACAAAAATGATCCCAAATGGGTGAACAATAGATTAAAACATCTCATTGGTCAAAAGAGAGGCATATATAAGATAAGATAAGATTTCGTTCGGATTTTTAACCCCGGAGGGTTAGCCACCCAGGATAACCCAAGAAAGTCAGTGCGTCATCGAGGACTGTCTAACTTATTTCCATTGGGGTCCTTAATCTTGTCCCCCAGGATGCGACCCACACCAGTCGACTAACACCCAGGTACCTATTTGCTGCTAGGTGAACAGGACAATAGGTGTAAGGAAACGTGTCGGAATTTCCACCCGCCGGGAATCGAACCCGGGCCCTCCGTGTGTGAAGCGGGAGCTTTAGCCACCAGACCACCGGGCCACCTAATATAGGCGTATCAAAAGAGGGGATGGGCAGTTAAGAAATCAATATATTCAATTAAAGAGAGAAATAAAGAAAGGAATAAGAAAAGCAAAAAGAGATTATGAGGCTAAGGTCACAAGGGAATCAAAGACTAACCCAAAAGGGTTCTTTCAGGTATACAGAAGTAAGATTAGGGACAAGATTGGCCCACTTAAGAGTAACTCTGGTCAAATCACTGACAGTGATAAGGATATGTGTGAAATTCTAAATACCTACTTCCTCTCAGTTTTCACCCAGGAAAATACTAGCGATATTCCTGAAATAATAGATTACGTAGAACAGGGTGATAATAAACTATGTACGATTGCGGTAACTAGTGACATGGTCCTCAAACAAATAGAGAAACTAAAACCTAACAAATCCCCAGGCCCTGATGAACTGTTTGCAAGGGTGTTAAAGGAATGTAAAGAGGAACTTAGCATACCTTTGGCTAATCTTTTTAACATATCACTACAAACTAGCATAGTGCCTGATAAGTGGAAAATGGCAAATGTAATACCTATTTACAAGGCAGGTGACAGGTCATTGGCTTCGAACTATGGACCAATAAGCCTTACCTCCATAGTGGGAAAATTTATGGAATCAATAATTGCCGAAGCAATTCGTAGCCATCTTGACAGGCACAGATTGATTAATGATTCTCAACACGGTTTTACAAAGGGGCGTTCCTGTCTTACGAATTTACTAACTTTTTTCACTAAGGTGTTTGAGGAGGTACATCATGGCAATGAATATGATATTGTGTATATGGACTTCAGTAAGGCTTTCGATAGAGTTCCACACCAGAGGCTATTGAGGAAACTTAGGGCACACGGAATAGGAGGAGAATTTTTTTCCTGGGTAGAGGCATGGCTGACAAATAGACAGCAGAGAGTTTGCATAAATGGGGAGAAATCAGAATGGGGGCACGTCACAAGCGGTGTTCCTCAGGGGTCAGTGTTGGGCCCGTTGTTGTTCACAATTTACATAAACAACATAGATGAGGGAATAAATAGCGACATAAGCAAATTTGCTGATGACACCAAAATAGGCAGTCCAATTCATTCTAATGTGGACATTAGAGCACTCCAGGATGATTTGAATAGACTGACGTAATGGTCGGAGAAGTGGCAGATGCAGTTTAATATTGACAAATGCAAAGTTCTAAATGTTGGACAGTTAAATAACCATGCCACATATAAACTAAATAATGCAGATCTTGATACTACCGATTGCGAAAAGGATTTAGGAGTTCTGGTTAGCAGTGACCGAAAACCAAGACAATAGTGCATTAGTGTTCGCAATAAAGCTAACAGAATTCTTGGCTTCATATCTAGAAGTATAAATAATAGAAGTCCTCAGGTTGTTCTTCAACTCTATATATCCTTGGTTAGGCCTAATTTAGACTATGCTGCTCAGTTCTGGTCACCGTATTACAGAATGGATATAAATGGTCTGGAAAACGTACAAAGGAGGATGACAAAGATGATCTCATGTATCAGAAATCTTCCCTATGAGGATAGACTGAGGGCCCTGAATCTGCACTCTCTCGAAAGGCGTAGAATTAGGGGGGATATGATCGAGGTGTATAAATGGAAAACAGGAATAAATAAATGTAAATAACGTGCTGAAAATTTCCAGGCAAGACAGAACTCGCAGCAATGGTTTCAAGTTGGAAAAATTCAGATTCAGGAAGGATATCGGAAAGAACTGGTTTGGTAATAGAGTTGTGGATAAGTGGAACAAACTCCCGAGTACAGTTATTGAGGCTAAAACGTTGTGTAGTTTTAAAAATAGGTTAGATAAATACATGAGTGGGTGTGGGTGGGTGTGAGTTGGACCTGACTAGCTTGTGCTGCTGGGTCTGGTACAGTGCTCCATCCTTGAGAGGAGATGACCAGACTGGGTGGGTCATTGGGATAATCCGGGGGGGTGGGTCATTGGTCTAATCCGGGGGAGGGGGGACATGGACCTGCTCAGCATGGGTCAGTAGGCCTGTCGCAGTGTTCCTTCTTTCTTATGTTCTTATGTTCTTATACCACGGGCGGGGATAGAACCCGCGATCAGAGAGTCTCAAAACTCCAGACCGTGGTGTTACCCACTGGGCCAGCTGGTCCAGTGGCTAACGCGACGGTCTGGAGTTTTGATACTCTGATCGCGGGTTCTATCCCCGCCCGTGGTATGGTTTGTTTGCAATCGTGTCATTACGATTTCGTGAGTCAAGAAGCTTATTCTTTATTAGAAGTAATGGTCAGTTAAGCTTTAGTTACCAAAGAGACAATAAAGTGACTTGGAAAACAATAAAACGTATTGTTACACTCTGAGGAACATGACGGTTGTGGTTGTTGATTGTGGTTGTTACTTGTGACGGTGGTTGTGTTGTGGTTGTTGGTAGTGACGGTGTGGTTGTTGTGGTTGTTGGCTGTGGTGGTGGTGGTGGTAGTGTTGTGGTTGTTGGTTGTGGTGGTGGTAGTGTTGTGGTTGTTGGTTGTGGTGGTGGTTGTTACTTGTGACGGTGGTGTTGTTGTGGTTGTTGGTAGTGACAGTGTTGTGGTTGTTACTTGTGACGGTGGTGTTGTTGTGGTTGTTGGTTGTGACGGTTGTGTTGTTGTGGTTGTTGGTTGTGACGTTGTTGCTGTGGCTGTTGCTTGTGACGGTGGTGTTAATTGTGGTTGATGGTTGTGACGGTACTGTTGTTGTGGTTGTTGGTTGCGACGTTGTTGTTGTGGCTGTTGCTTGTGAGAACACTAGCTGTAACAGAGACGTCTTTCTGCATACGGCATGTGACATCAACAAGAGATGGCATTACTAGTTGCAAGTAATCGTTTTCTGACAAGGCATCCCCTGTGGAGAAACAACTTCTCGAACTAGCAGTCATTGCAGGGATAGGCTGTGCACTCAAGGCAGTCTGACAATATATGTTACCATCCAACAAGTGTGTCTACCTTCAACCCGCGATATCTCCATTTAAGAACCCCCACGATACTTGTGATGGTGTTGTTTGGGTTGTTGCTTGTGACGGTGTTGTGGTTGTTGCTTGTGACGGTGGTGTTGTTGTGGTTGTTGGTTGTGACGGAGGTGGTGTTGTGGTTGTTACTTGTGACGGTGGTGTGGGCGTTGGTTGTGACGGTGGTGGTGTTGTGGTTGCTGGTTGTGACGGTGGTGTGGTTGTGGTTGTTGTTTGTGACGGTGGTGTTGTGGTTGTTGGTTGTGACGGTGGTGTGGTTGTGGTTGTTACTTGTGACGGTGGTGTTGTGGTCGTTGCTTGTGACGGTGTTGTTGTTGTGGTTGTTGCTTGTGACGGTGTTGTGGTTGTTGGTTGTGATGGTGGTGTTGTGGTTGTTGGATATGACGGTGTTGTGGTTATTGGTTGTGGTAGTGGTTGTTGCTTGTGACGGTGGTGTTGTTGTGGTTGTTGGTTGGGACGGTGGTGTTGCTGTGGTTGTTGTTTGTGACGGTGGTGTTGTGGTTGTTGCTTGTAATGGTGGTGGGTGGTGGGAGTGTTGTGGTTGTGATGGCGGTGGGTGGTGGGGGTGTTGTGGTTGTGATGGTGGTGGGTGGTGGGAGTGTTGTGGTTGTTGGTTGTGATGGTGGTGGGTGGTGGGGGTGTTGTTATTGTTGGATGTTGTGGTGGTGGGTGATGGGAGAGTTGTGGTTGTGATGTTGTTGGTTGTGATGGTGGTGGGGATGTTGTGGTTTTTGGTTGTGATGGTGGTGGGTGGTAGTGGTGGTGGGGATTGGTGTTGGTCGGTGTGGGTAGTGGGCGTGGTGGTGGTGGTGGTTGATGTGGTGGTGATGGGTGGTGGGGGTGAATGGGGTAGTTGCAGTGATGGTAGGGGTGATGCTGGTGCGTGTGCTGGTGGGTGTGGTGGTGGGTGTGGTGGTGGTGTTGGTAGGTGTGGTGGTGGTGTTGGTAGGTGTGGTGGTGGTGGTTGGTGTGGTGGTGGTGGTTGGTGTGGTGGTGGTGGTTGGTGTGGTAGTGGTGGTTGCTGGTGTGGTGGTGGTGGGTGTGGTTGTAGTGGGTATGATGGTGGTGGGTATAATACTGATGGCGGTGGTGGGTGTGGTGGTGATTATGGGGTGATTATACATAAGAACATAAGAAAGGAGGAACACTGCAGGAGGCCTGCTGGCCCATTCTAGGCAGGTCCTTTACAATTCATCCCACTAACAAAACATTTGACCAACCCAATTTTCAATGCCACCCAAGAAATAAGCTCTGATGTGAAAGTCCCACTCAAATCCAACCCCTCCCACTCATGTACTTATCCAACCTAAATTTGAAACTACCCAAAGTCCCAGCCTCAATAACCCAACTAGGTACACTGTTCCACTCATCAACTACCCTATTTCCAAACCAATACTTTCCTATGTCCTTTCTAAATCTAAACTTATCTAATTTAAATCCATTACTGTGGGTTCTCTCTTGGAGAGACATCCTCAAGACCTTATTAATATCCCCTTTATTAATACCTATCTTCCACTTATACACTTCGATCAGGTCTCCCCTCATTCTTCGTCTAACAAGTGAATGTAACTTAAGAGTCTTCAATCTTTCTTCATAAGGAAGATTTCTAATGCTATGTATTAATTTAGTCATCCTACGCTGAATGTTTTCTAACGAATTTATGTCCATTCTGTAATATGGAGACCAGAACTGAGCTGCATAATCTAGGTGAGGCCTTACTAATGATGTATAAAGCTGCAGTATGACCTCTGGACTTCTGTTGCTTACACTTCTTGATATAAATCCCAGTAATCTATTTGCCTTATTACGTACGCTTAGGCATTGCTGTCTTGGTTTAAGGTTGCTGCTCACCATAACCCCCAAGTCCTTTTCGCAATCTGTATGGCTAAGTTCTACATCATTTAACTTATAAGTACTAGGGTTATGGGCACTCCCAAGCTTCAGAACCTTGCATTTATCTACATTGAACTGCATCTGTCACTTTTCTGACCAAGAATAGAGTTTGTTTAAATCCTCCTGAAGTTCCATAACATCTACGTTTGAATCAATTATCCTACCTATCTTTGTGTCATCGGCGAATTTGCTCGTATCACTAGTAATTCCCTCATCAAGATCATTGATATATATTATAAACAACAACGGGCCCAAGACTGATCCCTGTGGAACGCCACTTGTTACAGATCCCCACTCGGATTTAACCCAATTTATGGACACTCTCTGCTTCCTGTCAGTGAGCCATGACTCGATCCACGAGAGCACTTTTCCCCCAGTGCCATGAGCTGCCACTTTCTTTAACAGTTTATGGTGCGGAACTCTATCAAAAGCCTTATTAAAATCTAAGTAAATAATATCAAATTCTTTATTGTGGTCAACAGCCTCAAAAGCTTTACTGAAGAAAATTAATAAATTAGTTAGACAAGACCGGCCTCTTGTGAATCCATGCCGAGTATCATTAATCAAGCTATGCTTATCGAGATGGCTTCTTATAATCTCAGCTATAATTGACTCTAGTAATTTGCCTACAATTGAGGTCAGGCTTATTGGGCGGTAATTTGACGGTAACGGCTTGTCCCCTGTATTAAAAATAGGAGTTACATTAGCCATCTTCCACATATCAGACACTACACCTGTTTGAAGAGATAAATTAAAAATATTAGTTAATGGTTCACAGAGTTCCATTTTGCATTCCTTAAGAACCCTTGAAAAAAACTCATCAGGACCCGGCGACTTATTTTGCTTCAGTCTGTCTATCTGCTTCACAACCATCTCACTAGTGACTGTGATGTTACATAATTTATCTTCTAGCCCACTGTAAAAATTAATTACTGGAATATTGTTAGTGTCTTCCTGTGTAAAAACTGAGAGAAAATAATTATTTAAAATCAAGCACATTTCATTCTCTTTGTCAGTAAGGTGCCCATAGTTATTTTTAAGGGGACCTATCTTATCTCTAACTTTTGTTCTATAGACCTGGAAAAAACTTTTTGGGTTAGTTTTAGAATCCCTAGCAACTTTAATTTCATAGTCCCTTTTAGCTTTTCTTATCCCCTTTTTAATGTCCCTCTTAATGTCAATATACTGATTCATAAGATGACCCTCACCTCTTTTGATACGCCTATAAATTCCTTTCTTATGCCCTAGTAGATATTTGAGCCTATTATTCATCCATTTTGGGTCATTTCTATTTGATCTAATTTCTTTATATGGGATAAACGCTCTTTGAGCAGCATGTATAGTGTTCAGAAAACTGTAATATTGATAGCTCTCTTCGTTACCCCAGTCAACAGATGATAAGTGTTCTCTAAGCCCATCGTAATCTGCTAAGCGAAAATCTGGGACTGTTACTGAGTTATCGCTACTATCGTACTTTCATTCAATGCTAAATGTAATTGATTTGTGGTCGCTAGCACCCAGTTCCTCTGAAATTTCTAAATTATTAACAAGGGATTCATTGTTTGCCATAACTAAGTCAAGCAGGTTATTTCCCCTTGTAGGTTCTGTCACAAACTGCTTCAAAAAACAATCCTGAAATACTTCTAAGAAGTCGTATGATTCTAAATTCCCAGTCAAGAAATTCCAATCAACATGACTAAATTGAAGATTGAGACACTTATGCAGCATATGGGAAACTTTATTCAGGAAACGTTTCGCCACACAGTGGCTTCATCAGTCCAATACAAAGAGGAAGGCGTAAGGAGAGGAGGAGAATGAGGTAATCAGTCCCTCAACCTGGAGTCGATGTGTTCAGTCCATCAATCTTGTAGAATGTACAGCATAGGGCCGTAGACGTGGCTTATATACTGTAGTGAGGTGACGTGAAGCAGGTGGAGGCGGGGTCATAGTGGTACCATCCACTAGTCGAAGTAGGTCTTCGTCCAAAGGTTGAACAAGTGTTGAAGAATTCTTTGTAACAAGATCTTTGTATTGGACTGATGAAGCCACTGTGTGGCGAAACGTTTCCTGAATAAAGATTTCCATATGCTGCATAAGTGTCTCAATCTTCAACTGTCAGACACTGCAGCATCATGGGATCTTGTTACAAAGAATTCTTCAACACTTGTTCAACCTTTGGACGAAGACCTACTTCGACTAGTGGATGGTACCACTATGACCCCGCCTCCACCTGCTTCACGTCACCTCACTACAGTATATAAGCCACGTCTACGGCCCTATGCTGTACATTCTACAAGATTGATGGACTGAACACATCGACTCCAGGTTGAGGGACTGATTACCTCATTCTCCTCCTCTCCTTATGCCTTCCTCTTTGTATTGGACTGATGAAGCCACTGTGTGGCGAAACGTTTCCTGAATAAAGTTTCCCATATGCTGCATAAGTGTCTCAATCTTCAACTTGTCGGTTTTTCAAACCATTCATCACAACATGACTAAAGTTAAAGTCTCCTAGAATTACTACATTATCGTGCCTTGTGGCCTTAACAATTTCCTCCCATAGCAGTTTCCCTTGGTCCCTATCTAAGTTTGGGGGACGGTATATCACTCCTAAAATCAGTTTTTCATGCCCCTCTGAAAATTCTATCCAAACAGACTCTGTATGTGTTACTTCAGACTTAATACCCGTTTTTATGCAACAGTTCAAGCGATCTCGGACATACAATGCCACCCCACCCCCCTTCCCGACACTTCTATCTACTTGGAACAATTTAAAACCCTGAATATGACATTCCGCAGGCATGTCCCGACTTTTTGAATTAAACCACGTCTCAGTTAAGGCAAATACATCAATGTTACCTACACTAGCAACTAATCTCAACTCGTCCATCTTATTCCTAGCACTACGGCAATTAGCATAATAAACATTGAAAGACTCTCCTTTCTCTTTACCCTTCCTGCTCATTTCTATTTTTCTACTAAACCTATTACTGTCCTTATCACCCAAGGTCCCTGGCTTTTCAATATCTATCTCGTTCTTATTATTACTAGTTCCCCTAGAACTCGTAATATTACTACACTGGGACTTCACTGTTTTCCTGCCAAAACCCATACCACTAACTATTCCTAGTTTAAAGTCCTAACTGCTCCCTCCACTGCAGTTGCCAGTGCTCCCACCCCACACCTAGATAAGTGAACCCCATCCCTAGCATACATGTCATTTCTGCCATAGAAGAGGTCCCAGTTGTCAATGAATATTACCACATTTTCCTTACAGTATTTGTCCAGCCAGCAATTGACACCAATTGCCCTGGACAACCATTCACTTCCAACTCCCCTCCTTGGCAAAATATCACATATGAGAGGGCTCCCACCCTTACTTCTAATTATTTCTATTGCTGACCTATACCTGCTAATCAGGTCCTCACTCCTACGTCTGCCAACATCGTTGCCTCCAGCACTGAGACAGATAATAGGATTGCTCCCATTACCTCTCATGATGTCATCCAGACGGCTAACAATATCCTCCATCCCAGCCCCAGGAAAGCAAACTCTCTGTCTCCTACTCCTGTCCTTCAAGCAGAACGCCCTATCCATATACCTAACTTGGCTATCCCCAACAACAACAATATTCGTACCTTCCTTAATGTCTTTCGTCGTGACGTTCCCAGTAGTCGACTCACATTCGTCGGGTAGCACTGAGAATGTATTGGATGTTTCCACAACAGTTTCCACGGCAGTCTCTTTCTTCTTCATCGTTTCTACCTTTCCATTCGTCTTCTTGATCGTCAACTTCTTTCCCTGCTGTCCAGCCACTGACCAGTTTCCCTTCTTGACCTGAGGACTCAAAACAGGAGGACTACTCCGAATCTTTTTGTTTTCCTCGGTCAGTCGCCGAATTTCCATATTCGCCAACCTCAATTCTTCCTTAAGCTGTTGGTAAAGTTGCTCGATGGAAGGCATCTTGCTTCAATTCTAGAGAGCGCGCAAACAGGTCTTCACAGAGCCAAGTACACGTCAACACTGCGCAAAAGCCAACTCAATCAGGAGCTACTGCGCAGCACGTCCGCACGGCCCAATAGCGATTGTGGTGGTGCTGGTGGTGGTGATGGTGGTGGTGGGTGTGGCGGTGGTGGTGGGTGTAGTGATGATGGTTGCCGCATGCTAAAAGTATGTTACATTTTATACTGTTAATGTCACACAAGCCAGCAAACATAACCTCCCTACATAACACCAATCTGACGACATTTATCTTTGCAAATATACAGGGTCTAAAGCCATCAACAAACTACAAAGTACCTTTCATCAGTGAACTGCTCACAGTCAAATGAAATATTAGCGGAATTTCACAGAGACCCACCTAAAGGATTGCTATGATAACGAAATATGGATCGCAGGTTATAAACCTTCTCAGATGCGACAAAGAAAACAGGCAACAAGCGAGGGCTGGCCTCTATGTCACAGTCGCTCATCTGCTCGGAGCTACTAAACGCCTATGTAGTTGAAGTTTTGGCAGTAAAGATTGAAAACCAAAACCATGTCATTGTGGTTGTACACAAGACTCCTGATGCAACTTCCCAACAATTCCAGGAACAACTTTTGAAAATTGACTACTATCTGGAAAATCTCCCAACTCCTGCCGAAAACATCTTGCTGCCGGGTGACTTCAACTTAAGACATCTATAATGGAGGAATGTAGCAAATAATGCTTTAGCAGAGATAAGCCCCAGGAGGCAGCTCAGATAAAAATTCACTCACACGTGAGCTACTAAACTTCTGCAACAAATTCACCCTAAACCAGCAAATACTGGAGCCACATGAAACAAGCTGGGACGATATTCTAAACATGGATCCGAACCTTTGCCTAGAAAAAATTCACCCTGTGGCACTTGAAGTATGCTCAAGGCACAGTCCTTTAAGAAAAAAGAAGAGATGTAAACTAGAAGAGAGACGTTCCCTATTCAGGCGAAGGCGAAGAATCACAGAGCTGCTGAAAGGGGCCAGTATTATATCTGTAATACAAAAGGAGGCACTTGTCGGAGAAATAGCAAATATAGAACTTAAGCTTAAGGAATAATACAGGAGACAAGAAACACACGAAGAACTTAAAGCCACAAATGAAGCTGAAAGAAATCCAAAATACTCCTTTTCTTATGCAAAAATCTAGGGCACAAACAACATTCAGTATTGGACCCCTGCTAAGACAAGATGAGAATTACACAGATGACTGCAAAGAAATGAGTGAGATACTGAAGTCCCACTATGACTCGGGGTTTGGTAAGCCAGTAACCAGACTAAGAATCGATTATCTAAATGAATTTTTATAACCAAGACTTAAAATTTGGTTAGTTCAAAAATCTCTGATATCATAACACCACAAGACTTTGATAAACCTATAAATGACATGCCCATGCACTCTACCCCAGGCCCAGACTCGTGGAAATCCGTGCAAAGAACTGTAAAAAGCCCCTTCATGTGCCTTTAGCATTCTATGGAGAGGGATCATGGACACGTGGGATCATCACACAGTCACTAAAAGCAATAGACATAGTCCTACTCCACAAAAGTGACAGTAAAGCAATTGCAAAGAATTACAGGCTGATAGCACTAACGTCCCATATCATAAAAATCTTTGAAAAGGGTCTAAGAAACAAAGTCAACACTCACTTAGATACCCATCAGTTACACAACTCAGGGCAGCATGGATTTAGAGCAGGTCGCTCCTGCCTGTCTCAACTACCGGACCACTATGACATGATCTTGGATACTATGGAGGACAAACACAATACAGATGTAGTATACACAGACTGCGAAAGCCTTCAACAAGTGCTATCATTGTGTAATAACACACAAAATAGCGCAGAGAAAAAGAAGGATGTCCGAGCTAATACGATCCCAAAGGATGTATTCACTGGACTGAGGGAGGGAAGGAGGGAAGGGGAGAGAGAGAGAGAAGGGAACAGGAAATGCCCCTAGGCATACTAGTACCCATAGCCAGTAAGGTTGAATATTATAGCACTAGAAAAATTCCCACAAGCGCTGATGTAATAGTAGCCTAAATGAAAGTAATGTGGTAATTATCAAAAAATCCGTCAGACTCCACAGTTATGGAGTACCATCCACGAGAAAGAAGGTCCATTTAAAGGGACGAAAAACGGGACCATTTAATTAAAGGGGAAACTTCAATAAGCTATACAAAGGAAACGGGGCTCATTAAAATAAACTTATTTACAGAGGGAAGCATCTGTAATTGCAAGGAAGACGGCCACAGTTATTCATCCCACAGAATTCTAAGGAAAACTCTGGTTCAACCCTCAGAAAATGCATGAAAATAGGCCCTAATTCCTCGGTGTGGCACTACATTTAAGACAGTCTAATGCATTTGCATAAGAGCCTAATTTTTGACTGTGTACAATTGCCACAACTAAAAACGCATCTAATCTGAACAACCCGTCACTGATATTGTATAATGAATGCTTATCATTCTTAATAATTGCCGATTCTACAATATTCCTTTCAAGCCAGGAGGAACAAGGGAAGATGATACTTGCTTCTTGCCAGTTTGCCGGGTTATTACAAGCTGTAATGTGGTTGAAAAGCACGTGCAACTCTTGTGCTATACATATCGAATAACAGTGTTGTGATATTCTAACTTCTAAAGCTTTTCCAGTCTGTCCCAAATAGGGGAGACG
>NC_091301.1:39928829-40096329 GCF_038502225.1 Cherax quadricarinatus | reverse complement strand
CTATCCCTTCCGTTATGTCGTTCACGTATACCAAGAACAGCACAGGTCCTAGGACTGACCCCTGTGGAACCCCGCTTGTCACAGGCGCCCACTCTGACACCTCGTCGCGTACCATGACTCGTTGTTTCCTCCCTGTCAGATATTCTCTGATCCATTGCAGTGCCTTTCCTGTTATGTGTGCCTGGTCCTCTAGCTTTTGCAGTAACCTCTTGTGAGGAACTGTGTCGAAAGCCTTCTTGCAGTCCAAAAATACGCAGTCGATCCACCCCTCTCTCTCTTGTCTTACTTCTGTCACCTTGTCATAAAACTCTAGTAGGTTTGTGACACAGGATTTTCCTTCCCTGAAACCGTGCTGGTTGTCAATTATACACTTGTTTCTTTCCAGGTGCCCCACCACTCTCCTCCTGATGATCTTCTCCATGACCTTGCATACTATACACGTTAGAGATACAGGTCTGTAGTTTAGTGCCTCATGTCTGTCTCCCTTTTTAAAAATTGGGACTACATTTGCCATTTTCCATACCTCAGGGAGTTGCCCAGTTTCAAATGATGTGTTGAAGATCTTTGTTAATGGCTCACACAATATCTCTGCTCCCTCTTTAAGGACCCATGGAGAGATGTTGTCTGGTCCCACCGCCTTTGAGGTGTCAAGTTCGCATAGCAGCTTCTTCACCTCCTCCTTGGTTATATGTACCTCATCCAGCACTTGCTGGTGTGCCCCCCCTGTTCTGATTTCTTGGAGTCCTACTGGTTTCCACTGTAAATACCTCTTTAAATCTTGTGTTGAGCTCCTGACATACCTCTCGGTCGTTTCTTGTGAATTCCCCATCACCCTTCCTCAGTCTGATTACCTGGTCCTTGACTGTTGTTTTCCTCCTGATGTGGCTGTACAACAGCTTCGGGTCAGTCTTTGCTTTTGATGCTATGTCATTTTCATATTGTCTCTGAGCCTCCCTTCTTATCTGTGCATATTCGTTTCTGGCTCTTCGGCTGATTTCTTTATTTTCCTGAGTTCTCTGTCTTCTGTACCTTTTCCATTCTCTAGTACACCTAGTTTTTGCCTCCCTACACCTTTGGGTGAACCAAGGACTCGTTCTGTTCTTCCCATTATTTCTGTTTCCCTTGGGAACAAACCTCTCCTCTGCCTCCTTGCATTTTGTTGCTACATAGTCCATCATTTCTTGTACTGGTTTTCCTGTCAGTTCCCTCTCCCACTGAATGTCTTGCAGGAAGTTCCTCATGCCTGAGTAGTTCCCCCTTTTGTAGTTTGGTTTTTCCCAGCCTATTCCTGCTACTCTCTCCACTTGGAGCTCAACTATGTAGTTGAAGCACAGAACCACATGATCACTAGCTCCCAGGGGCCTTTCATACATGATACCCTCGATGTCCGAACTACTCATGGTGAATACAAGGTCCAACCTTGCTGGTTCATCCTCTCCTCTCTCTCTGGTAGTGTCTCTAACATGTTGATGCATGAGGTTCTCCAGTACCACATCCATCATCTTGGCTCTCCATGTTTTGGGACCCCCATGGGGCTCCAGGTTTTCCCAGTCAATCTCCTTGTGATTGAAATCACCCATAACTAGTAACTTTGCTCCCCCCATGTGTGCTCTCCTGGCCACCTCGGCTAGTGTGTTGATCATTGCTCTGTTGCTCTCATCGTATTCTTCTCTTGGCCTCCTGCAGTTCTGTGGTGGGTTGTACATTACTGCAATTATCACCTTATGTCCCTCAGACTGGATTGTTCCTACTAAGTAGTCCCTTTCGCCCATGCCATCCATTCCTTCCATTTTCTCAAAACCCCACTGGTTTTTAATGAGCAGTGCAACTCCTCCTCCCCCTCTCCTCCCTCTGTCTTTCCTGAAGATTTGATATCCGGATGGAAAGATTGAATCTGTTATTATTCTGGTGAGTTTTGTTTCTGTGAGTGCTATTATGTCTGGGGATGTCTCTTTGATTCTTTCGTGCCACTCCTCATACTTGTTTGTTATTCCATCTGCATTTGTATACCACACCTTCAACTTCTTTTCTAAGACTGTGGTCTGGGAAGTATATTGGGGTTGGGGAAGTGGGAGACCTGGTAAGGAACTATGGGTTGTTGCTGTGGGGGTGAAGTTTGTAATGTAGTGGGTGGGGGCATTGGATGTGGCATGGGTGTTTTGATTTAGAGTGTTTGGTTGCACTGGGGTTGACCTGGTTGGGAGGCTTCTATAGAAAGTTGTGAGGGAGGCTGTATTAGATCTTCTTCCTGGGTCTGGGATCTCCTGTCTGTCTTCTCCATCCCCTCTTTCCTCCTTTCGCCTTTGTACCATCTCTCTCAGATGGTACAAAGGCGAAAGGAGGAAAGAGAGGGGATGGAGTGTGTGTGTGTGTGTGAGTGTGTGTGTGTGTGGTGTGTGTGACTCAACAATCAATATTTGCACCAATAACTCATTACAGTTGTGACCGGGTGTGGAAGTGTGAATTGCTCATTACTCTATAATTTGTTCATGATTGTAGCCAAAGTATAAACGTAAGTAACCATTCTACAGAATTCATTACCTTTGTAACTTGTGAGCTCATTACCTTTGTACCTAGTTCAGCTATCAAAACTTTGGGGGCCCAGTCCCTGGACCCATTACGTACCTCTGTAATCTGTAAATACCTTTGTAACTTGTCATGATTGTGACCAGACTTACCTGGAGTTCATTACCTTTGTAAATTGTGAGTTCATTACCTCTGTAACTTGCTCAGCTATCAAAACTTTGGAGTCCAGTCCCTGGACCAATTATGTACCTCTGTAATCTCGCCCACAGGATGGGTATGGGGTGCATAATAAACATATTAAACTAACTATTTAAGCCAAGATCGCAAGTTCTGCTTATTCGGCACGACACACACACACACACACACACACACACACACACACACACACACATATATATATATATATATATATATATATATATATATATATATATATATATATATATATATATATATATATATATATATATGGGTGTGAAACATGGGTGGTGAATGTTTCAACAAGGAGAAGGCTGGAGGCAGTAGAGACGTCGTGTCTGAGGGCAATGTGTGGTGTGATTACAACTCAATGCGTAGTTTGGAAATTAGGAGGTGTGGGTGGGTGTGAGTTGGACCTGACTAGCTTGTACTACTAGGTCAGATGCCGCGCTCCTTCCTTACGTGAATGTGACCTGACCTGGCCTAGGTTGGATCATTAGCTTGGGCCCGTGGGGGACTTGGACCTGCCTTGCATGGGCCAGTAGGCCTGCTGCAGGGTTCCTTCTTCCTTATGTTCTTATCACTGGTCATATAATTAAGTAAAGAATAAAGATTATATTTCTTTGTAAAGGTTACAATGTGTAGTTACAATTTTCGTTTTCTAAGTACAAAGGAAGCCAGTATCATGCTGGGGCATGTCGGCCAGACCAAAATTACTGATATAGCGGAGTCCGACGGAATTTTTGAAAATTACCACGTTACTTTCGTTTAGGCTGTAACAGTATCGGCGCTTGTGGGATTTTTTTCTAATGCTATAATATTCAACCTTTCTGGCTATGGGTACTGGTTTGCCTAGGGGCATTTCCTGTTCCCTTCTCTCTCTCTCTCTCTCTCTCTCTCTCTCTCTCTCTCTCTCTCTCTCTCTCTCTCTCTCTCTCTCTCTTTCTCTCCCTCACTCCAGTGAATACATCCTCTGGGATCGTATTAGCTCGGACATCCTCCTTTTTTTCTGCAACTTTGCAAGCTCCTGATGTGTTGATTTCAACACAAAAGGCCTAGAGCTATCATTCTACACACCCCGTGTTTGTTTTGCATCCTGTATCGTTTGGTTTGCGACATTGGCATAATAGACTGAGATGTAAGCCAAAGTACAGTGTCATCCTTTGCCCATGATACCTGAATTTGTATGGCTGTGTCACTTATCAAAGACACCGCAAGTCTCAAAGCGGACATCAATCATGTCTTTAAATGAGTCACAGAAAACAATATGAAGTTCATTGAAGACAAATTTCAATTACTCCGATATGGAAAAACTCGAGGAAATTAAAATTGAATCGGAGTATATAACAAATTCCTTCCACACAATAGAGTGGACAACTAATGTGAAGGACCTAGGAGTGATAATGTCAAGAACGTCTCACTTTCAAAGACCACAACAATGTATCTACCACATCTGCTAGGAAAATGATAGGACGGATAATGAGAACCTTTAAAACTAGGGATGTCAGTCCCATTATGATTCTTTTCAAGTCACTTCTCTCTAGGCTGGAATACTGCTGTACATTAACTGCCCCTTTCAAGGCAAGAGAAACTGCAGACTTGTTGAATGTACAGAGAACTTTCACGGCACATATAAATATGATAAAGCACCTAAATTACTTGAAGTTCCTTGATTTGTACTCCCTGGAATGCAGGCGAAAAAGGTACATGATAATATACACTTGGAAAACCATAGACGGCCTAGTCCCAAATCTGCACACTATAAATCACTCCCTACGAAAGCAAACTCGGCAAGTGATGCAACATCCCCAATGAAATGCAGGAGCACCACAAGTACACTAATAGAGAACACAGTAAGTGTCAGGAGCCCAAGACTGCTCAAATGCCTACCAGCACATATAAAGAGGATTACCAATAGACCCCTGGCAGTCTTCAAAAAGGAACTGGATAAGCACGTAAAGTACCTGACCAGCTAAGCTATAGTTCGTACGTTTGCTTGCATGTGGCCAGTAGTAACAGCCTGGTTGACTAGACCCTGATCCACTGTGAAGCCTGGTCACAGAACGGGCAGCGGGGGCGTTGACCCCTGAAATTCTCTCTAGGTATACTCCAGGTATACCCATATAGGCTTGCCTCCCAACCTGTGAACCAGCTGCTAAGGGTTTAACAATCAGGGCCCTTATCGTTTTACCAGTACCTTGGTTCAACCAGCCAATCACAAGGAATCCTGCCAAAGCTGTGAAGCGATATGGTACACTCGTGAAACAACTTTGGCAGAATTGCCTTCCCTGTCTTATGCTTGCATTTGCCTCATTGTACATAGCTGTAAATACTGTACATAGGTTGTATGTGTTGTAAATACCAGCTTATTTTTGTTGAAGGAAATATATTAATTTATTTTCTGCTGTATTTTTGCTCGTTCATAAGTGGTTATCACATTACGGCAGGGTGTGCAGGCCATATCTGCACCTGTGTACATAATAATGGTGGTGGGTGTAACGGGTGTGATGGATGTAGTGGTGGGTGGGATTGAGATGGGGTGGTGTTGATGGTGGTTGGGGTGGGGGTGGTTTTGATGGCGGTTGGGGTGGGGGATGAAGGTTGTTGGAGTGGGGGTGGTGTTGATGGTTCTTGGGGTGATGGTGGTTGGGGTGAGGTGTTGGGGTGATGGTTGTTGGGGTGATGGTGGTTGGGGTGAAGGGTGGTGGGGTGAGGGTAATGGTTGTGGGGGGAAAGGCAGTGGGGTGGGGGTAATGGTTGTGGGGGATGGGTGGTAGTTGTGGAGAAATTTTCTTGGGGAGGGGAGTATCAGCCCCCTTCAGTGAGGTGCAGACTTTTGAGTCCACACATGTAAGTTTTGTCAGCAATCAGTGAATGAAATATGCTGACATAATACCCCCTAGGGGGGAACAACTTGGGTCTGTGAGTGAAACTGGCTGCCAGACGCACGAGTCATTGAGACAACTGGTAGGAACAACATATCAGCAACCCCTACTATGGTGAGAGCCTTCACTCCGCCAGTGCACCACAACACTGTGTTGTCCTGTGTTACGTCCTACAATATTTTCTAACTATACTGATGTGTGTACACTATAGCAATAGCGCATAGTGATATGTATCTCAATATACTGCATATACTCCTAAAATTTATTTCAATCTCCTGTGAGCCCATATTTGCTATTAAAACTGCCTTGGCTGGTGGTCAATAATTCACATGCAGCCTTCATTACTTTCTGTATCTGAGAGGCTTAAATCCTAATTAATCCCCAAATTCCTAATTGTGTTCCCGTACTCGCTTTATCCCTTGTGTATTACACTTCATAACAAAAATTTCGATTAATATTTTATTGATAGTTATGGTTAATATTTTATTTTAGGTTCCCCAGTTTTTATTTTATATAATTATTATGAACACAGTTAAGAATGGCCTGTGACCTGGTCGTAATGGGTTTGGAGCAAAACAAATTCAGCAGTAATATTTAACTTGTATTTCCTTCACCAGATATAAATATGTATGCATAATTATGTACACTTATGTACAGGACCTGAATATAAGTGTACCACACGGTGATAAAGGGCAAAGACAGAAGTCAGAGACAGAGCACCGTACTTCAACCAGCTAGAGCAAGTCTGGCAAATGCTGACTGAGTGAACCACGTTACCTCAGCATTTGGCCGGCTCACTTATGATTGGACAATGAACCAAGGTACTGATTTAACGATGGGTACCCTTAATATCGTTAAATCCTTAGCACCTGGTTCGCTGGTTGGGAGGCAGCCTATATGGGAGTGTGAACATACGCTGAATATATTGTAACATACGCTTTGCATGCCACAATAATCAAGACTTTTTTTTATAGAAGATTATAGACACTTGCCTATCCAACCTCTAAAGAATAGATTGATTACTTATTCTAAGACCATGAAGAAACAACACTGAAATAATGCATATAAAAGAAGTACAGAAATACCTTTCAGGCTACTTTAGCACCAGATGAATAGAATACAGACCTGAGCATTCCTTCTTGGTCGTCGGCAAAATCTTGCTGGTACCACTCTAGTATCTGAGGCAGCTTGAGGACCCCCTCCGTCACCTGCACCTCCTGCAACAGGTAAGAATTGGTGGCTGTCTCCAGCGCTGCCTCCAGGTTACTTTCGCTGTAAACACGCACAACTGGACAAGTCTGTTGGCAAACAATGGGATACAAGAAGAGGTAGTAAGTGCAACAACCACTGCAAGAATTTTTATGATAGTTGAGCACAGAAGGCACGACACAGTTCTACTCGAAATACCAATAGGAATCATAAACTACCGGGTACAGCACTTCCGAGCATCAATACATGAGAAAGAGCCACACTGGGATGCAGGGGTTTTCAAATATTTAGAACAACTTTATTTCTACTGTAAAGCTATATATAATATTTTGTCATAAGAACATAAGAACATAAGAACGAAGGAACACTGCAGCAGGCCTACTGGCCCATGCGAGGCAGGTCCAAGTCTCCTACCGGCTTAAGCCAATGCACCCAACCTAGTCAGGTCAGGTCACATTGACTTAAGGGAGGAACACGGCAACCGACCTGTTAGCACAAGCTATCAGGTCTAACTCACACCCACCCACATCTACTCATGTATTTATCCAACCTATTTTTAAAGCTACACAACGTTCTGGCCTCTATAACGGTACTTGGGAGTTTGTTCCACTCATCCACAACTCTATTACCAAACCAGTACTTTCCTATATCCTTCCTGAATCTGAATTTTTCCAACTTAAAACCATTGCTGCGAGTCCTGTCTAGGCTAGATATTTTCAGCACACTATTTACATCCCCTTTATTTATTCCTGTCTTCCATTTATACACCTCAATCATATCCCCCCTAATTCTACGTCTTTCTAGAGAGTGCAGTTTCAGGGCCCTTAGTCTATCCTCATAGGGAAGGTTTCTGATACATGGGATCATCTTTGTCATCCTCCTTTGTACATTTTCCAGAGAATTTATATCCATTCTGTAATACGGTGACCAAAACTGTGCAGCATAATCTAAATGAGGCCTAACCAAGGATGTATAGAGTTGAAGAACAACCTGAGGACTCCTATTATTTATGCTTCTTGATATGAAGCCAAGGATTCTATTAGCTTTATTGCGAACACTTATGCACTGTTGTCTTGGTTTCAGATTACTGCTAACCAGAACTCCTAAATCTTTTTCGCAATCCGTAATATTAAGATCTACATTATTTAGTTTATATGTGGCATGGTTATTGTCCTGTCCAACATTTAGAACTTTGCATTTGTCTATATTAAACTGCATCTGCCACTTCTCCGACCACTGCATCAGTCTATTCAAATCTTCCTGGAGTGCTCGAATGTCCTCGTCAGAATGAATTCGACGACCTATTTTGGTGTCATCGGCAAACTTGCCGATGTCGCTCTTTATGCCCTCATCTATGTCGTTTATGTAGATTGTGAACAGCAGGGGGCCCAACACTGACCCCTGTGGAACACCGCTCGTGACGCTTCCCCACTCTGATTTCTCCCCATTTATGCAAACTCTCTGCTGCCTATTTGTCAACCATGCCTCTATCCAGGAAAAAATTTCTCCTCCTATTCCATGTGCTTTAATTTTCCTCAATAGTCTCTGATGTGGGACCCTGTCAAAAGCCTTACTGAAGTCCATATACACAATATCATATTCATTACCATGATCTACCTCCTCAAATACCTTAGTGAAAAAAGTTAATAAATTCGTAAGGCAGGAACGCCCCTTTGTAAAACCATGCTGAGATTCGTTGATTAATTTATGCTTTTCAAGATGGCTACGAACTGCCTCGGCAATTATTGATTCCATAAATTTTCCCACTATGGAGGTTAGGCTTATTGGTCTATAGTTCGAAGCTAAGGACCTGTCACCTGTTTTGAAAATAGGTATCACATTTGCCATTTTCCACTTATCTGGCACCATGCCAGTTTGTAGTGATATGTTGAAAAGATTAGCCAAAGGTGTGCTAAGCTCCTCTTTACATTCCTTTAGAACCCTTGCATACAGTTCATCAGGGCCTGGGGATTTGTTAGGTTTTAATTTATCTATTTGCCTAAGGACCATGTCACTTGTGACCCTAATAGTGCACAGTTTATTATCGTCCTGTTCTACATAATTTATCATTACTGGAATATCGCTGGTATCCTCCTGTGTAAAAACTGAGAGGAAGTATGTGTTAAAAATTCTACACATTTCCTTATCACTGTCAGTGAGCTGACCCGAGGAACTTTTGAGTGGGCCTATCTTGTCCCTGATCTTACTTCTGTATACCTGAAAGAATCCTTTTGGGTTAGTCTTCGATTCTTTTGCAACTTTAACCTCATAATCTCTTTTTGCTTTTCTAATTCCCTTTTTTATTTCTCTCTTTAACTGAATATATCGATTTCTTAATTGCCCCTCTCCTCTTTTGATTCGCCTATATATGCCTCTCTTTTGACCAATCAGATATTTTAATCTATTGTTCATCCATTTAGGATCATTTTTGTTTGATCTGATTTCCCTATTTGGAACATAATTTGACTGAGCAGCTAGAACTATGCCCTGGAAAGCATCATATCGGCAACCATCACCACCTACCTGACCCTTAGTCAGGTCATTCCAGTTCAGCCCACCTAAGTAATTTTTCAGTCCTATGAAATCAGCCAAGCGAAAGTCAGGGACGGAGACTTGATTGCCATTATTAGGGGAATTCCATGATATATTAAAACTGAGTGATTTGTGATCACTCTCCCCAAGCTCATCATTAACCTCAAGATTATTAATTAGTGTTTCCCTACCGGCAAGAACCAAGTCAAGGAGGTTATTTCCCCTAGTTGGCTCTGTCACAAACTGTTTTAAAAAACAATCCTGGATCGTATCAAGAAAGTCACCTGACTCTAAATTTCCTGTCAAATTGCTCCAGTCAATCTGTCTATAGTTGAAATCTCCCATTAGCACAACATTTTCGTATGTAGATGCCTTACGAATTTCGTCCCATAGAAGTTTACTGCACTCCCTATCAAGATTTGGGGCCCTGTAAATCACACCCAAAATTAGTTTTTCTCGGCCCTCGAGAAGCTGTAACCAAACAGATTCAGTGGCTGACGCTTCTAATTTAATATCTTGTCTAACACAACAATTTAAATTGTCTCTGACATACATCGCTACTCCACCACCTTTCCTGTTGACCCTGTCAGTGTGGAATAATTTATAGCCTTGTATGTGACATTCAGAGGGCATCTCTCTATCTTTCAGATTGAGCCAGGTCTCTGTTATAGCAATAATATCTATGTTTCCTGCACTTGCAATTAATCTTAGCTCATCTATCTTATTTCTAACACTCCTGCTATTAGTATAGTAAACCTTAAGGGAGCTAGTCCCTTGCTGCCCTCTGCTGTCCCCCTTTGTTTGCTGACCTGTTCTATTGTCTTTATTTATAACTTCATGCTGAATGCCTTTTATACATTTACTGTTTCCAACCCTAGTGTTGCAACCTGCTTGTTTCCCACACAC
Organism: Cherax quadricarinatus; assembly: GCF_038502225.1. Classification (NCBI taxonomy): domain Eukaryota; kingdom Metazoa; phylum Arthropoda; class Malacostraca; order Decapoda; family Parastacidae; genus Cherax; species Cherax quadricarinatus. The sequence goes on along the minus strand of NC_091301.1, from coordinate 40,086,073 downwards.
ACCCATACCTCTATCTTCCATCAGTTTAAAATCATAGGCATTTCACCAATCAATAATGGTTTTAAAAAACGAAATAAACATACAGTTATAACTAGTCAAATGTTGGATGACCACAGCAGCAGAACTGACCTTGGCACCACAGTTGAGGGCAAAATGAATCCTTGGGTCGAGGTTTGGAAGGCGGTGTTCTAGGCGGGGGTCAGCTGGTGACAGAACTGGGGTGCCACTGCTGGGGTGAGCCTTGTTACCTGTGCAAAAACACACTTGTCCTCAGTAATCATATATATATGTATATATATATATATATATATATATATATATATATATATATATATATATATATATATATATATATATATATATATATCTTCTTCTTTCAACGTACCAGCCGTATCCCACTGAGGTGGGGTGGCCCAAAAGAATAAACTGAAGTTTCTCCTTTTAAATTTAGTAATATATACAGGAGAAGGGGTTACTAGCCCCTTGCTCCCGGCATTTTAGTCGCCTCTTACGACACGCATGGCTTACAGAGGAAGAATTCTGTTCCACTTCCCCATGGAGATAAGAGGAAATAAACAAGAACAAGAATTAGAAAGAAAATAGAAGAAAACCCAGAGGGGTGTGTATATATATGCTTGTACACGTATGTGTAGTGTGACCTAAGTGTAAGTAGAAGTAGCAAGACTTACCTGTAATCTTGCATATTTATGAGACAGACAAAAGACACCAGCAATCCTACCATCATGTAAAACAATTACAGGCTTTTGTTTTACACTCACTTGGCAGGACGGTAGTACCTCCCTGGGCGGTTGCTGTCTACCAACCTACTACCTATTATATATATATATATATATATATATATATATATATATATATATATGTCGTGCCGAATAGGCAGAACTTGCGATCTTGGCTTAAATAGCAACGCTCATCTTGCCATATAGGACAAGTGAAAATTTGTATATGTAATAATTTAGCCAAAATCATTCTGAACCTAACGAAAAAAATATATTTGATTGTGTTTGTTTAGCATTAAATTATTGTAAACAAATCTAAAATATATTTAGTTGAGTTAGGCTAAAATAAATTGCTGTTGTTATAATAAGGTTAGGTAAGTTTTCTAAGATTCTTTTGGTGCAAAATTAAAATTTTTTACATTAACATTAATGAAAAAAATATATCTTTAAAAGTATAAGAGAAAATTTCAGAAAAGACTTAATTTTAAATGAGTTCTTGCTAATTGACCAGTTTTACATATTCGGCACGACATATATATATATATATTATTGTAACCACGAATAAGCGGCTAGCTGGAGGATCGAACCCATGTTGTTTTAGTCCGCCTCGTGAGAAGAGCGAAAATTCACGACATTCTAAACCACTGGAACATATAATCCTACAAACAACATGAGCCTAGCGAACTAGGCTTGCTTCATTTTGCGAGGACTTGCAATTGTTTGGTTGCCTCGGAGCTAATTTCATTCTACTTCCCGTTTGCTGTATTAACCTCCACAAGCAGTACATATATTATTGTAACCACGAACAAGTGGTATTTAAATCAATAACAAACTGCGGCTAGCCGGGGGGTCGAACCCCTGTTGTTTTAGCCTGCCTCGTGGGAAGAGAGCGAAAATTCACAACGCTCTTAACCACTGGACCATACAATCGTACAAACATGTTACCAGGGTTGTTTAACAAATTTATAGATGGGGTTGCAAAGGAAGTGAATGCTAGGGTGTTGGAAGGAAGTGTGGGATTAAAATATGCAGAATCTAATACAAAATGGGAGTTGTTATTGTTACTTTTTGCTGATGATACTGTTTTTTAGGAGATTCGGAAGAGAAGTTGCAAAGGTTAGTGAACGAATTTGGGAAGGTGTGTAAAAGACAGAAGACATAACTGCGCATAACAAGACAGAAATGTTATGCACAATTAGGGATATAATTTTGGAGTTATTGATGCATTTGCTCGATGTATTCATGAAATCAGAGGAATTTATCTATTATTATTATTATTATTATAATCAAGGGGGAAGCACTAAACCCGTAGGATTATACAGCGCCTATGGGGGGATGGAAGGCATTCAGGCTTAATTCAGGGAACTGGAGCACAGATCCAACTGGAGCACAGATCCAATTCCCTAGATCAAGAGCCCCTCACCAGCGTCAAGGAGCCTTCCTTGAGGGGAGGAATTTATCTAGGGACTGGCATAGCGCGTGCATAGTTCCTTTGTATAGGAGAAAGGGGAATCAAAATAAAAAGTGCAAGACTTATAGGGAAATAAGACTATTTTGTATACTGGGTAAAGTGTATGGAAAAGTTATCATTGAAAGAACCACATGCATTTCGGTCGCTGTGCGATCCAGGAAAGGCATCCCCGTATTTCCCAAGCCCAGCCTCCTCTACTTCAATGCAAGCGAAAGGAATATCGGCAGGTGGTCATAAAATTCCAGTGTAGTAATATAAAAAGTACCAGAGTGTGTATGTGTCAGTGTGTGTATGTGTCAGTGTACTCACCTATTTGTACTCACCTATTTGTGGTTGCAGGGGTCGAGTCCTAGCTCCTGGCCCCGCCTCTTCACCGGTTGCTACTAGGCCCTCTCTCTCCCCGCTCCATGAGCTTTATCAAACCTCGTCTTAAAACTGTGTATGGTTCCTGCCTCCACTACGTCATTTTCTAGGCTATTCCACTGCCTTACAACTCTATGACTGAAGAAATACTTCCTACTATCTCTCTGACTCATTTGTGTCTTCAACTTCCAATTGTGGCCTCTTGTTTCTGTGTCCCCTCCCTGGAACATCCTGTCTTTGTCCACCTTGTCTATTCCACGCAGTATTTTATATGTCGTTATCATGTCTCCCCTGACCCTCATGTCCTCCAGTGTGGTCAGGCCGATTTCCCTTAATCTTTCCTCATAGGACATTCCCCTTAGCTCCGGAACTAACCTTGTCGCAAACCTTTGTACTTTCTCTAGTTTCTTGACGTGCTTTATCAAGTGCGGGTTCCAAACAGGTGCTGCATACTCCAGTATGGGCCTGACATACACGGTGTACAGTGTCTTGAATGATTCCTTACTAAGGTATCGGAATGCTGTTCTCAGGTTTGCCAGGCGCCCATATGCTGCAGCAGTTATCTGATTGATGTGTGCTTCCGGAGACATGCTCGGTGTTATACTCACCCCAAGATCTTTCTCCTTGAGTGAGGTTTGCAGTCTTTGGCCACCTAGCCTATACTCTGTCTGTGGTCTTCTGTGCCCCTCCCCCATCTTCATGACTTTGCATTTGGCAGGATTAAATTCGAGAAGCCATTTGCTGGACCAGGTGTCCAGTCTGTCCAGGTCTCTTTGAAGTCCTGCCTGGTCCTCATCAGATTTAATTCTCCTCATTAACTTCACATCATCTGCAAACAGGGACACTTCTGAGTCTAACCCTTCCGTCATGTCGTTCACATATACCAAAAATAGCACTGGTCCTAGGACCGACCCCTGTGGGACCCCGCTCGTCACAGGTGCCCATTGTGATACATCATTACATACCATGACTCGTTGTTGCCTCCCTGTCAGGTATTCTCTGATCCATTGCAGTGCCCTTCCTGTTATATGCGCCTGATGCTCTAGCTTCTGCACTAATCTCTTGTGAGGAACTGTGTCAAAGACCTTCTTGCAGTCCAAGAAGATGCAATCAACCCACCCCTCTCTCTCTTGTCTTACTTCTGTTATTTTATCATAAAACTCCAGAAGGTTTGTGACACAGGATTTGCCTTCCGTGAATCCGTGCTGGTTGGCATTTATACTCCTGTTCCGTTCCAGGTGCTCCACCACTCTCCTCCTGATAATCTTCTCCATAATTTTGCATACTATACACGTCAATGACACAGGTCTATAGTTTAGTGCCTCTTTTCTGTCTCCTTTTTTAAAAATGGGAACTACATTTGCCGTCTTCCATACCTCAGGTAGTTGCCCAGTTTCCAGGGATGTGTTGAAGATTGTGGTAAGTGGCATGCACAACATATCTGCTCCCTCTCTAAGGACCCACGGGGAGATGTTGTCTGGTCCCATTGCCTTTGAGGTATCGATGTCCCTTAGCAGTTTCTTCACCTCCTCCTCATCTGTATGTATGTCGTCCAACACTTGTTGGTGTATTCCTTGCTGGTGTCCCCGTCTGGTCTGTCCCCCCAGAGTCCTTCCTGTCTCTACTGTAAATACTTCCTTAAATCTCGTGTTTAGCTCCTCACATACCTCTTGATCGTTTCTTGTGAGTTCTCCACCTTCTTTCCTCAGCCTTATCACCTGGTCCTTGACTGTTGTCTTCCTCCTAATGTGGCTATACAGCAGTTTCGGGTCAGATTTGACTTTCGATGCTATGTCGTTTTCATACTGTCGCTGGGCCTCCCTCCTTATCTGTGCATACTCGTTTCTGGCTCTTCTACTAATCTCCTTGTTTTCCTGGGTCCTATGCCTCCTGTACCTTTTCCATTCTCTGTTGCACTTAGTTTTTGTCTTCCTACACCTTCGGGTAAACCAAGGACTCGTTTTGGTCTTCCTATTATTTCCGTTTCCCTTGGGAACAAAACTTTCCTCTGCCTCCTTGCACTTTGTTGCCACATATTCCATCATCTCGTTTACTGATTTTCCTACCATTTCTCTGTCCCACTGAACCTCCTGCAGGAAGTTTCTCATACCTGTGTAGTCCCCCCTTTTATAGTTTGGCCTGTCCCCTTCAGTTCCTGTTACCTTCTCCACTTGTAACTCTACTATATAGTCAAAACTCAGAACCACATGATCGCTAGCTCCAAGGGGCCTCTCATAAGTGATGTCCTCAATGTCTGAACTGCTCAGGGTGAACACAAGATCCAGTCTTGCTGGCTCATCCTCCCCTCTCTCTCTGGTTGTGTCCCTGACATGTTGATGCATGAGGTTTCCAAGTACCACATCCATCATCTTGGCTCTCCATGTTTCGGGACCCCCATGTGGCTCCAGGTTTTCCCAGTCGATCTCCCTGTGGTTGAAATCGCCCATTACCAGTAACTTTGCGCTGCTCGAGTGAGCTCTTCTTGCCACCTCAGCCAGTGTGTCCACCATCACCCTGTTGTTTTCTTCGTACTCCTCTCTTGGCCTCTTGCAGTTCTGTGGTGGGTTATACATCACTCCAATGACTACTTTATGTTCTCCGGACTGAATTGTACCTACAATGTAGTCTCTTTCTCCAATCATGTCCATGCCTTCCATTTCCTCAAATCCCCATCGGTGTTTTATGAGCAGTGCAACCCCTCCTCCCCCTCTACTCCTTCTATCTTTCCTCAGGATCTGATATCCTGTTGGGAAGATTGTGTCTGTTATTGTCTCAGCGAGTTTTGTTTCTGTGACTGCTATGATGTCTGGGGATTTTTCACTGATTCTTTCATTCCACTCCTCATGTTTATTCATTATTCCATCCGCGTTTGTGTACCAAACCTTTAGTTTCTTTTCTATCATTGTGGTCATGCAAGAATATTGGGGTTGGGGGAGCGAGAGCCTTGGTGGGGGCCTATATGGGGCTGTGGTGTAGGTGGGGTTTGTGTTGATGGGGGTGGGGTCAGAATGCCCATAAGGGACAGCTGTTGGGGTGAGGTTTGTGATATGGGGATTGGTGGCAGAGGGAACAGTGAGTGGGTTGTAGTATAGGTTGCTCAGTTGCGTTGGGAATGTCGCGGGTGGAGTCTTTTGGTGGGAGATTCTGTGGGGTGTGTTTGCCCTTCCTCCTGTGTCTGGGTCCTGCTCATTTTAATTGCTTCTCGTTCCTCCTTGCGTCTCTGTACCCTCTCTTTCAGTGTAGTCCTTTCTTCTTGTGTTCTGTCGCGGTCGAGGTATACTCTCTGGTACCCCTCTTTGTCCCTCAGTCTTGCTTTCTCTTGCAGAATCCTGGTTCGAACTGATTCTTCCTTGAAAGTTACTCTGACAGGCCGTATCCTTCCACTCGCAAACCACCCAATTCTCTGAAAATTTGTCACCTGGGTCATATTGCCCTCCCCTATTGTTTTCATGATGCCTTCAATCATTTTTTTCTCCTCCTGTTTTATTTCTTCAAAGTTGGCCCCCTTGGCTTCTTGGAGCCCGTACACAAAAACTGACCTCGCCCTTTCCTCCTCCCACTGAGTCTCCATCTGCGTCCTCTGAGGCATTTTATTTCCTTCCATTGACATGTTCTTGCCTTCAGTCCCTGTCATATCTGAAACTTCTATTCTCAGTGGACTGTCTTTCCTGACCAGCTGTCCCTTGCTACTGCAGTTGGCTGTTAGAATCTCTGCATATAGCATACCTTCATTGTCTTCGGACCTGTCGTTTGATCTTAGTGTGCTCGTCGTCTTTTCCCTGGCCCCACGTGGGTCTGATAGGGCCTTCATGTTCGGCATGTCTCCGTTGTTGCTTACCATCCCCTTGTCTGCGCCTGACTTTGAATTTCCTGATGTCACACCTGAATTGTCATTTGTCTCTCTAATCTGTTTCAGGCTTTGCAGTTTCTCTTCTAAGCACTGTATCCTAGCTTCTGCTGCTAAGACCTGTACTTCCCACTTCCTGCACTCTTCAGCTATCCGCTCCTCCATTTTCTTACCAAGCTCTACTATCTTCCTTCCCCACTCTTCCTCCCTTTTTTGGAGCTCTAGCTCTCAGTCTTTCCTCCCTGGTTCGTCCACCAGATCTCTGGGTTTCCGTCCTCTAAGGCCACCCATTTTTTTTTTTTTTTTTTTTTTTTTTTTTACTTTTTATTACCACAGACAGAAGGCTAGAGGAGGGAGAGGGTGTGGGGGAGAGAGAGAGAGGGTAGAAAGAGGGAGAGAGAGGAGAGAGAAAGGGTAGAAAGAGGGAGAGAGAGGAGAGAGTATGGGGGTGAGGGATAAGACCAAGGGGGAGGGAGAGAAATGTGAGGGGGGAGAGAAAGGGTAGAGAGAGGGAGAAAGAGAGGGAGAGGGAGAGGGAGAGAAAGAGAGAGGGAGAAAGGAGGGAAGAAGGCTATGAGAGAGAGAAACGCGAGGGAGGGAAAAGGTAAGAGGTCTGTGGGGGAGGCAGTCAAATTCCAAGGATCAGCTGTGTGTACTCACCTAGTTGTGGTTTCGGGGTCGAGACCCAGCTCCTGGCCCCGAGTGTGTATGTGTGTGCGCGCGTGTGTGTGTGTGTGAGCACGTCAGTTGTTTACATGTCCCAGAAATACAATTCACTTCTGTGTATCCGTAATACTAATGAGATACCACTAACACTGAGAGTAGTGTGTATGTGTCAGTGTGTGTATGTGTCAGTGTGTGTATATGTCAGTGTGTGTATATGTCAGTGTGTGTATGTGTCAGTGTGTGAACTTCTGTACAGTTCTGCACTTCTATATGTATACAGTGCATGTGTATTTATGTATGCAATTTTTGTGTGCAGATGTTTACTTGTGTATATATCAGTCATGTATACTTATGTATACATCTGTGAATGCATAAGTATACATGCACCGATTATTTTGCATATTGTGATATCACTTAATTAGTGTGATCTTACTGCAATATATGTATGTTTGTGTGTTCGTAGCGGGGTATGCGTGTATTTTCCTCCAAGTGCGTTTGCATACACATGTATACATGCATATGTATGCATGTATGCTCGAGAGCGTGTGCGTGCCCATTCATATTTATGCAGGTGCAAATGATTACATGTATATTCATTTATTAATATTTAGATGTGTATGTAATGTATGTTCGTATATGTAAATGTGAATTTATGTATATTTACATATTTACGCATGTATGTGCGTACACAGTAAATATACCTCATCACCACCACCTTCACCTTCACCACCACCATCACCACCACCACCATCACCACCACCACCATCACCACCACAACCACCACCACCACCATCAATACCATCACCACCATCACTATCTTCAAAACCATCACTACCACCATCGTGTGCATGTAAATGCATGTGAATCCACATAACCAATAACAACATTAGTCCTTGTGTCAATTCAATTCAGTTCAAGTTTATTCTCTATAAGGGTTACAATGTGGGGTTTACAGGTTTTGGGTATTGTGTGGTTTACATGTTATAAAATACTAATTACAGAGGGGGGCACTAGGACACCTAGCATGACTAGGCATCTCGAGCAGACTTGGATTAATTCTTAACATTAAATCCTTACAGATTATGGTATTAAGGCTAAGTGACTACATCATAATTTGTGAGTTTAGCAATGTGAATGCTTTTGTTTTGGCACAATACAAAGTGTCTATATTGGAGTATCATAGGCATACTTATGACTAGTTAGGATTTATTATTTTAAGATTAGTATTTCTGGGTTTATAGTCAGTGGGTGAGTGAGTGTCATTGTGAACCACCAGGTGGTTATCATGTAGTTAGTTGTCGGGGTGGATCAGGGAGATAAGATGTTTTCTAACTGTAGTTTTGAAAGTGATGAATGTGTCTGCAGTTCTAGAGTTTTCAGGTAGGGTGTTCCAGATTTTAGGTCCTTTGAAATACATTGAATTTTTGTAAAGGTTTAATTGAACACGGGGAATGTCATAGAGATGTTTGTGTCTGGTGTTATGCCTGTGGATCCTGTCACAACTATCAAGAAAGCGTTTTATGTCAAGGTTAATATTGGAATTTAAGGTCCTGTAGATATAGATTGCACAGTAGTAAGTGTGGATGTTCTGAACAGAGAGTAAGTTTAGATCTATGAAGAGTGGGGGGGGGGGTGTTGCCAGGGATGGGATTTAGTGATTATTCTTACTGCGGCTTTTTGTTGGGTGTCGGTAACATCAGTAAAAGTAACTGAGGCTCCCTACAACGATCTCAAGAATATCAGTTTCGGGAATGGTTTATGTAAAACTGATCTGAGAACACCAGCATATGTTATTTGCTCTACAAACTTTAACCCAGTAACAGCTGACCAGGGATAAATGTGACGCAGATAGAATAAGGTGTTCTGAAGTTATGAACGGAAATCTTAGATGGTATGAACAACCTGTAGCTGAGAGATGAACAGTTCCCTCATTTCAGGAAATTTAAAAATTCTATAAAAATGAGTCTTCATTACCTTTCAGTTTTCTATTCGTAACTGTATCAGTTTTAAAATTCTCCACAATCCTGTAAGAAAAAAAATATTTTGTGCTTTTTAAAGATGGTCGAATTAAAAAAAAAAATATCCAAGGATTCCAAGTTTTCAAAAATATTTATTGCATTGTCAAATTTGCCGACACAGTAACCATACCGACAAGGTCCTGTTCTTGCCACAAGATGCATCACCCACTAAATATGGAAACTATTTAGAAGAGGTAAACACGCATATTTTAACTGTAGAGATTAAACGGGAGGTAATATTTCACACAATTTTGCTCACAAAATGGTAAAATCTGCACTAACACCTGAATTTCATTCTCCACCATCATCGAACTGGAAGTCATTTTTATTAATATTTGTAGCTACGCCACTGAGGGTTTTTCAAGGTATTCCAGTTATTCTAGGATGCTGGGAATGGGATCAATAAATTTGGTTACAGGCCACCTGCACATGCATATTTTTTCCAGTATCTGAGTCTAGTTACCCTGCAGAAAATTTTAGAAATTTCAGTCCGACAGGATGAGGCGTTCTGGAGTTATGAACGAAAGAAAATCGGGAGCTTAGAAAATTAAAGAGGCAATCTATGGGGTACCCCTTCTGGGATACCTAATTCAGGGTAGGAGTTGGGTTTCTACGGAACAAGATAGTTTTTAGGAAGGATAGTGCTTATACTGAAACACATATGGGAACAATTCTTAGATAAATGTAGGAAACTTTCATTGAATTTAAGCATTTAGAAAATATATAAGATAAGGAAAATAGGGAAACAGAGTTACAGATGTTGCAAATGTATGGAACAGGTGGTAGGTTATTAAAGGCAGCGGAGGTTTTATGAGAATAGTGAAGCTCAGGTGAAGGTATGAAGGAAAGAGAGTAATTATTTTCCATTAAAAGTAGGCCTTAGGCAGGGATGTCACATGGTTGATTAACATAATAATTGAGTAGTAAAAAAGTGAATGATAAGGTGCTGGGGAGAGGTGCGATATTAAAAGACAATGAATTTAATACAAAAAGTGAAAGTTGTCAAAGATGCTTTTTGCCAACAAAACCCTTTTTTTGGGGGGGGGGTAAGTCTAGAGAGAGGATGCGAAGGTTGGCTGATAAATTTGGAAGGAAATGTATAAGAGCAAGCAAACGAGTAAGAAAAAAATTAGGTACTGAAAACTGATATAAGGCTGGAAGGAGTATGCTGGAAATAAGTATATTTAAATATCTGAGAGTAGACTCGTCAACAGACGGATCCACAAAAGAAGAGGTGAACTATAGGATTTACGAGGGGCAAAAGGTGGGTCGTTCACCGAAGCATCTATGGAGACAACCTTATCCACAGAGGCAAAAGGAGGCAAAAGTAGGAGAATTCCTTGCTTTGAAGTTGAGGTCTGGGGATTCCAAAAGTGTTATTCAAAGGGCGGAGGAAGGGTAGTTGAGGTAGTGTGCACATTAGAGAGGGAAGAGCAAAATAGGATGACTGTGAGAGCATACAAATCTGGGGTACAGGAAGGATTGGAGGGAAGGGGTAAGGAAGGTTCTGAGTGATAAGGGCTTGGACATCCAACAGGCTTAAGTTAGTAGTTAAGGCAAGCGATTTTTATCTGACGTACTGTTGGACTGTGAACAAGGCAGCATTTATAAAAGAGTTCAGGGAAACCGGACTAAAATCCTGGAAGAGTGAAGTATAGCGCTTGCTCTCTGAACGATGAGTAAAAATGTTACAGTTCGGAGTGTTATTGGAAACGTGATTACCATATTGTTATTTACTTCATTTTGCGTCATCTTACAAACTGTCAATAGACATGGAACTGTAATATGTGAGGATTTAAACTAATCGAATTCAGCTTATATGTTTAGTATCTCCTGTACCCACACATTAAATTCATAATCTGTAATTTAACAGGTGACACAGATACAAGTGTATATTTATTGAAAAAAATTAGCTGATATGTATTACAAAAGCAGCTAATTTAATTTACGAAAACTAATAACAATAAAACTAATTACATCATGAAAAGAATATCAATGAACCCTGATACAAAATTATATACTAACCTGAAATGAAAATACTCCAGGAAAACGAAGCTCTAAGAAATGCGGAAAAATGAATGAGGATAAGTTCATGCTGAAGAGAAATATAAATCAGATCAATTTACTCGTCATGTCTCGTATTCGTAAAACAGAAAACACCAGCCTGAATGCAATTTTTTTTCAACAAGCTTCCATGTCACACTTATTAAGAGGTAGTACCTCCCTGAGTGGTTGTTGTCTACTAAGTCAGGCGTAATGTCCTGGCATACTGTAGTATTCTAATAAGTTCAACCTACCTCTGAGAATGCCATGTTCTATCTGATCGAGCGTGTAGGTGTGAGGCCCAATGAGGTAGGCGTTGGTGGTCCAGAAGTTCTCTACATCCAGAGTGGAGGCGGGAAGTGTCTTGAGATGACACAGGCTGTCTACCGTCAAGGCGTTGTACACATCTTGGACACGAGCAGTAAGGAAACTGTTTGCTGTATTCCACTATATAGCCATAGCGTTATCTTCTACCTTCCAAAATACAACATTCTTTCATCATCTTGTTCTCTTACAATTCAATTTATTTTTTAGATTTAAAGATCATATTTGACAAATTTCAAACAATATTTTTAGAAAAGCCGTCAGTATTTTTAAGTTTATTTTATTGGGACTAACATGATGGAAATGTTAGGCAACTAATATTCTTGACTGTGTGTTTGAGAATTCTTTATATGTGTTGTCTTGAGTTTATTTATAAACAGTTGACAAGACAAAGAAACCATTGTGTGAAACCAATATACTCTCAGTGCCTACAACTTACTGGTATTACCAAGATAAGGAACATTGACGTTGGAGTGATGCTGTACACTCCTAAGCCTTCCCAGTTAATGCTCATTAGAGCATTCCAAAGCACGGGCTTGATTTTTGAACACTTCGAAGTAGCTGAATCATGTTAGAGAAAAGGAGGAACTAGAGACGTTCATCTGTACATTAAAATCTCTCTCTTTATGTGTACTGCTCTTCAGAAACAGAGACCAGCCGACAAATTCGGCATTGCAGGTTTGGCTTGAATTCATACACCAGTAGGTTTCTCAGGAACAGTCCCGGTTTCCTGTCTCAGCTGAAAAGAAACTGTTCAGAGAGGATCAGACACCAGTCTCAATTTATGACGTAATATTGTAAGTGTAAACGCGTGCAATGGTAGAGAATGAGACTGAGTTATTGAAGCGTTTTGTCAATTCCATCTGGATCTTCTGACAAGGGATCCAACAAGCTATCTGTGCTAGTCATTTGGCTTTCACTCAAACGTTGCACGTCTTTATAATTATATGTAACCTAGTGTGCTGCTTCGACCGGTCCATGAACAGAATATCAATAATTTTCCAACAATAGGCGCAGAGAGCCTACGGTTATATAGTATTGTCAGCGTCGTACAAGTTTCCAACACTTGCGATGACAAGTTACTTAACTTAGTGTTCGTGTATTAAAGTGTTCCACCTGAACAGTTATTTACAATATTAACAATTACATAAGAAAGAAAAAGTAGAAACACTGTATTGAAATAGCAAATTACTAAGTTAATTTGTGGTTAATTAACTTCGTAGGTAAAAGCTAAAACTTTTTAAACTCTTTAAGTTAGGTCACTGAGAGGAAATAACACTACCACACAAACACACCTACACACCAGCCACAATAATGGAGCCAACTAAAAAGATTTAACATCAAAGTGAACATACAAAATTAACGAAAGTTCGATATGTACCTGAGAGTTAACTGGCAAACCAATATTTTATAAAAATATATTTATTTACTATTTAGATAAAACTGGTAACAAATATTCCATAATAATAATAACAACAATAATGATAATAATAATATATTTCTACAAGTACATGTACAAGGTATACAGTCCTAACTGACGTCAATGACACACTACTATACGGAAAGCCGCTTGTTATGCTGAGCAGTTCGGGCAAATTAGGTCATTTTTGTCCCAGGATGCGACCCACACTAGTCGACTAACTCCCAGGTACCTACTGATGGGTGAACATAGACAACCGGTGTAAGGAAACCGTCCGATGTTTGCACTCCTTCGCCGGGAATCGAACCCGGACCCTCACTGTGTGAGCTTTAGCCAGAGTTAATGTGATCCACTTTTCTCAGGCAATGGGAGTATTTTGAGAGACAGATCAAATAATCTGCTTATCGATGTTGGCGAGAATTCATTATATATAATACACCATAGGCAGCCCAGGACACAACAATAAAAGTGGCATATGAATTTTATGGTGGCTCGTGGCCTGGTGGCTAAAGATGTCGCTTCACACAGCGAGGGTCTGGGTTCGATTCTCAGTGAGGGTAGAAACATTGGGAGTGTTTCTTTACACGGGTTGCCTATGTTCAGCCATCAGTAAAATGGGTACCTGGGTGTTAGTGGACTGGTGTGGGTCGCATCCTGGGACAAAACTGACCTAATTTACCCGGAAGGCTTAGCATAACAAACATAACTTGTAGTAAATAAAGATATTATACTATTATTATTATTATTATTATTATTATTATTATTATTATTATTATTACTAAAACAGTTAAGAATCCACTACAAAGCCACTACCAAGTTAAGTCTGAAATGGAATTCTTGGTAAAACTAGACATATACTGTACAGCATAATGTGCGATGAAACATTAGTAAAATTACCATCACCGCCTCACCAACAGTGATATAACACAAGTCCAGAAGTTAGACGGAACCGAATAGTGTGTAGGCAACGAGAGAGAGCGAGAGAGAGAGAGAGAGAGAGAGAGAGAGAGAGAGAGAGAGAGAGAGAGAAGAAGAAGAAGAAGAAGAAGAAGAAGAAGAAGAAGAAGAAGAAGAAGAAGAAGAAGAAGAAGAAGAAGAAGAAGAAGAAGAAGAAGAAGAAGACTATCAGAGCGAACAATAACCTGCACCACTTGGTATGAAGTGAACCTCCTGGGCGAGACAGTCTCCAGACGTTCCTCTGAAGAAATAACCAAACTACCAAGAACGTTGTTCAATTACCAGTATCAACCACAAATAAGCTGGAAACAATACTACTGAACCCACCTGACAGTTTTGAGGTGGGCGGACTGAACCCACCTGACAGTCTTGAGGTGGGCGGACTGCCTGTCACTTACCTCGTACCCGTCACCTTGCAACTATATGCAACATGCAGTTACATAGCAACACACTAATGCCACAAATATAACTATAAATTCTTCATTAATTATGTGGTAACAGTTTAATGACATCAGGTGACATCTTTTATGTGCACAGATTACCACAACTTAATAATTATAATTCTTAAATAATAATAATCATTAATAATAAAAAACTTCAAGCACTAATTTAAAAAGACCTAAAAGTTCTTTAAGTTTTATATAAACCATGATAGACAATGGATAAAGATCTATCTCACTTGTTGCTCAAACAAGGAATCATTGTTCAGATTTAAGCACTAACTTACTTTAAGTTAGACTCTTTATTATTAAGTTTTAAGTTAAAAGAACTACTCTTCATATTGCTTTTGTCTTGTATATATTGTACTGTCTATCACGTACTTATGTTAAAGTTCAATCGTGAATGTATACAATATTAAACCGAAGAGATTATGAGAGATAACTTTCCCAGACTGACGGTCAGGGATCTATCCCGGCATGGGTGGCACGTTGGGCAGGTTTCTTTGCATCTGCTGCTCCTGTTCACCTAGAAGTAAGTAGGTACCTGGGTGTTAGCCGATTGCTGTGGGTGGCATCTTAGGAGACAAGACTAACCCAAGTTGCCTAAAATGGTCTGTATAACGAGGGGCTTTCTTTATAGTATGACAGTGTTGTCAGCTACATCTGTAATAGTTGTATCATGTACTTTTAAAAATAAAGATTATTATTTATTATTAAACGGCAATTCCGTATTCGTCACAGAATGCTGCACGGACACATACAGTAATCTCTAATTCCACTAGACAGTGAAAGCTGTTTCGTACCATGGCAGGATGCATGAAAATTCACAAACTGACTATTGCTTGGATTCTGGCAAACAGGAGTTTCTATGAAGTGCTTTACAGTGAAGTAATTCCTTCCAAACAGATGTAATACGCTTACTTATTACTGCTAGATGATCCAGACTCAGTTTTTGAGTACTTTCAATATTTTCTTCATAAACAATTTCTAACCCCTTTCTCTAATGTCATCAACATCTTTCATCACTTAATAAATGCATAATAAGTCAAAATAAATCTAAAAAAAATAGGTAAATTCATATACTATAGCTTATACAGCCTCAGTATTAGTGTTTCTTGCTGCAGTCTTTCTACATGACCAAACCATCTCACCACCACCTCTTCCCTTGCCTTATGCCATTCATAACACCACAACTTTAATATCAACTTATGCCTTTGATCACGACACAATGTTTAGCATAAATGACAGGTTACCAAATATAGATAGAACAATAAAAGGATACTGATGAAGAAGGCCATCCTTTGGTTGTTGTTAAGCTTAGATACGTCCACGTCCTGTAGTCTGCTGGCCAAGACCCCGTACTGCCTGTGAGGGTAACCCAGGTTGTAAATTGTAAATGGTGGTTCCTCTCCTAGCCCTCACTGTAGAGTGTATTATTGTACTCTCACTATATTGTACAGTGTACTATATACATTAATTACGTTTTTTAAGCTGGCAGATTCGAAATTTTGTCTGGCTGCCTGCACTGCTAAACTGTTTGTTCGCTTGTTTTCCTGTTGGGATGCCAGGCAAGCCAAGAGAGTATCTTATCTGGCACCTGTAGTGCTGCTTCACTCTTTCCCTGGTAGATCAAGGCAACACCTCTCTTTTCCACTTTTTCTGGGAGAACGCTGTTTTCCTCTGCTCCTCTCATGTAAACTCATATTTTTTTTCGTAATGTACAAGTTAATGAACCAAAACATACATCTTGCACTCTGCAGCTCTATTGACAGTCCCTTATTTATAATTAGTGATTTTTTTACATTTTCTGAGGTTCTCTCCCCCGGAACATTCGCTGTGGTTCAGGTCCCGAGTCTAACTCTAGACCTAACTTGTTCTGACTGTCGTCTACGCACTGTCGTAGTCGGGGCTTGGAAGCTACTGAACTCAGATTCGGTAATTGTCCCCAGTTAGGGTTGTTGTCGTGTCTCCTCCTCCCTTGCCTGACCCTGTGCTGCTTATGGCTGCTGTGTGTACTTTGCTGTTTGGCAACCTGGTTCCTTTACTGCTCAAGCAAGTTGTGCTTATTTTGGGGGGACTTGTTCTATGCTTAGTCTTGCCAAGTACATTACACACTCATTATTTATTATATCATTCCTGAGTACAATGAAGTCCAGTAACATACTAGATGGTACATTTTATCATTAAAAGTATACAGTAGTATCATACAGTATTCTGTTAAAATCACTTTTGATAAATTGTAGAGAGTTGTTGAATACCCATAATTAATAAGTTACTTAAGTTATGCACCTGGTGGTATGTAGGAGACTAATTCCAGCATCATTTAATTTATCTGTAAATATTAACTCTAGAAAACCTTTTGTTTAATTAAAATTCTCAAACTTTTATTTGTTGGTAATTATTTACCCAGTTGCAATCCTTTATGCTAAGCCCACCAAAATCATTTTAACAGTCTCAGTGGGTACAGGACAACTTGGCCAAAATAATCACTAACAACAACTGTTAAGAAGCCAGTAGGAGACTAGATGCTAGTGGGGGATGGATCAATACCTTCTAGTTTTTCTTTTTAAATTTAGTAATATATACAGGAAAAGGAGTTACTAGCCTCTTGCTCCCAGCGTTTTAGTCGCTTCTTTCTGATAAATATCTATGCTAATATTTGTAACAGAATTTGAATTATGGAAACTTGTTAAGAATACAGGTATTATGAGGAAGGAAACTTGCTGGGGCCGCCAACAGTAGTAATGTCAGAAATAAAAAGAGCTGGACCCACCAGCTATGTAAGGAGGGAAACAATGGGGGCAAAATCACTAAGAAAAGGGGGGGTTAGGGCATCATTAATTTAGAAAACGAAAACCTGTCATGCCATCAGTTTTATAAGTAGGGGAAACGTGGTGGGGCCATAGCATTAAAAGGAAAAGTGTTGGGGGACACCAGTATAAGGTAAACGTGGTAGGAGCCAGAAGGATTATGAGAAGTGAAAAAGCGTTTTAGCCACAGCAAAGGAAAAAAATGCGATTGAAAATGCAGCATGATAAGCATGATAACGTGTTAGAGTCTCGAGCAATGTATGGAGGAAAGTGTGTTGGGGTTAACAGCATTATAAGGAGGGAAATATTTCTTGACCATAAGCAATGTAAGGAAGAAAACATGTCAAGCCGACCAGCAGTGTTGGGGCCACCAGCTGTATGTAGAGGGAAAAAGTGTTGGAGCCAGCGGCATTATAAAGAAGGAAATTTGTTATGGCCTCCAGCATTATAAGGAAGGAAAAGTGTTGGGGACCACCAGCCGTGTAAGAATTTAAGCAGCCTGGGTGTCTGGAAGCAGCCTGAGTATCTGGAAGAAGCCTGGGTGTCAGGAAGCAGCCTGGCTGTCAAAAGGCAGCCTGGGTATCAGGAAGCAGCTTGGGTGTCAAGAATGATTCAGATGGAGCAGAGTTTTTGAGAGTTGAAAGCCTCATACCAGAGAGGACACCAGCCTTGACACCACCTGTTATGGCCTCAAGCATCATAACGAAGAAAATGTGTTGGGCAGAAGAGCATTATATAGAAGGAAACGTGATGGAACCTGCAGCACTTTCATGAAGGAAACACACAGGGGACACGATATTTATAATTAAATCAGCAGCATTAAAAGTACAGGAACGTGCTGGGACCTCAAGTTTTAAAAAGAAAAAAACCATGTTGGAGCTACCAGCATAATAAGCAAGGTAACCTAGTTGGCCCACCAGCATTAAAAGAGTGATACTTTTTTGTTGTTACCAGCATTATCAGGAACGGTTATGCGGACACTAGCAATAATACCAGGGAAATGTGCTAGGTTCGCCAGCAATATAGGGAATTGGAAAGGGAAACCTGTTACAAGGATTAGATTAGATTTTGCCACCGAAGTGGCTAGTTTATTGTGCACCCCATATCCATCCTGTGGACGGTAGCGCGAGAGCATATGGATACACAAAAGGCCTAGGAACTAGGCCCCAAAGGGTTAACAGGAATACATATGGATTTATATCTACATATCTATAGTTCACTTATCTGTTACAAGCAAATTTAGGAAATTTGCTTAGTATATCTGGTATCTTATTTTCATTAATAAGATATCTTGACATGTCACATAGGTTATTATACTGTCTGTCTCTGTATTCCTCAATAAGTGGACAATTAAGAACATAGTGTTCAAGAGAATGACCATATGCCTGATCACATAATTTACATTTAGTTTGATCATCATCTGTGTGTCTCCCAAACTGCCAGGTACTTGTAACCAAGCCTAAGCCTGGCCACTACAACATCAGTCAGTCTGTTCACATTGCAAGTTGCTCCATAAACATACTTATCTACGTTCATGTTATCATAGTGGGTTATAGATCTACTCAGGCTTCTAACTGCATTCCTATAACAATCATTTTCATTATTTACTTCTCTCCTAATATTATTCCTAATGCTAGACACAGTTATACCAAAGTTATATTCTACATTCTCCTTCTCGATACTCTTCTTGGCTAACATATCAACTGTTACAAGGGAAACTACGTTATAAGGAGGAAAACAAGGCTTGATAGAACATTATTAATCAACTCAGACCAACGGTGATGCTAGCCGTTACGAAGGTGGCTGGCTGGAGATTACACCAAGTCTGAGAATGAAATACCTCTATATGAAACTAGGAGGTCATGTACCGCTGACCGCCCAGCAGAGTCTACAAACTCATTGCCCTGAACATCAACATGACCAGAAATCCAGGAGAAAACGATTTCTTTGTTTTTCCTAGAAATGCGGCACAGCAAAAAAATGTATACGAAGAACTAGGGAATGAGGTGAATTGAATTTTTTGATAGCTTGCAAAGCACTAGAGGAGTCTGAAACTACCTCGAATGTTGAGGTAGGCCTGGACGCAATACGTATAATCGCTTTGTGAATGGCATACAGTTCAGCAGTAAAAATGCTAGCCGAGTCTAATAAATAACCTCGCAACACTGTCTGGGAACACTGCTGCAAACCCGACACGATCAAGAAGATTTAGAACCATCAGTGTCAATTGCAACGACATGAAAATGAGATCGGAAATGGTGAAGAACAGACTCGACCTGTCAGAACCTCCCAGGGTGAAAGAGAAGCCAGGAGCGAGTGAAAAAAAAAAGAAGTAAACAGGAGTAGCAAACAAATAATAGACCTCTACTAACGTCCGTTACCTTCCTGTATGTAGAAGGATCGTGAAGGTCATGAGAGCAGCCGGAGGCAATAGGCATCACGCCGACCGGTCAAAGATGGAACATTAGCCTCTGCACATAGGCTTTCGACAGGGAAGTTACGTAAAGTACCTAGACATAAACGTAATCCCTGATGATAATGGGATAAAGTTTAGAAAGAGTTGCAGGAAAGGCTGCAAACTACATCTGGTCTCCATAATCTAGTTTCGATAAAATTATGGCTGAATGAGGTCGAAGGAGAATTCTACGATCCCCCCCCCCCTCCCAAAAAAGATGAGCGAGAATTTTAAGGAGGTTCAGCCGGCTATGGTAATTTGCTTCCAGGGATGTAATGCGATGTTTCCAGGACAGCCGTCGATCAAACAGAAGACTGAGAAATCTGACCGTATCATGTTAAGGGATCTGGGACTCGTACAGGTAAAGTGGAGTATTAAAGACAACCAAACGTCTTGTAAAAGAAATCCGATGCGTTTTACTGCCAGAAAATTTAAACTCGTGAGTAGTGGCCCAATGGGAAACATGTTTGACAGCATTCTGGAGAGAGGCTGCTGCTAGATGTCAGTTAGCACATGGACAAGCTGTAGCAGTCATCAACATAAAGTGATGATAAAATATTAGATGGGAGAACAGAGGCCAGATCATTAATATCTAACAGAAAAAGAGTGGTGCTAGGTACACATCCCTGAGGGACACCTTCAGCTTTGTTATAGTCAGGGGAAAAGCAGATTAACCCGGACACGGAAATGCCTCTCAGACAAGTAGTTTTTAAGGAAAACTGCCAGATTGCCCCAGAGGCCTAAGGAATGAATTTGGGCTAAGATGTTATCTCCAAGTAGTATCATACGCTTTTTCAAAATTATAAAAGACTGCAATAACCTAGTGGCTACTAGCACAGGCATTACGAACATAGGTATCTTACCAGAGTAAGGGGTCGATAGTGGAGCGGCCTTTACGAAAGCCAAATTGATGAGTGGAAAGACTATAGTCTCTCTAAATACCGCACCAAACGTCTATTTACTAGACGTTCCATCAACTTGCAAACTGTACTGGTATGAGCAATTCGTCAATAGTGGAAGGCCTTATGGCCCGAAGTACCTGGTTTAGCAAAGGGAAGAACCAAGGCAGTTTTCCATGGACGGGGAAGAACCCCCTGGGACCAAACAAGATTAAAAAGACATAAAAGGACTATGAGGGCTGACGGATGTAAATGCTGGAGCGTACTAATATAAATGCCATCAGGTCCAGCTGCTGACGACCGGCAAGTGGAAAGTGTTGACTCAAGGTATGGAAGCGTAAAAGGCAGGTTATAAGACTTCTCTGCTTGAAAAAAGTGTAAGGGCTGCAGCTCTCTCGAAGACTTCGAGGAAAGAAATGAAAGAAATGAGGGGGGGTTAGATGGAGCCTCTGACTGGAGCATATCTGCCACTCAGTTTCTGTACTTTTTTCCAAACTGCACTCAAATGGTTTTTGCTTAATGGATAAAGAGTCAAGTAACCTCACTCACACGCTTAAAATCAAGGAGCCGCTCAGTGGTCCTACTGTAACGATATCGGCCCCCACGCAGCAAGTTTCAAATGCACTGCATGAGCACAAGTGGGAGACCACTAAGGCATGCGTTTCTGAGAGTACATACTCGAGGTCTGAAGGACTGCATGTGAAGCCGAGGTCAAAAATAGTTGTAATAGCTCATTAGGGGAGGACAAAGAAGAAGGTTCCTCAGTTAAAAGCGGTTTGATGCTAGTAAATGGCCCAGTTCGCCTGAATATTAAACAGGCCCCCAAATTATTTCATACCTGGCAGCAACTTAGGCCACTGAGATGAATAACACTACCACACTGACAGGCCTGCACGCCAGCCACAATAATGGAGCTAATTAAAAAGATTTAACATCAAAGTGAACAGGCAAAGTTAACGAAAGTTCAGTAAGTTTTGTCTAGATAAAACTGGTTACAAATATTCCATAACTGTACTGTCAATGAAAAACCTAGAAAGGAAGTAAGTGTCGTGTCGGTCTTTTCAGGGAAGGGCGAGAAATAATGATGGTGTTATCCGTGGCCGTTTAAGTGTGGGACCAGTGGTCCGTCCCGAGATGGGCAGGCAAGCTGAAAATCGTCACCCTGTATTGGAAAACGCCAGAAGCATGGTCAAAGAAGTGCAGAAGTAGGATGTATCAAAAGAGTCAGGTATAATCACGGTACCAGAGGCAGGCAACGAAATGTTACCTGCAGAAGGCACCAGGAACAGAGAGAGGTCCGAAGAATGGTCTAATAACGAGGCAGGGTCATGAGAGGGCGCTACAAGGAAAGGGGTCCGGGAGGAGGAATTTCATCGGCATGGGGTTCCATGGTAAGGTTTCTTCTTATTCGAAAAAAGGAGTATGTGGAGGGGTAGCACTAGGAGGAATGAAAGGGACCATATACCTCCCTCAGCACTTAAGAGGGCCCTCAGAGCTGCTGGTAGTGCAGATGCAGCATGAAACCCTTGCCCCATCCTACCCTTCAAGCTGGTAAACCGGCGATCCAGGATAGCAACCTCACATCCGCCGAGCCACCTCGGCAGACAAAAGAGAGGGCAGTCAGAAGCCCACCACAAGGTATACCTCCTTCGGCTACCACCACCTGGAACCGACAGGTAGCCTCCAGAGAAACACCTGTCACCTGAAGGACACCCTAAGCCACCCCCTGGGACTCCATAGGGGGATTGGGACATCCCTAGATGATCCAGATTCCACGGCAAATGCCACCGCCAAGGACCTCAATGGAATAGGACAACGACACCCTTTCCCCAATGTAGGAGCTAGAATTTTCGAGGGGAGGACCCCAAAGGCCAAAAGCAGAAAAGGAAGGAGAGGGGAGGGATGAGGAAAGGAGAGGAGAGGAAAGGGAGTAATGGGGGTATTTACGTTCGGTCAGAGGAAGAAGACCGAAATATTCAGTTCCTCAGACCAAAAGCCTCTTCGCCATGTCAAGGAGCCCCCTTTGAAGAGGAGAATGAAACTTGGAGCATTATAAGTAAAGATACGTCTTGGAGTCACCAGTATTATAAGGAGGAAAAACGTCATGGACCCACCAGAAGAGTAAAAAGAAAAGTGTGTCAGGAAAACATTAATAGGGAAGCCTGTTTGGGAAATCGTGTTGGGGTCAACAGCAGCTAAAGGATAAACAAGAGATAAGGCCATCAGCACTATAAGGAGGAGGGAAGAGAGTTCAGATTCCAGCAGTATAGGAAGGGGATGCCGGTTGGGCTCACCAGCATTATAAGGGGGATAACGTCCAGAAAGCAGGGTCACAATACTCTTCTAAGAGGTCCTCTTCAAGGGGGGCTCCTTGGCGTGGTGAAGAGGCTCTTGGTCTGAGGAATTAGACCTATCGGTCTTCTTCCTCAGACCGAACCTAATTACCCCCAATCTCCCCTCCCCTATCCCATCCTCCCCATCCTCCCCTTTTTCCTTTCCTCCTCCCCCTCCCCACCCCTCCCTTTTGCCCTTCCTCTTTTTGTCCTTTGGGATTTCTCCCACAGGCGCGCTAGTTCCTAGGTAGGGGAAAGGATACCGGGGTCCATCCCATTCCGTTGAGGTTCTTAGCGGTGGCATAGTTTGCCGTGGAATCTGGATCGCCTCGGGATGTCCCGATCCCTCTCCGGTATCCCGGAGTAGCTTTGGGTGTCTTTCGGGCGACGAGTGTATCTCTGGAAGCCACCTTTCGGATTCCAAGGGTGGTGGCCGAAGGAGGTATGCTTTGTGGCGAATATCCGGCCGCCCTCTCTTTTGTCCACAGAGGTAGCTCGGCTATTTGTTCATACTTCGCTGCATTACACAGCAGCCTGTATCTACTTACGTAGGTGGTATACGCTCTGTTCTTTATATCTCTCTCCTTCTCGGGCATTATCTATTCCGGATTTTGCCTTCCTTGTTTCGTCATTACCGCCACCGATTCTGTTACTTGGTGATTTTAATGCCCACCATTTCCTCTGGGGGGGGGGTCTCACTGTGATTCCCGTGGAATTCAGTTAGAGGCTTTTCTTGCCACCCACCCCCTCCATGTTTTAAATACAGGTACTCACACCCATTTTGATCCTCGGACTCATACTCTCTCTTGCATCGATCTCTCAATCTGCTTTTCCTCCACCGCATTAGACTTCACTTGGTCTGTTCTCCCGGACTTACATGACAGTGATCATTTCCCAATCATTCTTACTTCCCCTTCATATTCGCCACCTCTTTGCACCCCACGCTGGCAATTTAATCGGGCAAATTGGAACCTTTACTCACACCTAACTGTTTTTAAAGAGGTTCCTTCTTCGTCCTCCATCGATGAGCTTTTACACCTCTTCTCGTCCTCCGTTTTCACCGCAGCTTCTCACTCTATACCCCAAACTTCAGGCAGGCATTCTCAGAAATGCATGCCTTGGTGGTCTCCTGCTTGTGCTCGTGCAGTACGTTTGAAACGCGCTGCATGGGGCAGGTACCGGTACAATAGAACCACAGAGCGACTCCTTGATTTTAAACAGAAGTGTGCGATCGCTCGCCGTGTCATCCGTGACGCTAAACACACTTGCTGGCGAGATTATGTCTCCACCATCACCTCTGCTTCCTCTATGAGTGCAGTCTGGAAAAAAGTACAAAAACTGAGTGGTAAATATTCTCCTGACCCAGCTCCTGTTCTGCGGGTTGCCGGTGTTGATATAGCAAACCCACTAGATGTTGCCAATGAAATTGGCAATCATCTGGTCCGTATTTCTCAGGGACTCCATCTATGCCCCTCATTTCTTTCCTCAAAGTCTGCCAGAGAGTTAGCACCCTTGGACTTTTCTTCTCTCAGAGAAGAACAGTATAATGTGCCTTTTACACTTCAAGAACTGGAGGCAACACTCTCAGCTTGTCGATCATCGGCAGCTGGGCCCGACGACATTCATATTCATATGCTACAACATTTACATCAGTCAGCCCTTGCAGTCCTATTACGCCTTTACAATCTTATTTGGTCACAAGGAGTTCTTCCACAGCTGTGGAAATCCGCCATTGTTCTCCCTTTCCGCAATCCAGGCACTACGGGACATGAAACCTCCCACTATCGTCCCATTGCTCTTACCAGTGCAGTTAGCAAAGTAATGGAACGCCTAGTAAATAGACGTTTAGTGTGGTATTTAGAGACACACAACAGTCTCTCCACTCGTCAATATGGCTTTCGTTCTACCATAGACCCCTTACTACGCTTGGATACGTATGTTCGTAATGCCTTTGCGAATAACCACTCAGTTATTGCCATATTTTTTGACCTTGAGAAGGCATATGACACAACTTGGAGGTATAATATTTTAGCCCAAGCCCACTCCTTAGGCCTTCGAGGCAATCTACCATCCTCCCTTAAGAACTTTTTAACTGACAGGCATTTCCGTGTTCGGGTTAATAATGTGCTCTCCCCGGACTTTATCCAAGCTGAAGGTGTCCCCCAGGGATGTGTTCTGAGCACAACACTTTTTCTCCTTGCTATTAATGATTTGGCCTCTAGTCTTCCATCAAATATTTGGTCATCACTCTATGTTGATGACTTCGCTATTGCCTGTGCAGGCGCTGACTGTCACCTCCTTACAGTTTCTCTCCAACATGCAGTCGACCGTGTTTCCAATTGGGCCACCACACGTGGGTTTAAATTTTCCAGCACTAAAACCCACCAAATCACTTTCACTAGACGCTCTGTCATCTCCGATCATCCTTTGTACCTCTATGGCTCCCGTATCCCTGAACGTGATACAGTCAAGTTTCTGGGCCTCCTCTTTGATCGTAGGTTATCCTGGAAACCTCACATTACCTCTCTGAAGGCAACTTGTCACAGCCGGCTGAAACTTCTTAAAACCCTTCCTCATCTTTCATGGGGAGCTGATCGTCGAACCCTCCTTCGCCTACATTCCACCCTTATTTTATCGAAACTTGATTATGGTGACCAGATCTATTCAGCGGCATCTCCTGCTACTCTCTCTAGCCTTAACCCCATTCATCACCAAGGATTACGTTTATGCCTTGGTGCTTTTCGCTCTTCCCCTGTCGAGAGCCTCTATGCAGAAGCGAACGTTCCATCCTTATCCGATCGCCGTGATGCCCATTGCCTGCGCTACTATGTACACTCTCATGATCTCCGCAATCCTTCCATTTATAGAATGGTCACTGATATTAGTAGACATTCTTTATTTGTTCGCCGCCCCTGTTTACTCCGTCCCTTCTCTCTTCGCCTTCATTCGCTCTTGTCTTCTCTTCAACTACCACCTTTCTATGTACATGTAGCATCTCACTTTTCCCTACCCCCCTGGGAAGTTCCAGCTGTTCGAGTCTGTTCTTTCTCCCTCCCTTGCTCGAAAGCCCAACTGTCTACGGTCACTTCCCGCTCTCTTTTTCTTGACCACTTTCACTCTCATTCTCATGCCATTGCTGTGTACACAGATGGCTCTAAGTCTTCTGACGGCGTAGGATTCGCAGCAGTGTTTCCGGACAGCGTCGTACAAGGGCACTTACTATCTTCGGCTAGTATTTTTACTGCTGAATTATATGCCATCCTTACAGCACTTATCCGTATTGCATCTATGCCTGTGTCATCATTTGTGGTTGTCTCAGACTCCCTTAGTGCTTTACAGGCTATACAAAAATTTGATACACCTCACCCCTTAGTCCTCCGTATCCAACTTTGGCTACGCCGCATCTTTACCAAGCATAAAGATATTGTTTTTTGTTGGGTCCCTGGTCATGTTGACGTACAGGGCAATGAACAGGCAGACACTGCTGCGCGGTCAGCAGTACATGACCTACCAGTTTCTTATAGAGGTATTCCATTTACGGACTATTTTCCTGTAATATCTTCCCACCTTCACACTCGTTGGCAACAACGTTGGTCTACTATGCTCGGCAACAAACTTCAGTCTATTAAACCGAGTATAGGTTACTGGCTGTCTTCTTATCACCAGTGTCGAGGTTGGGAGACTACTCTCTCCCGTCTTCACATTGGCCATACTCGTCTTACTTATGGATATCTGATGGAGAGGCGTCTTGTTCCTCTCTGTGAGAATTGCCAAGCTCCATTATCAGTCAGCCACATTCTGTTGGACTGCCCACTTTATCAACGAGCACGCAGAATTTACCTCTGTCGTCGTCTTCGCTCCGCTGCTCTCTCTTTACCTTCCCTTCTCGCTGATGGACCCACCTTTCATCCGGACTCTCTCATTGACTTTTTGACAACGACTGACTTCACAAATTCTGATACCTTCAGCCCTTTCTACTTCAATCTCTTGCTACCCTCTACCCCCGTACTATCCCCTGCCCCGCTGTTTTCTGTAACCTGCTGATCATCCCCCCTCCCTTCTGCCATCCAATTCCCTTGCTTCCTTCCCTACCCTGCAGCGCTGTATAGTCATATGGTTAATTAAGTCCCTCACGGAGGCTCTAGCCTCCACGGTTCACACTTTAATAAAAAGTGATATGACTCAGGTTAATAAAAGCTTTATATTTACTTGTTGGTTATTTAAACAGATTGAAAAAGAATGCAAACTGTGTCTTATAGGGAGGACGCTCCTCTGTTGTTCCCTCAGGAACGTGCTCGCATCACTTGAAGGCCTGTATATACCAGTGGTGCCGAGGTCTATAGTGCTACACACTGCAAAGTCAAAGAGGAGAAGATCAGGAAAAGTGGCGGAACATCTAGAAAGGAACGAAATTATAAATGACAACCAGCATGGTTTCAGGCAAGGAAAATCCTGTGTCACAAACCTAATGGAGTTTTACAACAAGGTGACGGAAGTAAGACGAGAGGGAGAAGGGTGGGTAGATTGCATTTTCTTGGACTGCAGGAAGGCTTTCGACACAGTTCCACGCAGAGACTAGTGCAGAAGTTGGATGATCAGGCAGGTATAACAGGAAAGGCACTGCCATGGATCGAAGATTACCTGACGAGCGGGGTTCCACAGGTGTCAGTCTTAGGACCGATGCTGTTTCTGATATATGTGAATGACATGACGGAAGGGACAGATTCAGAAGTGTCCCTGTTTATTGACGATGTGAAGCTAATAAGGAGAATTCAATCAGATGAGGATCAGACAGGACTACAAAGAGATCTGGACAGGTTGCAAGCCTGGTCCAGCAACTGGCACCTGGAGTTTAACCCCACCAAGTGCAAAGTCATGAAGATCGGGAAAGGTGAAGAAGACTGCAGACAGAGTACAGGCTAGGGGGCCAAAGACTGCAAACCTCTTGGGGTGAATATAATACAGAGCACATGTGAGGTGGACATCAACCAAATAAGTGCTGCAGCATATGGGCGCCTGGCAAACCTAAGAATAAAGTTCCGACACCTCAATAAGGAATCGTTCAAGACTCCATACACCATGTACGTCAGACTCATATTGGAGTATACAGCACCAGTTTGGAACCCACAGCTGATCAAGCACTTCAAGAAATTAGAGAAAGTGCAAAGGTTTGCAACAACCTTAGTCCCGGAGCTAAGGGGCATGTCCTACGAGGAGAGGCTATGGAAAATTGATCTGACGACACTGGAGGACAGGAGGGATAGGGAAGACATGATAGCGACATATGAAATAGTGAAAGGAATTAACAAGGTGGAAAGGGACAGGATGTTTCAGAGATGGGACACAGTAACAAGGGATGACAATTGGAAGTTGAAGATTCAGACGAGTCACAAGGATGTTAGGAAATATTTCTTCAAACATAGAGTTATCAGGAAGTGGAATAGTTTGGAGAGATGTAATGGAGGGAGGATCCATACATAGCTTTAAGAAGAGGTATGATGAAACTCATCGAGCAGGGAGAAAAAGGATCTAGTAACGACAAGGGAAGAGGCTGGGCCAGGAGCTATGAATCGACCCCTGCAACTAAAATTAGGAGAGTGCACATGTTTAGTATGAAAGGACATTATTCAATTTCTGACATTACGACGGTGTTTGTCAAACGCTCGGAGATCACTCTGGCTGTTATACTACTCGAAGTCAGTCATCAACAGTCTAGCACTGCACAAATTTGTGAGTATGCCATGTATTTGTGTATATTTCATATTGTGTTCGTCTATCTCTGTCTACTGTCTACTACTCTCTTTTTTCCCTCTACTGAGCGCCCAGACCCTCCATCCAGGAAACTTGCACATAACCAAACCGAGTACAGCACAACACTACACCAACTCCAGGAACTCTCCTCCTAGCACGCTTAATCCTTTTCATATACCAAATTTCAAGACCTTAACGTGCCTCAACACCACACACACACAGCACACTGACCAACCCAGCATCCAGAGTCCACAAATCCCCGTCCCTGTCCTACTCTGTCGACCACAAAACCTGCCTTATAACCTCTGCCGTACAAGCCTCCTTGACAATGGTTAATGGATACAAGACTGACTTTGCTGACACATTTAATACCATACTCACTGCCAACACAGAGTTGGGGAAACACTATAAAAGGGAAACGTGTTAAATCACCCAGCAGTGCAAGAATTGAAACGTGGAGGACCACCAGCATTAGAAGGATGGAAACGTGTTAGAGTCACTAGCGGTGAGAGTAGAGAAATTTGATGGGGCCAGGGAAATGTGTTAGGACGTCCAGCATTACAAGAAAAGAAACATGTTGAGGGCCACATTCAGTGTAAGGGGGAAAAAAATATTGCTGCCGACAGTATCATAAGGAGTGAAAGGATTGTGGTCAACACAGTGTAAAGGGGGGAAATGTGTTGATGCCATCAGCATTAAAAGAAGGGAAATGTGCTGGTAACTTCAGCTGTAAAAGAGTGTAAACCTGTTCCTGCAACAGCAATGTAAGGAGGAGAGAAATCGTGTTGGTGCCACCAACATTTTAAGGATGGAAACGTGCTTTGGCACAGTTGGTAGCGCACTCAGCTCTCACACTGAGGTCCGTAGTTCGATCCCCGGTGCGGGTGGACATATTTGGGCGTGTTTCCTTAAAGGCACCTGCTGTCCCTTTTCACCTAGCAATAAATAGGTACCCAGGTTTTAGCTGACTGGTGTGGGTCGCATCCTGGGGACAGAATTAACCTAATTTGCCCGAAATGCTCTGTATAACAAGGGGATATCTATATAGTAATATAAACAAACCACACTGCGGGTGGGGATTGAACTCGCGGCAAGTGAGTCGTAAAACTCCTGGGCAGCGCTTAAGTATAGTAGTATGTCATTATAAGGGGAAACGTATCGGGACCACATGCATTATAAGGAAAATGAAACGTGATTGCGCTACAAGCATTGTGAGGAGAAACGCATGATGCCACCAGCATTAGGAGAGAAACGTGTTGGGACGACCAGCATTAAAGAAACGTGTCAATACTTGAGGTGCAGGGGTAAAACAAGCTGGTTCCTCGGGGTGCACAACCTAAACAATTTGAGAAATGCCACATTAAAACAATGGAGATAATATCACCTGTAATCCTGCGAGAGCCTAAATGCCAAGTAGTCAACAGTGCCAGCCACCTCGTTCAGGAACTCTCCGGTCATCCTATGGAGACAGCAAAGCCTGTAATGATACTTTACCAATGATAGACATGTAAGCAGCACTCCGGAGAAGCTATTCAGTCGAACAATTTACTGTTAAAAAATAGAGAATGATAGAGAAAGTATGTTTGCAAAATTCATCTAGACACTACCTCAACATGGAGGTCTGAAGAAGCCTGGAGAGTGAGAGAGCATCGGCGTCCATGGCGTCCTTCAAACCGGGATCCTGCTTCAGGTTCAGTACCTTCATTGACGCACACGATGCCAAGTCTGAGGACGTCGTCATCCTAACCTCAGACTGTGGTCTTTCAAGTTGTCGTCTCAAACCTTGTATCGTCCTCTCTAAAACCTAGCGTTCTTCTAGCCTGGAAAGAGAGAGACGGTGGAGACAAGATGCTGCTACTTATATATATTGGTTTAACTGATGACTTACTTCTCATGCACTGCGTCTCTCGCTTGTATTGCGTCAGGTGTGTTAATCTGACAATGAAACCTGTCCTCTAGTTAGTGTTCAGTTTCTTTTGAACTGCCGATTGTTTGGTTTTACCCACTTCGAATCTCACCACCTGTGATTTTTTTTTCGGATATACAAGGTTAGGTTAGGTTAACGTATAATAACATATACTTACGTACGACTGGTATAACCTTGGTAACTGATACCAACAAATTTCTTTAAAAAGAAACGTGAACAAACATTAGGACATATTAGAAAACGTTTTGGTTGTATGTGTTAGAAGTTATAAAGGTCCAAGGACCGAAACTTTTTTTTATTACATATGTCCTTGTGCTTGCTTCCGTACGATTACTCGACAGTAACGAAATAAAATACAGACGGCTAATATCTGGCAACGCAAGACAGGCGATTCCATTTCAGAGCACATTTTCCACTTCTATTAACCCCTCCCCCCACTGCGCTGGTACTTTCACACAATAATGAGGGGGAAAGGAAAGCCACCGAATGAGATGAAGTACTTAGCATGAAATTGCCAGGGGATGGAGAACGAATTAATGCTCAGGAGAAGATGAGGCAATCTTAAAAGCAAACTGATGCTGTAGTTCAACCAAGGATGCAGAGAAGAAAAACTAGAAATCCAAGAGTGAGAAAAATCTAAAGAATGCGAGGCCTGGTGATGGGCCGGCCGCGGGGGCTTTGACTCCCCGAACAATCTCCAGGTATACTTCCTCCAGGACACAAGAAAACGGAGAAGTCATCAAAAGAGCCAATAACGAATTCACTTTGGTGAGAGTTTGAATAATAATTTGAATATAACAGCCACCAAAGCCAAATCACTACCTCTCCAAGCAGAAGACTATGGAAACAGACCACGTAATAACACCGAAGTATAGGAGCTCACAAAAAAATGGAAGTCGGAGAAAAGGTGTTCTCAATGGAAAATGGGGCAACACCAGAGAGTCGAATAGAATGGGTGCACTGATGGGTATAGACACCATTCACACAACATGGGAAAAGATAAAGGAACTTTTGAGTGAGCTAGATACTTCCAAAAGAATTGGGATCGGTACAGTAGTGCCACCATAGATTCTGCGAGAGGAAGCAGAAAATATTTGATCTGTTAAATAAACTGTACAAGTCAGTGAGTACTGAACAGTTTCCAGAGATTGCGAAAGATAGCGATTGAAATTTAAATATTTAAAAAAATAGACAGAAGATGCGTTAAACTATAGGTCTATAATGGAAAAAATAATCTGAAGAATAATGAAGCACTTAGAGAAGTGATTTAAAAACAACGAACACTCGTGTAAATGTATTAATCCTGTCTCAAAAATCTTCTGGATTTCTACGATAAAGTAACAGAAATGAGGCAGGAGAGAGTGACACGTGACAAACATGATCAGACTGCAGAAAACTGACACTGACATCCAAAAGAAAAAAAACTTGTTAAGCGGGAAGGAATAACAACAGATGCACTACAGTGGCTCAAAGAGTACATAACAGGAGGACAGAGTGACTCCGTAACAAATATGGTTCCTCAAAGATCAGTATTGGGACCGATACTGTTTCTGGTATTTGAGAATGACGTACCAGAAGACAGTCTGATGCAACATTTCTCCTCATATGAAATTACTGGAGAGAAAAAAAATAGCGAGGACTAGGAGAGGCTACTAATAGACTCAAACAAGCTTAAAGATTTGTCTGATAAGTGTCTACTGTAAGTTAACCTAGCAAATGAAAGGTTATGGAAATCTGGAAACTGATAAGTCTGGAAACTGAATATGGACTAGGAAAACAGGTTGTAGACTGTAGGGGGTGAGCATGGTACCGATCATATAGCCATTGTGAATATGTGACTGGCGAACCCAAGATTAGCTTTCAGGAATTTCAGCAGAGTGTCATTAAAGACCGAATATAGAACATCTTTGAATATTCAACACCAGTAAAGATGTCACTCCTGATAAAATATATCAAGAAACTGGTAAGGTTCACAAGACTAATCCTGGAACTAAAGAAATAAACTACTGGGAGGGATTAAAGGAACATGACAACATTAAAAGACAGAATATCTAGTTGAGATATGATATCGATATATAGAATAGTCAGAGAAATTAATGAAGTGAATTTGAGGAAATATACTCCTCTTGAGGTGAAAAATGGGTACTCGATAGTATTATTTGAAGTTAAAAGCACAGATTAGTCAGAGAGGTATCAGCCTTAAGGTGGTCAGGTAGTGGGATGACCGGATGAAGAATTAATGATGATGGTGCCAAACACAACTTTAAGAATAATTATGACAGGGCCCACGAGACCAGCATACAGCAGGTTAAAAAGCAGGCCAGGAACTGAAACTAGACTCGTGCAGCCACAGTAAAAACAAGTGTGTATAAGTTACCCAATACCACCAACACACATACACTACTACCTACACACAAACTACCACACTGCTTAACCAACACGTACTGGTACTTTCATACAATACCCTCTCCTCACACTGGTACTTTCCCACAATACCTTCCCCTTACACAGACTGGTATCTTTACATGGTATCTTCCACAATGTTACCTTCACACAATGTATTCACACAATACCTTCACGTTGGTACCTTGACACAATACCTTCCCTCACAATGGTACCTCGACGCAATACTTTCCGTCACACTAGTACCTCCACACAATACCTTCCCTCACACTGATACCTCCACACAATACCTTCCCTCATATTAGTACCTTCAGACAATACCTTCCCTCACATTAGTACCTCGGCACAATACCTTCCCTCAAACTAATACCTCCACACAATACCTTCCCTCACATTAGTACCTCGGCACAATAACTTCCCTCACACTAGTACCTCCACACAATACCTTCCCTCACACCAGTACCTCCACACAATACCATCTCTCACACTAGTACCTCCACACAATACCTTCCCTCACACTAGTACCTCCACACAATACCTTCCCTCACACTAGTACCTCCACACAATACCTTCCCTCACACTAGTACCTCCACACAATACCTTCCCTCACACTAGTACCTCCACACAATACATTATCCCAACACTGCAACGTTAGCACATTACTCCCCCCCCCTTCCTTCACACTGCTACATTCGTGGGTTTTTCCACACTGGTTAAGGTCAAGAGTCATGAGGCTTAAGTTCATTTGGTCGCCTTTAATCTATTAAACTCCGACGATCAGATTTCTGCTCTCAATATCTTTTACGCGGAGAACCTTTGTCATACCTGCAAAATGCCTTTGTAACATTCCCAGAGAACATTTGTGATACTGTTTTTTGTTGCACGTTACAAGAAATCTTTGTGCTGCTAGCTAAGTGGCATAGTTAAACTGTGTAACAAAGGGGCTACAAAGAACGAGGGGATACGAGAGACATAAAGAATGGACAAGCAACACATCGAGGGAGGAAAATGACAAAAGCAAGACTCTGATATACGAGTCACCAAGTATACAATATCAGCCTGTTATGCTGTCCAGTTCAACCGGATAAATGGATTAAAATAATGCTACAGCAGCCCTGCAGGCAGTTGTGGTCGTGGCATTGTTAGCGCCTCGCAGCACCAACAATGTGTGGGGCAGGATACCAGTGAAGCCTGTGCTTTATTGTGGCATAACCTCTGCTGCAATAAAGCACACTGAACACTGGTGCATGACTTCTGCTGCAATAAAGCACAGTTGCAGCCTGTAGCCTACTTGTCAGTCAAGTTCCAGCCGCATCAGAGAGCTTACTCTACCATTGAAAAAGAAGCCCTCGTGCTGGTACTGGCTTTGGAGCACTTTGATGTATACGTGGGACAAACTTCGCAGGTGGTCACTGTCTACAGTGACCACAATCCTCTAGTATATCTCCAAACCATGAAGAACCACAACACAAGGCTCATGAGATGGACATTAAGACTGCAACCCTATTTTTTTTAAAATTGTACATATTGCCGGCAAAGAAAATATGTTGGCAGACTCTTTATCAAGAGTCTAACAATATTATTTATAATAATTATATATTAGGTTAGGATGTGTTAGGTTACTTGCGTTAACCCCTTTCAAGCTCTTTTTTTTTTATCCCCTAGTGTGGGATTTTTTTTTAGTGAGGGGATGCAGGCTACCGTCCGCCTGTGTCTTGGACCTAAGCTAGCCCGACTGTCTGCTGTCTCGCTCTGAGTTTAGGGTTTGGCATTTTGTCACGAAAAAAGCTGAGCTCTATCTAAGAGTTGGATGGTTGAGAGGAAATGCGGTCCCATTATTTTGTGCCATGGCGGCACCATTACCACTGGGAGGTGGCAGCCTAATCCTGAGCCTTCTCGGGGTGGGGGTGTGGCATGCAAAGAGTACGTAACCTTTATTCGGTGCATGTACACACCCTCATTTACAGGCTATCTCCCCCAACCAGCAAACCAGGTAACTGAGGGTTGACGATGGGGCCCCGTTGTTCAACCAGTAACCAGGTTCCAGCCAATAAGAAGATGGTTTTGGCAATCGCAGAGGTTATGTGGGTACCACTCTCCTGTCTGCCCTTGTCATTCCCATTCTAGAGCTGGTTGAAGCACGGTCTGCTCTCTAGTGGCTTCTATTCTGCCTTGCTTACCGTGGAGTGCACTAATACCTATTCCTGTACATAGTGTATATAGTGTACATACTTCTGTTCTAAATTGGTGAAGGATAATGATGCATACAAAGAGTACGTAACCTTTATTTGGCGCATGTACACACCCTCATTTACAGGCTATCTCCCCCATCCAGCGAACCAGGTTGCTAAGAGTTGATGATGGGGCCCCGTCGTTCAACTAGTGACCAGGTTCTAGCCAATAAGAAGATGGTTTTGGCAATTGCAGAGGTTATGTGGGTAACACTCTCCTGTCTGCCCTTGTCATTCCCATTCTAGAGCTGGTTGAAGCACGGTCTGCTATCTTGTGGCTTCTATTCTGCCTTGCTTACCGTGGAGTGCACTATACTTATCACTGTACATAGTGTACATATTGCTGTTCTAAATTGGTGAAGGATAATTTAAGTCTAAACTTTTTCTGCTGTGTTTATTTTGTTCCCGTTACACCCGGGATAACAGGCCATTTGGATTCCTGGGTTGTAATATGGGGGCCTGTCTGGGAGCTGGAGCTGGACTTAGAGAAATGGTTGAGCTTAGGGTGAAGCTCGTAGCAGGAACATTGTGCAGCTTGCTGTCTGGCATTGCTTTAAAAATTTTGCGTGTCAGTTGCTTTATGGTCAGCCTTGCTATTGTGTGATCGTTCAACAGCTCGCTACTAGCTTGTTTGGTGTGCTCGCTTCACTACGGTCAATCTTATAGAACAGTGTGGATGTCTGGCATTGCTTTACAAATTTTGCGTGTGAGTTGTTACTAGCCTGTTCGGTGTGGAGAATTTTGCAGTCTGCTTTGCTTGTATGCGTATTCTGCAATCGTACTGTGCATAGCTAAGCGTGTTCTGCAAATTAACGTGTTACGTTGGGGTATTCTGCAATCGTACTGTGCATAGCGAATAACTTATGCCACCTAGATGAGTCAGACGTCTGGTGTCGGCATATACTTTGCATAACCTACCTAAATTGTCCCTACAGCATTGTTGGCAAATTGCTCGTTCCATTGGCATTAAATACACACGCACTCTCACAGCTGCACAACTGCGTTCACTGATTGCTGACAAACTTATAGAAGAAGAGATGGCACATCGGACTCCTCCCTCTACGGGAGCTAGGGCAAAAACTCCTATGTTCTCGCACGAGGAAGATGATACACCTACGGAGCAAAATGGTCAGTATAGTGCAGCTGGGTTGTCTCAAGGTGAATCAGCGTCGTTGGTACTTGAGCTATCAAAAATCAATCTTGAGCAAACTAGGGAAAAGAGAGCATTCGCAATGGAAGAATTTGATAGAGAAAGAGAAAGGAGGCAGTTTTCGCATTCTGTAAATTTTAGTTTACAAAAAGCAGTACAGCTTGTTCTCCGCTTCAATGAGGCCGAGCCAGAACAATTTTTCGAAAGCTTCGAAAATCAGGCTCGAGCCTTGAGGTGGCCGGAACAGCATTGGGCATCGTTGGTTCATACAGCATTGTTGGGTAAGGCACAGGAATTTACGTCAGTATTAAATGACGCTGAATTTTCTGATTATCAAGTAGTGAAGACCACAGTGTTGGGAGCATATACATGTATCCCAGCCAAATATAGAAAGATTTTTAAATTAAGCAGGCGGCAGCTTGGTCAATCCCTAGTGGACTTTGTGAGACAGCAAACCAAAGCTTTTATCAGCTGGTATAAAGCAAGTGGTGTCTCTACCTTTGAGGAGCTGGTACAGCTTATTCTGATTGATAACCTGATGGAGTCTGTGGGACCAGAGGTTCGAGTATTTCTGCAGGATCGTGACTTAACCACTGCATTGGAGGCAGCCAGGTTGGCTGATACCTTCGAAACTAACTGCTTCTTGTCCGAGCGGTCCCGTCTCTCTTTTCAACAGCCTGGCATGAGCAGAGATCGTCAACCTTGTAGAATGAAGTGCCAGCCGGAGGGAGAACGTCTACGTCAGCCAACTAAGTCACCTGGTGAGCCACGCTTCTCAACATATGATCCACCTGTGGAGAGGCAAACTATTCATGGTGCATCTCGACAACAGTATCCAGAGAGACACCAGCCAGAACAACACGATTTGCAACGTCAGCAGGGAGTAAAGGGCAAGCCTGTCGTCTGCTTCCTCTGTAACAAAGTAGGTCACATCCGTCCCAACTGCCCCCATAAACCCCAACCCATTGAGAAAATCTCTAATATCCCTAGTAACATGTCCCCTAGAGAAGTAGAAGAAGGTATGGCCCCTTATTATTGCAAGAGTCTTATTTCCCTTCAGGAAAACTCAGAAACAACTAAAGTAAAGACCTTTAGAGATACTGGAGCATATTGCTCACTTGTAAGAGAAGGAATATTACCCCTTTCAGAGAATACTTCCTTGAATTCCTCTGTTTTATTGGAAGCATTTGGAGGAGCTATATATTCTGTTACTTTGCATAAAATTTATGTACAGTGCAAATATTACACTGGGTACTTGACTGTAGGTGTCTCAAAAGGATTTCCCATGAAAGATGCCATGTTATTACCGGGTAATAACATTACTACTGTTAGTTCATGTCCGAACCTATAATGAGTAATTCTTCTCCGGTGTTGGCCATAACTCGGGCAACATCCCAAGGGTTGTCTGGAGAGAATGTTGACCTATCCTTGGACGACTCTGATCTCGGAATAGCCACGTTGTTTTATGAGGCACACCGGCCGGAGCCTCGTAAATCAAGTGAACAGACCCCGATCAAGCCTTCCTATTCCCAGGTTGCAGGATTGCCAGATGTCTCTGTTTCCATGCCCGAGGGACTGTCCTTCCAGGAGGAACAACGAAAGGACCCTTCTTTAAAATTCGCTTTTGAGGCAGCCATGGGTAAATCCTCTTTGGGTCATCCGGTCAAGTATGAAGTTAAAAACGATTATTTGATCTGCACTGAGACTGGTAAGGAGATAGAGGGCCGGCAATTGTATGACAGGTTAGTGGTTCCAACCAAGTTCAGACCTCAAATATTACATATAGCTCATAATACTTCATTAGGAGGTCACTTAGGAATTACAAAAACCTTGTATAGAATCACAAAAGAATTTTATTGGCCAAAATTAAAGAAAGATGTGAAGAATCATATTAGGTGTTGCCGAGAATGTCAGCAAGTAGGGAAACCTGGACATTCCATTAAACCTGCACCTCTCCAACCTATACCTGCTGATGGAGAACCTTTTGCAGACTTAATTATAGATTGTGTAGGTCCACTACCTAGGTAAAAGTCTGGAAATCAATATTTATTTACGATTATGGATAAAGTAACCAGATATCCTGAAGCAATTCCCATGCGTAGTATTAATACTAAAGCTATTCTCAAAGCTTTAACCAAATTCATTTCTTGTTTTGGCATTCCTAAAACTATTCAAAGTGATCAAGGTACTAACTTCACTGCCAAAGCATTTAGGGAAGTATTAACTAGGTTAGGGATAATCCACAACTTATCCACTGCCTATCATCCTCAGTCCCAAGGCGCCTTGGAAAGATTCCATCAGACATAAAAACAATGATGAGAACTTTTTGCATGCACTTTCCTACAGACTGGGATGAATCACTACCTTTGTTGCTGTTCTCAGTACGAGAGACGGTGCAAGAGTCTACAGGGTATAGTCCGTTTGAGCTGATCTTTGGGCACAATGTACTAGGTCCTCTTCGGGTGCTCAAAGAAGGATGGATGGGAGAAGACGTTAGCTCAACACTCTACAACCCGTCTTCAAGGTTGCAGGTGGCACGTCAGTTAGCCAAGGCTAACTTAAAGACAGCTCAAAGTAAGATGAAACAGAGGTATGACAGAAGTGCACAATTCCGCTCCTTCCATCCAGGAGACAAGGTGTTGGTGCAGGAACCTATACCTGGCCACACCTTGAAAGCTATGCAGATTGTAAGTAGATTATCTGATGTAAATTATGTGGTAGCTCCCATTGATAAGACCTCAAAAACTAAAACTTACCACATCAATCAATTAAAGTTTCATCATACACCAGATAAAGTCCCAGTAATGACTCTGTTCCCTACCTCTGAGGACGACTCTGATTCTTTGCACCCAATCTCTGAAATTAATATTAAACTTTCAAATTCTGTCCTCCTCAAGGATCCTAGCCCTTTAATGGAGGGATTATCTGAAAAGCAAGCAACAAATTTAATGGAGCTTCTACAGTCATATCCTAATATTTTTTCGGATGTGCCGAAAAAATGTACGTTAGGTTATCATGACGTAGATGTGGGAAACTCTAAACCAATTAAACTCTCCCCCTACAGAGCTAATCCTGAAAAGCAAAGGCTACTTCAGCAGGAAGTAGAATTTTTGTTAAAGCATGGTTTAGTGGAGGAGTCATCTAGTCCATGGGCTTCACCGTGCATCCTTGTGAAGAAGGCTGATGGAGGGTTTCGTATGTGTACAGACTACCGTAAGGTGAACGAGGTCACAATTACAGATGCTTACCCTCTTCCTCGTCTGGATGACGTAATTGACTTTGTGGGTAAGGCTACTTTTGTGTCCAAGTTAGATCTCCTTAAAGGCTACTATCAGGTACCTTTGATGGATAAGACGAAGGAAATCTCTGCCTTCGTAATTCCAGGTCATTATCAATACACAGTTACCCCCTTCAGAATGAAAAATTCCCCCTCTTCATTCCAGAAACTTATCCATCAGGCTATTAAAGGACTTGAAGGCACGGCAGCGTACCTAGATGATATTGTTGTGGTGTCTGATACTTGGGATCAACACCTACTTAGACTTAAGGCTCTTTTTGAGACCTTCAAGAGTTCCCATTTAACAGTTAATTTATCTAAATCTTCCTTTGGCCAGGCCACTATCACTTTTCTAGGCCATGAAGTAGGTAGTGGTAAAGTTGCACCTAAACTTGCTAAAGTTCTTGCTATTAAAGATTATCCAGTTCCTCATGATAGGAAATCTCTTCAACGTTTCCTAGGCATGATAGGATTTTACAGAAGATTCTGTAAGAATTTCTCAGATATTGTAACCCCTCTTACCTCTCTTACCAGTCACAAAGTTCCCTTTAATTGGACCTCAGACTGTAACACTGCTTTTAATAAAGCAAAAAGATTATTGTGTACTGCACCCATTCTCTTGTCTCCAGACTTCTCCAAACCTTTTTCATTACAGATTGATGCTTGTGAGTCTGGGGTTGGGGCAGTACTATTACAAATTGGGAACGAGGAGTTGCAGCCTGTAGCATACTTTTCAGCCAAGTTCCAGCCACATCAGAGGGCTTACTCTACCATTGAAAAAGAAGCCCTCGTGCTGGTACTGGCTTTGGAGCATTTCGATGTTTATGTGGGCCAGACATCGCAGGTGGTCACAGTCTACAGTGATCACAATCCTCTAGTATATCTCGAAGCCATGAAGAACCACAACACAAGGCTCATGCGCTGGACGCTAAGACTGCAACCATACTCACTCAGAATTAAATATATTGCCGGCAAAGAAAATCTGTTGGCGGACTCTTTATCTAGAGTCTAATATTTTTATTTATTTAGGTTAGGATGTTATTTGTGGTAACCACTTTTCACGCTCTTTTTTTTTATCCCCTGGTGTGGGTTTTTTTTTTTTTTTAGTGAGGGGATGCGGGCTACCGTCCGCCTGTATCTTGGACCTATGCTAGCCTGTCTGACTGCTGTCTCACTCTAAGTTTAGGGTTTGGCTTTTGGTCACGAGAAAAGCTGAGCTCTATCTAAGAGTTGGATGGTGGAGAGGAAAGGCGGTCCCATTATTTTGTGCCATGGCGGCACGGTTACCACTGGGAGGTGGCAGCCTAATCCTGAGCCTTCTCGGGGTGGGGGTGTGGCATGCAAAGAGTACGTAACCTTTATTCGGCGCATGTACACACCCTCATTTACAGGCTGTCTCCCCCAACCAGCGAACCAGGTTGCTAAGTGACCAGGTTCTAGCCAATAAGAAGATGGTTTTGGCAATCGCAGAGGTTATGTGGGTACCGCTCTCCTGTTTACCCTTGTCATTCCCATTCTAGAGCTGGTTGAAGCACGGTCTGCTATCTTGTGGCTTCTATTCTGCCTTGCTTACCGTGGAGTGCACTATACTTATCACTGTACATAGTGTACATATTGCTGTTCTAAATTGGTGAAGGATAATATAAGTCTAAACTTTTTCTGCTGTGTTTATTTTGCTCCCATTACACCCGAGATAACAGGCCATTTGGATTCCTGGGTTGTAATAGATAATATAAGTCAAAAGTTTTTCTGTGTTTATTTTGCTCCCTTTACACCCAGGATAACATGCCATTTGAAATCCTGGGTTGTAATAAGCACACTGAACACTGGTGCATGGCCTCTGCCGCAATAAAGTACACAGAACACTGGTGCATGACATCTGCTGCAATAAAGCAAAGTGAACACTGGTGCATGACATTTGCTGCAATAAAGCACACTGAACACTGGTGCATGACATCTGCTGCAATAAAGCACACTGAACACTGGTGTATAACCTCTGCTGCAATAGAGCACACTGAACACTGGTGTATAACCTCTGCTGCAATAGAGCACACTGAACACTGGTATATAACCTCTACATAAAACACACTGAACACATTTAGGTGAGTGCATTAGCATCCATGGTCAAGCATCAGATACTTTTAATAAAAACCGAGTGAATTATATTAAATCAAGTTCTAAACCTGAAAGGGTCATCCAGCTCTGTGGGAAGGGATGTACAAAAGTAGAAATGTGCGAATGTTAAGAGTGAGCGAGAGGTAGGGGCGTTTATATTGAGGAGTTAAAAAAAAAAAAAAGAAAGGACTCTCAGTCGGCGATTTTCAAAAAAAAAAATATGTAAAAATTATGTCATGCCAAGGAAAACTCTCTCTGATTTTAGAATTGAAATAAGGAATGAATGAGTGAAATTTGATTATTATTTAAGGAGATATGAAGGTCTGAAGATGACATTGGTGGTCGTATTATAGGAACACAAGTGCTTGCCCGTCAAAGTTGCCGTTCTAATATATTTTTGCGAAGTTTACTAGTTTGTTCTGATCATTGTTTATGGGTGATATGTTTTAAACCTATATTCTTCACATAGTTCATTAATATTGTTCAGTTACACTAAACAGACACAAACACAAATGCAAACATATGTAAACAAATGTAAATGGATTTCACTGGCTCCAACAATGCCCTGCACACAACACGAAGTTTTTATATACCGTTCACACACAGCATAAATCTGTTTTTTTTTTCTGATGTAGCTTTAACCAGGTCAACTTGGGCCATTTTTGAGGTCCCTAGAATTTTGGGCACAATTTATATCACCGGAATTTTCCCATTTGAAATAAATTGATCATACCTGGAGATGATTATTGAGATGATTAATGGGTAACTTAAATCTGTATACCTGGAGAGGGTTTCGGGAATCAGCGCCCCCGCGGCTCGGTCTGAGACCAAGCCTCGTGGTGGATTAGGATCTGATCTACCAGGCTGTTACTGCTGGCCGCACGTAAACTGACGTACTAACCACAGCCCGTGAATGAACTGCGTGTCCAATATATAAGCGAGAATG
Organism: Cherax quadricarinatus; assembly: GCF_038502225.1. NCBI lineage: Eukaryota > Metazoa > Arthropoda > Malacostraca > Decapoda > Parastacidae > Cherax > Cherax quadricarinatus. Next base: position 40,043,490 of record NC_091301.1, on the reverse strand, counting down.
TGGTTTCCAAACCCGACAAAGGTAGGATGGAAGAGGATAGCCAGAATCCTCAACATGGTTTGATAGAAAAGAATTTGTAGTCCAGTGTAGACCAACGTTGTTACCAGCGGTTCAAAAGTAGTGAAAGAATACTGAAAAAAAAAACACGGAGTAAGAAATACCCCTGTGCAAAATTTGGAGGTCTTGAGTAACTGGCCCAGTAGCTGAGTTTACATGTTCATTGCCCTGAACATAGGCAAGTCTAGGGACAGCAAAATACAACTTTTGTACTTACTAGAAATGCAACATAACCAAAACTGTATACGAAGGATGATGGAATGAAGGGAAGCTACTTTCTGGATAGGTTGTAACGCACTTTGGGAATCTAAAACATCTACACATAACAAGACAGACATTGCCCCAGTGTGGATGACAGTAGTGAGACTTGCATACAACTCCCTTGTGAAAATAGTAGTCGATTCTTTTAAATGGCGTCTAGCTATTAGATCAAGAAAAACACCTGAATACCTGAAACCATTGGGGATTTACAACCATTAGTGTACACTACAATAACGTGAGAGTGAGAATGAAAGCGATCAAGAGTGAACGTCAAGTTGTTTGAGACAAGCGACGTTTAGCAAATGAAAGTGGGGAAGTGAAAACATGAACTGTCGGAACTTTCCAAGGAGGAAGGGTAAAGTAAGATATAGGGTGAATGAAAAGGGGAGGTAAATTAAGGGAACCCAAGAGAGAGCAAATACGAAGAGATGGAGGCGTAATAGAGGCGACACGATTAAACTAGCCTTAGTAATATCAGTTAGCTATCTGTACGTGGAAAGGCCGTGAAGGTCATGGAAGTGGATAATATAACATCAATGGGCATCGCGTCGATCTTATAAAGGTGGGATGCTCGTCTCATACAGGATCTCGGCTGATGAAGATCGTTAAGTCCCTTGACAAACGTAGCCCTTTATTATGAATGGGATCAAGTGTAGAAGTAGTAGTAGAGAAGACTGAAAAATTTATGAGTATTTGGTCACCGTAGTCGAGTTTAGAAAAGATTAGAGCTGAATGAAGGTGAGGAAGTGTTTGCCTATCAGCCCACAAAGAAAGAACAGTTAAGTGAAAATTGACTTATTGCGGGGAAGCGCTAAACCCGTAGGGGATCATGCATCACCTGGTGACAAATTGGAGGCATTCAGGTTCAATCCAAGGAAGGAAAGCATAGGTCCAGTTCCTAAGAAAAAAAAGCCCCCTCACCAGCATTAAGAACCTCCCATGAGGGATCTCTCAACCTTGTGTGACCCCACAAGTAGACCCCAGACCTAAGTACTCGCCTATATGTGGTTGCAGGTGTCGCATCTCAGCTCCTGGCCCTGCTTCTTCGGTGGTCGCCATTAGGTTCAATCACTCCTAGTTTCGAGAGCCTTATCGTACTTCTTAAAGCTATGTATGGCTCCTGCCTCTAGCACTTCACTCTCCAGGTCGTTCCACTTCCTGACTAATACAATGCTGAAGAAATGCTTTCTAACCAGACAGCAAAATCCCTACGTCAAATACTCTGGCGAAAGATTACCTTCACGGAAATTATCCAAATTCTCTATATCTAGCTTCAACTAATCCTGACTCATCAATAAAAAACAAGACAGGAAACCTAAACAATTTTCCACCACTAGTGTACAAAAAGAGCAGCTCATGTGCTGTCACCCATTATTGTAACTCCAACAAATCAGTGGAAACTTCAACTTTCCCATCCACACTCAAGACAGCAAGGGTTACTCTGATCCTAAAAGGCGGCTATCCATCTGAAGTGAATAACTATAAGCCTGTATCAAACTTGCCTTTAGTATCTAAAATCTTCGAAAAAATACGTAAGCGAGTTTACCCCTACATAATATCTCACAGCATACTTAACCCCTGCCAGTTTGGGTTTAGGCAGAAAAAAAAGTACGAACGATGCAGTTATACAAATGCTTTTAGTGCTTTATGCAGCGCTTGAAGATAAAATGAATATCCTCTTGAACTCTTCATAGACCTACAGAAAGCATTCGATACAGTGAGCCACAATATCCTGCATCTTAAACTAGAACATTATGTGGTCAGATGACATACTCCTGCATAAATAAAATCTTAGTAAAAGATTCCAGTATGTCTCCACAAACGGTGTAACTCATTTACTCAGCCTGTAGCAATAGGAGTGTCCCTAGGCCCTCTGCTCTCTCATTTACATCAATGATCTCCTCAGCGCGTCTCATCTCCTTAACCTTGTTCTATTCGCAATGACACTACCTATATCTTCTTTCACTCAAATCCGACTTTACTTAGTGACACTGTAAAGAATGAGCTGCCAAAAATATCTACGTGGATAACGACCAACAAACTCACCATCGATATAGACGAAACCTACTATATGCTGTTTGAATACAGAGCTTCAATTATCCTTGATTGCTACAACAGAACCTACAGGCACAACACTCTCTTCGACATCCCCTGTGTCCGCCTCACCCTATGCAAAAGTGCAATGCACATACAGGGCCCCAAGATCTGGAATTCAGCGCCTGAACCAGTGCAATGTATCCTGTCTGCCAATCGATTTGGAGCTATAATTAAAAACAACCTCATGTTTCTAACTTAACTACACCAACACTATGCTATACCTGGAGTTTACCTGGAGAGAGTTCCGGGGGTCAACGCCCCCGCGGCCCGGTCTGTGACCAGGCCTCCTGGTGGATCAGAGCCTGATCAATCAGGCTGTTACTGTTGGCTGCACGCAAACCAACGTACGAGCCTGTGAATTGCTCATTACTCTAAAATTTGTTCATGATTGCAGCCATGTATAAACGTAAGTAACCATTCTTACAGTATTCATTACCTTTGTAACTTGTGAGTTCATTACCTTTGTAACTTGTGAGTTCATTACCTTTGTAACTTGTGAGTTCATTACCTTGTACCTAGTTCAGCCATCAAAACTTTGGAGCCCGGTCCCTGGACCCATTGTGTACCTCTGTAATCTGTAAATACCTTTGTAACTTGTCATGATTGTGACTAGACCTACCTGGAGTTCATTACCTTTGTAAATTGTGAGTTCATTACCTTTGTAAATTGTGAATTCATTACCTCTGTAACTTGCTCAGCTATCAAAACTTTGAGGCCCAGTCCCTGGACCAATTATGTACCTCTGTAATTTTTTGACTACCGCCCACAGGATGGGTATGGGGTGCATAATAAACATATTAAACTAAACGAGCCACAGCCCGGCTGGTCAGGAACTGACTTTAGGTGCTTGTCCAGTGCCAGCTTGAAGACTGCCAGGGGTCTGTTGGTAATCCCCCTTATGTATGCTGGGAGGCAGTTGAACAGTCTCAGGCCCCTGACACTTATTGTATGGTCTCTTAACGTGCTACTGACACCCCTGCTTTTCATTGGGAGGATGTTGCATCGTCTGCCAAGTCTTTTGCTTTCGTAGTGAATGATTTTCGTGTGCAAGTTCGGTACTAGTCCCTCTAGGATTTTCCAGGTGTATATAATCATGTATCTCTCCCGCCTGCGTTCCAGGGAATACAGGTTCAGGAACCTCAAGCGCTCCCAGTAATTGAGGTGTTTTATCTCCGTTATGCGCTCCGTGAAGGTTCTCTGTACATTTTCTAGGTCAGCAATTTCACCTGCCTTGACAGGTGCTGTTAGTGTGCAGCAATATTCCAGCCTAGATAGAGCAAGTGACCTGAAGAGTGTCATCGTGGGCTTGGCATCCCTAGTTTTGAAGGTTCTCATTATCCATCCTGTCATTTTTCTAGCAGATGCGATTGATACAATGTTATGGTCCTTGAAGGTGAGATCCTCCGACATGATCACTCCCAGGTCTTTGACGTTGGTGTTTCGCTCTATTTTGTGGCCAGAATTTGTTTTGTACTTTTATGAAGATTTAATTTCCTCGTGTTTGCCATATCTGAGTAATTGAAATTTCTCATCGTTAAACTTCATATTGTTTTCTGCAGCCCACTGAAAGATTTGGTTGATGTCTGCCTGGAGCCTTGCAGTGTCTGCAATGGAAGACACTGTCATGCAGATTCGGGTGTCATCTGCAAAGGAAGACACGGTGCTGTGGCTGACATCCTTGTCTATGTCAGATATGAGGATGAGGAACAAGATGGGAGCAAGTACTGTGCCTTGTGGAACAGAGCTTTTCACCATAGCTGCCTCGGACTTTACTCTGTTGACTACTACTCTCTGTGTTCTGTTAGTGAGGAAATTATAGATCCATCGACCAACTTTTCCCGTTATTCCTTTAGCACGCATTTTGTGCGCTATTATGCCATGGCTTTTGCAAAGTCTGTATATATTACATCTGCATTCTTTTTGTCTTCTAGTGCATCTAGGACCTTGTCGTAGTGATCCAATAGTTGAGACAGACAGGAGCGACCTGTTCTAAACCTGTGGAAAATATTTTAATTTTCCGAAGCTATAGCACCTAATAGGTGTTTAATGTGTCGATATGAGTCAAAAATGTATTTGACAATAGGATAGAACCAAGAGTTCCCTTTGCGCAAGCGCGGATGTGCGGGGGTAGAGGTCGACTCGGGGCATGGGGGAGGCGGGAGTGTTTTGAATGTAGTGAGGAGGCTGGGAAAGCATGGAACTAGGAAATTGGCGTTCACGGCGGCCTAAGGATTAATATAGGCCTCATTTCATAATAGGAAGTGTCGTAACTGTTCCTGGTGGAGAGTGAGGGAACGTGATTTACGGGACCACCGTAATAGAGTGGTAAAATGAGTGAATAAGGGTAGGACCGGGTGACTGGCGCGTCGCCATGGACTGTGTCCCGGGGAAAATTACCCTTGGTTTAATCATCACTCATCGGTCTCAGATCTTAATGGAGTGATCTCTAATGTGTATAATAATTATGAGACATTAAATCGTCTTGTGAATTGTAATGTAATTAATGATAATAACGCTAAGTTAAGAGAATGCGTGAAGTGAAATAAGTCGCCTTGCTCCAAGTGAACACGCTAGACCACATTGTTCCCGTCACGAGGAAAGTGAAGTTCATTGAGTCATGACTTCTAAACTGGGACAAACCAACGGATACCTCGTCCTGCTGGAATGAGAACCGTGTCGGTGTAGCAGGACATTGAAATGAGATGGTGAATGGAGGAAATAAGGAGTATCAATCACCCACAGTTAAGTAACCCTTCTAGTTATAGCAGACTGATACTGGCCAGTTAGGTATGTTGTAATTGGATAGGTTATGGGTGATCCAGCTACATCAAGTGACCCCCAGAGAATATCTGGTAAGTGGTGGGATTATATACAAATGTTTTTCTTTGATGGATATATCCATGTGTAACCTACCCCCCTCCCTTCATTCAGTTACACTAATATAATCTATACAGTCCACAATTAATTAGTAGTGCCGTACTTGTGGGTGCTATCCAATCTATACTGGTCTCGGATAGATATGGATAAGACTGTGAGGTCGAAGGCCAACCTCCAGCGACCAGAGGTGGTGAAGTTTTCTCACATATCTACACGGGGTGACTACGGTAAACAATATAGGGTTGTCTCCCAATGAGATTACTTGTATGTATATAATGTTGAGGTACATAAAGGTAATCACCCCTATAAAATATCCCACAAAACCCATGTTGCCCTGGGTTGTGTAATTGATGGGTTTCTAGATGGGTGGTGATCTTGCTTCTTAGGACCCTTTCAAAGATTTTTATGATATGAGATGTTAGTGCTATCGGTCTGTAGTTCTTTGCTGCTGCTTTACTGCCCCCTTTGTGGAGTGGGACTATGTCTGTTGTTTTTAGTAACTGTGGGACGACCCCCGTGTCCATGCTCTCTCTCCATAGGATGGTAAAAGCTCGTGATAGGGGCTTCTTGCAGTTCTTGATGAACACGGAATTCCATGAGTCTGGCCCTGGGGCAGAGTGCATGGGCATGTCATTTATCGCCTGTTCGAAGTCATTTGGCGTCAGGATAACATCAGATAGGCTTGTGTTAACCAAATTCTGTGGCTCTCTCATAAAAAATTCATTTTGATCTTCGACTCTCAGTCTGGTTAGCGGCTTGCTAAAAACTGAGTCATATTGGGACTTGAGTAGCTCACTCATTTCCTTACTGTCATCTGTGTAGGACCCATCTTGTTTAAGTAGGGGCCCAATACTGGACGTTGTTCTCGACTTTGATTTGGCATAGGAGATGAAATACGTTGGGTTTCTTTCGATTTCATTTATGGCTTTTAGTTCTTCCCGCAATTCCTGACTCCTATAAGATTCCTTTAGCTTAAGTTCGATGCTTGCTATTTCTCTGACCAGTGTCTCCCTACGCCTTTCAGATATATTGACCTCTTTTAGCCGCTCTGTTATTCTTTTCCGTCGCCTGTAAAGGGAGCACCTGTCACTTTCTATTTTACATCTACTCCTCCTTTTTCTTAGAGGAATAAGCCTTGTGCATACATCGAGCGCCACCGAGTTAATCTGTTCTAGGCATAAGTTGGGGTCTGTGTTGCTTAGTATATCTTCCCAGCTTATATCAGTTAGGATTTGGTTTACTTGGTCCCACTTTATGTTTTTGTTATTGAAGTTGAATTTGGTGAATGCTCCCTTGTGACTAATCTCATTATGTCGGTCTGGGGCTCCGCGCATACATGTCTGAACCTCAATTATGTTGTGATCTGAGTATATTGTTTTTGATATGGTGACATTTCGTATCAGATCATCATTGTTAGTGAAGATGAGGTCTAGTGTATTCTCCAGTCTAGTAGGCTCTATTATTTGCTGGTTTAAATTGAATTTTGTGCAGAGATTTAAAAGCTCGTGTGAGTGTGAGTTTTCATCAGAGCTGCCTCCTGGTGTTATTACTGCAACAATATTATTTGCTATATTCCTCCATTTTAGGTGCCTTAAGTTGAAATCCCCCAGGGGCAAGATGTTGGGGGCAGGAGCTGGCAGATTTTCCAGACAGTGGTCAATTTTCAACAGCTGTTCCTGGAATTGCTGGGATGTTGCATCCGGAGGCTTGTAGACTACCACAATGACTAGGTTTTGGTTCTCGATCTTTACTGCTAAAACTTCCACTACATCATTTGAGGCATTCAGCAGTTCTGTGCACACAAGTGACTCTGCAATGTACAGGCCAACCCCCCCCCCCTTTTGCCTGTTCACTCTGTCGCATCTGTATAGGTTGTAACCTGGGATCCATATTTCGTTGTCCAAGTGATCCTTTATGTGGGTCTCAGTGAAAGCCGCGAACATTGCCTTTGCCTCTGCAAGCAGTCCATGGATGAAAGGTATTTTGTTGTTTGTTGCTGGCTTTAGACCCTGTATATTTGCAAAGAAGAATGTCATCGGACTGGTGGTATTGTTGGTACTGGGTTTTTTTTTTCTGGCATTAGTATCTGTATCTGTTGGTTTGGAGTGGAGGCCATCAACTGTGGTTCCACTCCAGGAATGACTGGATTTGGTGTACGATTTCTGCCATTTCTTGCCATTTTTTTTTCTTCCTGGCACTAAAAAACCTCTCCCTCTTGAGTGGCTGTGGCTACCCAGGTTTTCCCATGGCCTGGATGTTTTGTATCTTTTTGTCCCCTTTAGACGGTATGCCTGGCAATTTAAGTTATAGCACAGTCTTTCCTGTACTGAAGAGGGACACATTTCAGGGTGAAAAAGCTTACAGGAAGGGAGTTTGCATTTTCCTGTTGTCATATGGGCACGGCATTTTCTAGGGTGGTCATAGTTGCACGTCCCATCTGTTTTTCCAGATTTCCCATGCCTGCAGATACCAAGTGCATAGTATGTGCACAGGCTTGGTTTCCGTGACTGTATTCCCTGTTGGTGCATGTTTACCTGTCTTATTCCTATCCTCCCTAGCACCAACAAACCCAAAACCATCTCATCCAACACTATCCTTGTACTTCGAGTCTTTCTCAAACTCCCATAGAAAATCACTCATCTTGTTCCATTATAATTCTACAGAAACCTAATTAACTTCCTGTTTCTTCACTATCACTTATAGTCGTTCCATAGTCCGAATTCATAAGAGCCAGTTTGAAACTTCTTAAAGAAATTCCAGTTAACTTAAGATCACTGAATCAGTTTAAAGTATTAATGAATACTTAAAATTGAACTATTTTCATTTAGTTACTTCCCTTGTTTGTTATAATGCATACTTAAAGTTCTACTATTCTATAACCTATGTCTAGTTCTTAAGTAGTCTGTAAGCATTAGATCTGCCCGAAATGCACAGTATGCTAGTGGCTTTCTTTTGTGTTTAACAATATTTCACTACATTTTGTATACTGCAGAAATAGTTTTCCTTTTTGTTTAACTTCTCTGCGAATCATCTGAGTTTTCAACTTCAAGGTGACCACTCGAGGTCATGTTTCCCATCTTTCAAACAATCGGTCCTTGTCCACCCTATCAATTCCTCTCAGTATTTTACACATTGTTATATCGCCCCCTAGTCCTTTCCTCCAGTTACATCAGGTTAGGTTCCCTTAACCTCTCATCACAGGACATACTCCTTAGCTCCAGGACTAATCTTGTTGTAAACTGCTCTTTCTTCTGTAATACTCAGCAATGGATTGTAGCAGCACTTACCTTCTGTAACTCCCCAATCAGACTCCCACACCTGGGTGTAGGGCTCAACAGTGCACAGTAGCAGCACTTGCCTTGTATGACCCCACAACCAGACCACAGACTGAGTCTAAGACTCGGCAGTGTACTGTATTGGCTGACGGAATGAATGGAAAGCCTTAAGGATGAGCTAGTCTGTGTGTACGTCCTACCTCTCTAGCACGCACACAATACTGCTGCATGTGGTGGCCCCTGGCGGTCCACCTGGTAAAACTAGGGGTAATGGTGGCTGAGGAGGTATTAGTGGGGAGGAAGGTAGAGGGGATGAGAGGACGTGGGGGGTTAGTACTGGGGATGGCTGGCCGTGATAGACAAGACTTCACACCCACCCTCTGTAACATTCGTTAACCACACAACCAGTGTGTAGTCACGTCACTACCCCAGCAGTTGTAGTGTATGCACCTAATTGTGGCTGCAGGGGTCGATTCATAGTTCCTGGCCCTGGTACTCACCTATTTGTACACACTTATTTGTGGTTGCAGGGGTCGAGTCTTAGCTCTTGGCCCCGCCTCTTCACCGGTTGCTACTGGGCCCTCCCCCGGCTCCATGAGCTTTATCAAACCTCGTCTTAAAACTATGTATGGTTCCTGCCTCCACTACGTCACTTTCTAGGCTATTCCACTGCCTGACAACTCTATGACTGAAGAAATACTTTCTAATATCTCTCTGACTCATCTGTGTCTTCAACTTCCAATTGTGACCTCTTGTTTCTGTGTCCCCTCCCTGGAATATCCTGTCTTTGTCCACCTTGTCTATTCCATGCAGTATTTTATATGTCGTTATCATGTCTCTCTTGACCCTCCTGTCCAGTGTCGTCAGGCCGATTTCCCTTAACCTTTTTTCATAGGACATTCCCCTTAGCTCTGGAACTAACCTTGTCGCAAACCTTTGCACTTTCTCTAGTTTCTTGACATGCTTTATCAAGTGCGGGTTCCAAACAGGTGCCGCATACTCCAGTATGGGCCTGACGTACACGGTGTACAGTGTCTTGAACGATTCCTTACTAAGGTATTGGAATGCTGTTCTCAGGTTTGCCAGGCGCCCATATGCTGCAGCAGTTATCTGGTTGATGTGTGCTTCCGGAGATCTTTCTCCTTGAGTGAGGTTTGCAGTCTTTGGCCACCTAGCCTATACTCTGTCTGTAGTCTTCTGTGCCCTTCCCCTATCTTCATGACTTTGCATTTGGCGGGATTAAATTCGAGAAGCAAGTTGCTGGACCAGGTGTCCAGTCTGTCCAGGCCTCTTTGAAGTCCTGCCCGGTCCTCATCTGATTTAATTCTCCTCATTAACTTCACATCATCTGCAAACAGGGACACTTCTGAGTCTAACCCTTCCATCATGTTCACATATACCAAAAATAGCACTGATCCTAGGACTGACCCTTGTGGGACCCCGCTCATCACAGGTGCCCACTGTGATACATCATTACGTACCATGACTCGTTGTTGCCTCCCTGTCAGGTATTCTCTGATCCACTGCAGTGCCCTTCCTGTTATACACACCTGATCCTCTAGCTTCTGCACTAATCTCTTGTGAGGAACTGTGTCAAAGGTCTTCTTGCAGTCCAAGAAGATGCAATCAACCTACCCCTCTCTCTCGTGTCTTACTTCTGTTACTTTATCATAAAACTCCAGAAGGTTTGTGACACAGGATTTGCCTTCCATGAAAGCAGAAAACAATATGAAGTTCAATGATGAGAAATTTCAATTACTCAGATATGGTAAACATGAGGAAATTAAATCTTCATCAGAGTACAAAACAAATTCTGGCCACAAAATAGAGTGAAACACCAACGTCAAAGACCTGGGAGTGATTATGTCGGAGGATCTCACCTTCAAGGACCATAACATTGTATCAATCGCATCTGCTAGAAAAATGACAGGATGGATAATGAGAACCTTCAAAACTAGGGAGGCCAAGCCCATGATGACACTCTTCAGGTCACTTGTTCTATCTAGGCTGGAATATTGCTGCACTCTAACAGCACCTTTCAAGGCAGGTGAAATTGCCGACCTAGAAAATGTACAGAGAACTTTCACGGCGCGCATAACGGAGATAAAACACCTCAATTACTGGGAGCGCTTGAGGTTTCTAAACCTGTATTCCCTGGAATGCAGGAGGGAGAGATACATGATTATATACACCTGGAAAATCCTAGAGGGACTAGTACCGAACTTGCACACGAAAATCACTCACTACGAAAGCAGAAGACTTGGCAGACGATGCACCATCCCCCCAATGAAAAGCAGGGGTGTCACTAGCATGTTAAGAGACCATATAATAAGTGTCAGGGGCCCGAGACTGTTCAACTGCCTCCCAGCACACATAAGGGGGATTACCAACAGACCCCTGGCAGTCTTCAAGCTGGCACTGGACAAGCACCTAAAGTCAGTTCCTGATCAGCCGGGCTGTGGCTCGTACGTTGGTTTGCGTGCAGCCAGCAGCAACAGCCTGGTTGATCAGGCGCTGATCCACCAGGAGGCCTGGTCACAGACCGGGCCGCGGGGGCGTTGACCCCCGAAACTCTCTCCAGGTAAACTCCAGGTAATCCTTGCTGGTTGGCATTTATACTCTTGTTCCGTTCCAGGTTTTCCAACACTCTCCTCCTAATAATCTTCTCCATAACTTTGCATACTATACACGTCAATGACACAGGTCTATAGTTTAGTGCCTCTTTTCTGTCTCCTTTTTTAAAAATGGGAACTACATTTGCCATCTTCCATACCTCAGGTAGTTGCCCAGTTTCCAGGGATGTGTTGAAGATTGTGGTAAGTGGCACGCACAGCATGTCCGCTCCCTCTCTAAGGACCCATGGGGAGATGTCCAGTCCCATTGCCTTTGAGGTATCGATGTCCCTTAGCAGTTTCTTCACCTCCTCCTCATCTGTATTTATGTCGTCCAACACTTGTTGGTATATTCCTTGCTGGTGTCCCCATCTGGTCTGTCCCCCCAGAGGCCTTCCTGTCTCCACTGTAAATACTTCCTTAAATCTCATGTTGAGCTCCTCACATACCTCTTGATCGTTTCTTGTGAGTTCTCCACCTTCTTTCCTCAGCCTTATCACCTGGTCTTTGACTGTTGTCTTCCTCCTAATGTGGCTATACAGCAATTTCGGGTCAGATTTGACTTTCGATGCTATGTCGTTTTCGTACAGTTGCTGGGCCTCCCTCCTTATCTGTGAGTACTCGTTTCTGGCTCTTCTACTAATCTCCTTATTTTCTTGGGTCCTTTGCCTCCTGTACCTTTTCCATTCTCTGGTGCCGTGTGTGTGTGTGTGTGTGTGTGTGTGTGTGTGTGTGTGTGTGTGTGTGTGTGTGTGTGTGTGTGTGTGTGTGTGTGAGCGTGTACTCACTCAATTGTGGTTGCAGGGGTAGAGACTCAGCTCCTGGCCCCATCTCTTCACTGAATGCTACTAGGTCCTCTCTCTCCCTGCCCCATGAGCTTTATCATACCTCGTCTTAAAGCTATGTATGGTTCCTGCCTCCACTACCTCACTTGCTAGACTATTCCACTTCCTGACAACTCTATGACTGAAGAAATACTTCCAAACATTCCTTTGACTCATCTGAGTCTTCAACTTTAAAAAATACTCTATCGCCCAATTTTATTTTAAAATCTCTATTATAACCCAACCTTATTGTAAACTTTTTATTATTGCCCATTTTTATTTTATATTTTAGTGCACAACTTTATTGTAAACTTTTCATCTTATTATTGCAATATTCTAGTCTTGAGTTAATTACCCAATCTTATACTTGCCCAATTTTACCAATACCTTATTGCCCAATCTATTTTAAACTTTTTATTATTGCCCTTATTTGTAAAGTTTATTACCCAATTTTATTATATACTTTTTTATAATTGCCCTATTCTATTGTAGACTTTATCACCCAACTTTATTTTACTTTTCTTAACCTTTTGTTACCAATTTTTAAGCTTGTATATTCAACTCCAACTTTAATATTATCCTGTGTACCATCTTACTATCATATTATAACCAAGTCATTGCCATTTTTATTTTTATTTTTTTATTTTCTTTTGCTACCTCAACTTGTGTATTTTGTCTTGTCAAATTAAATTTAGTTATACTCTAGTTCTTGTTAACAACTTATATTAGACCTTAGTGCAAATTACAAGTGAGAGTCTTGTGCCATTTTAAACTAGTATTTTTTTTATATTATTAGATTAAACCTAGTTGTACTTTAGCTCATTCTAGCTCAATGCATAGACAACACCAAATTCATTATATTAGACCTTAGTGCAATTACAAGTGAGAGTCTGGTGCTATTTTTAATTTGTATTTTTATATTTGTAGTTTATACCTAGTTGTACTTTAGCTCATTCTAGCACAACACATAGACAATATCAACTTCATTATGTTTATTAGTGACTATACTCTATATGACCAAAGTGCTTTAGCTATATACTTGTCCAAACTTCCCACTACTACAGATATCAGTATTAGAACTCACCGCACAATACAGGATATAAATAACCACTATTTAAACCTAGAAGATGAATGATCACATCGACCCTGATATAAACCTCCATAATCTAACACCCAGTCAAAACCTACTGGAAAGTAACTGCCTTTATTACACAGCATCACAAGCCAGCACTATCCTAAACAGTGCCAAAAGTCTATCAGTTCTTAACTACAACATCAGGTCCTTAAGCAAACACTATGATGACCTCCTGGCACTCCTTGAGTCGCTAAAGACACCCTTCTCCTGCATTATTCTTACTGAGACCTGACTTAAGCAGGACACAATAGATATCTACCCACTACCAGGATACACAGCAATCCACAACTGCAGACCATACCAAGTTGGGGGTGGTATTGCAGTCTATTACTCCAACCAACTATCTTGTATTAGCACCACTTGCTTTAGCGATGAATATGGGGAATACAATTTTGCTAATTTTACTGTAAAAAACCTTAAGACACCTATAACAATCAGTGTCATTTACCGGATTCCCCACACACATCCCAAATTTCAGTGAGAAATTAAAGGCACTAATAACAAACAGACAAATGAACAAGCACCACCTTCTCTTAGCTGGAGACTTCAATATCAACCTTGGCCTACTAGATGATCAGCCTGTAACTGATTTCATCAACAATATGAACAACACACTTCTCATACCAACAATAACTAAACCAACCAGGCTCACTGAGACAAGTGCAACCATAATAGACCACATATGGACCAAAATACTAGCCCCCCTTAAATCAGAGATAATCACAGACAGTACTACAGACCACTACCCTACCTTCCTCTTAACAAACATTAGTAAACCACCACTGGAATACAACAAAGTTTCATTTAGACTCCATGACGAGGCCTCAATAAGGAATTTCACAGCAGACCTAGAGACTGTTGACTGGCCTACAGAATTCTCCAATGTCAATTGTATTGACGATTGGACAGACATTTTTCTTAACAAATTACTTAGACTATACAACAAACATTGTCCTATAAAAACGAAACAGATCACGAATAAACGGCTCGGTTGCCCATGGCTAACCAGCAGCATTCTGAAATCCATTGATAAGAAACACCAATATGAAAAGCAATATAGACAGGGCTTTTAATACACAAAGATATTCTTAAACACTATTAATAAAGAAAGCCAAACAACTGTACTACTCCAGCAGATTCACTGACACAAGAGGAGATATAAAAAAAGACCTGGAAAACACTTTCCCAGATTCTGAGGACCCACAAATGAAAAAAAAAAACAAGAACATTGTTCTAACTAAACCTCATGAAACACCACTGCATCCCACTGATACAGCTAACAAGATAAACAACTTCTTCTCAACCATAGGATCTAATCTTGCCATTAAAATCCCACGTACCAACGCCCATGCCGGGGACTATCTAGATGGAAATTTCCCAAATTCCTTCTATCTTGTACCAAGTGAGCCCACCGAAGTCACTGAGATTAAAAAGTCACTTAAAAATAACTCAGGGAACCTGTCTCATGTCCCACCATTATTGTACAAGCGAGTGGCCCATGTCCTTTCGCATGTTATTTCATTACTTTTTAACAAGTCACTAGAAACTAGCACCTTCCCGAAACTACTCAAGACAGCAAGGGTTACACCAATACATAAAGGTGGTGACCCTACAGATGTTAACAACTATAGGCCGATATCAAACTTACCATTGTTAACCAAAATCTTCGAGAAACTCGTGAACAGGAGACTCAAACCCTGCCAGTTTGGATTCAGGAAAAATAAAAGCACTAATGATGCAATTGTAAAAATGCTAGATCTGCTTTACACAGCATTGGAAAATAAGGAATATCTGCTAGGAATTTTTATTGACCTAAGAAAAGCTTTTGACACAGTAGACGACAGCATCCTACTCCACAAACTTGACCATTATGGTATAAGAGGCCATGCGCTTGCATATTTCAAATCCTACCTTACTAATAGGTATCAGTATGTCACTATTAAAGACACAGCATCATCAACACAGCCACTTGATACTGGAGTTCCGCAGGGAAGTGTCCTTGGACCCCTGCTCTTCCTCATTTACATCAATGATCTTCCAAACGTATCCCAACACCTGAAACCCATTCTCTTTGCTGACGACACGACTTATGTCATCTCTCACCCTAATCTTGCCACCCTCAACACCATTGTTAATGAGGAGCTGCTCAAAATATCAACTTGGATGACAGCCAATAAACTTACACTTAACAATGACAAAACCTACTGTATTATGTTTGGTAGCATAGCAGGTGCTGCGCAACTTAACATTAAGATCGACAGCACTCTAATTGCCAGACATAATGAGGGCAAATTCCTAGGCCTACACCTCGACAACAACCTGAATTTCAGCACCCATATCCAACACATATCAAAAAAAGTATCCAAAACAGTTGGGATCCTCTATAAGATACGATACTACGTGCCGCAAAATGCCCTTCTCACACTATACCATTCACTCATTTATCCATACCTCACCTATGCTATTTGTGCTTGGGGATCAACTGCAGCAATACACCTAAAGCCAATAACTCAACAAAAAGCTGCAGTAAGAATAATCACTGGCAACACACCCCCCCACTCTTCATAGATCTAAACTTACTCCCTGATCAGAACATCCACACTTACTACTGTGCAATCTACATATACAGGACATTAAAATCCAATATTAACCTTGACCTAAAATGCTTTCTTGATAGTTGTGACAGGACCCACAAGCATAACACCAGACACAAACATCTCTACGACATTTCCTGTGTCCGACTAAACCTTTACAAAAATTCAATGTATGTCAAAGGCCCTAAAATCTGGAACACCCTACCTGAAAACTCTAGAACTGCAGACACATTCATCACCTTCAAAACTACCGTTAGAAAACATATCTCCCTGATACACCCCGTCAACTAACTACATAAAAACCACCTGGTGGTTCACACTTACACTCACTCACCCATTTGACTATAAGCACAGAAATACTGCTGCAGCTGCAGCCGCAGCAAGCAGCAACAAGGCTGCTCCTATATCTTGCCGTCCCCTGGGCCTATCCGAACTCCAGTGATGGCCAAATTTGCAAGTACTGCTGCAACAACATGCAAGTTAACTATAGTTACATAAAAACTGACGGTGACGACAACGAAATGGACTAAATATGACAGAAGAGGGACCGGCATTCAAGTACCAGACCTGCTGCCAGACGTGAACCAGACACGAGACGTTTTCCACTAAATGAAATAACTGACCTCCATATCAACTGCACCAGTGTTTAACGGGAAGACAACATGGCAGAAATCCTGATCAACTAAATCTCCAAGGAAATGCCAGGTCTGTAGGTCTTTTTTCGTCAGTGCCAAACGAGGGAAAGATTTGAGCCTTTAAACATGGCTGACCGGCATTCAAACAGCAGCTACTGCCAGACGTACAACTAGCGAAGTGAAATTCTCATCTTTACTGACGTTCATCTGTTGACAGTAGCATCATATCTGTACCACCATCATATCACCTGTACCAGTGCTAACGAGAGGGAAACACAGGAGACATCGTCAAATCAACAGTACAAAACTCCAAGGTATAGGACGGTTATCCCTCAGTGCCAGTCGTGGGAAAGAAGTGAATAGTTAAATAGTCAAGGTTAATGTTTTAGTAGCTGACCTATATTCAGCTGACCAGTGTACAGTGAGAGAATCATAGCAGAAAAAGCCAAATATATCTATAAACTCAAGGAAAGTCAGGTGGTGTTACTCCCCTCAGTGTTTTAAAAATGGCTGAGTCAGCAAAACAGGTCAGGAGACAACAACACGACACAACCCCCGATAAATGGAATTGAGGGGGATTTGGAAGGATAAAACCATTGATTAAACCTTTCTGGTCTACCAGAATGGAAAGGAGTTAGAAGTTAATTGGTGAAGCCAGACTGTGAAGTGAGGTGGGTAGGGGAGGGTGTAATAAAGGGTTAAATGTAAGGGTGTTGTGAAGTTAAGGGAAAAGTGAGCAGTGAAGAGGGTTTTGAAGAGGTTAACTGTAAGGGTTTTGTGAAGTTAAGGGAAAAGTGAGCAGTGAAGAGGGTTTTGAAGAGGAAATTTTACTAGTAATTCAGTGTAATTAAAGCAGATACTAAGTGTACTAGGGACCGGAAAAGAGAAATAAATATTATTGTATATGAGTAAAAGAGCGAAGAGTGAAAATGGCAGGCATTAGAGGGGTACAGGCTGCCATAATTATATTTATATTTCTTCTTCAATTCCATGAAGAAAGAAATCAGTCATGGGGGTTGGAAAAGGTGAATGGAGTAACAGCGCCCTGGAGAGTAAAAGCCCAACAGTTGCCATCCTACCAGAAAAGTAAACCTCACTATCGCCGCAAGGTATGGCAACACCGCATACCCAAACAAAAACAATGGCACACAGCTCTTATTGTAGCGCTCTTAAGTGGTGATATCCAAATTAATCCAGGACCTCAAACTATTGTGCAGAGGCAAAACAGACAGATAAATGACGGCAATAATGACGGTCTAGTAGCTAGGGATGATAACCTTAACTCCATATGTAATGCATACATAGGTCAATGTGAGACAATACAGCCATTATTATCTCAAACACTACCAAACAGATGCATACACTGTACTAAAGTACGCATGACAAACAGAAAAGGCACCTTATGTAAAATGTGTAAGGGGTGGGTGCATGATGGATGGATGTACAATTATAGCAACGGTGCCAGAATTCATTTTGTGTGTAATAAATGCACTTTGGCACAGTTACCCTTTAGCAGTGATGACATTGATTTACCTAATTTTAATACAAATGACCCATTGCCATATATTGATGATTATGATTGTTTTATGAAAACAGGCCTTCACTTTATTCATGCCAATGCAAGATCACTTCTTCCTAAATTTTTTTTTTTTTTTTTTTTTAAATTTTACACCATTCACACTTAATTCATGAAGAAGGTCATGACGACCCTGACACATCAAACACAGAATTTTCCATTCAGGTACTACGTAATTACTTGATATCATCTTTGGTTTCTGTGCCCACTTGCATGCTACATACATGTATGCCACTCATCTACACCTTCATATACCCACATACACCTACACTCACACCCCTCCCCAGGAGGCGACCCCGCTGTATCCCCCTGAAAACCCCCTTCCCGTATGTAATCCCCAACCCCCCCCTTACTCACTCAGCCCAAGTCGTAGATTGATGAGAAAACCTAACGTTAACATTCTATACCCTTCCGAAAAATCCTTCTCCCACCTCCTCCCATACAGTTCTCTATTACGACACATCGTATGATAAACCGTTACCGCTAGTACCCGCCTCCGCACCTCACAATTCCCCCTCCCCCTCATCACCCACGATATATATATATATTCCACTATTATATAATCCAAAGCTCGTATAACACTCTCATCGAACCCTCCCACATCTAGGCTTAGTGCACGCAGAACCGACACCCCTCTGCCCCCCACCCCCTGTACTACCCTACTTAACCAATACCTAACACCCTCCAGTTCCCCACAAAAGTATACAGCATGGAACGCCGTCTCATCCTCCCCACAGATTCCACACCTTCCGCCCACAATTACCCCTCTGGTTCTTAAAACCTCCCCCGACGGTAGTATGCCATGCAAAAAACGATACATTACCTCCCTTACCCTAGGCTTTAACTTCAACCTGCTAAACCTATACCAAATACTCGTCCATGCGTACATGGGGAACAATCCCTCAACTGGTACAACAATCCTGTCTGCAAGCAGCTTACACAAAACCCCTACTCGAATTTTCCTGGGTTCTCTAACCAACATCAAAGCCCTCAAAATAGTTTCACATTCCCTCAACTCCACACCACCATACAACTTACCCAACCTATCATGTACTTTTCCCAGCTGCCCTCCACTCACACCTTCGCGCAAAACCTCCCATTTAAGAAACACACATTTAATCCTCCTCCTCAGATCCATCAACCCCAACCCACCCTGGCGCACAGGTAACATTACAACCTCTCTCCTCAGCCAATCGCACCTTGAACCCCACAAAAAGTTAAACACTCGTCTCAGAATTCCCACAATCGCCGTCCCTGTTAATGGGAACACGGCTGCTACGTGCCAAACCTTACTATACAATAATACGTTTATAACAATCACTCGTTGCACGAGAGTCAGATGATGAGGTCGCAATGCACCCAGACGCCCCTGAATCCTTTCCATTAATCTATTCGAGTTTTCCTCCCGAGCAGCTTCCAAATCACCCTTATAGGTGATACCACAAATTTTTAAAGACACCGCTTGTTTTCTCACAACGTTACATCTCCCCCCCCCTCCACCCAATCACCCAACCCCATGATCATTGACTTCTCTCTATTTACCTGCATCCCTGTTGCATTTCCGAACTGTTGCACAACAGCATCCAAAACACCCAACGTCATCCCCTCCCGAACCAGGACTGTTGTATCGTCTACGTATCCTATTATTCCCGGCCACACTTTCCCTACCCCACCCCCCCCACCTCCACTCGTGTCACATACACAACGTTCAACCATTCTATAGAAGGGGTCCTGAATGCACGCAAACAACATTTGTGACATGGGACACCCCTGCCTAAGTCCCCTACCCATTACAATCCCCTCCCCCAAGCATCCATTAATCTGTACCCTCATCTTGGCACCATTGTACAACGTGGTTACCCAATTAACTATTTCATCCCCATAACCCTGCCTCCTAAGTATAGCTCCCAATGCTCCTCGTTCCACCCTGTCATAGGCCCCCTGCCAGTCTAAAGCCAACAACGCCGCCCTCCCTCCCCCCCCCTTTTGACTCCACAAAACTTCTCAGTATTCCATGACCCTCAATCATCGACCTTCCAGGCAAACCATACTGCGTTTTCGAAACCACTCTCCCTACCACACATTTGAACCTATTACCCAAGACTTTAGCGAACAACTTATAATCAGCACATAACAGGGATATGGCACGGTACTCCTTGAGGGTGTGCTGCCCCTTACCCTTCGGGACCAACACTACAACTGCTGTTGCTTGCTTGTCCCCCATCACACCCTTCTCCTTCATCTGATTAAATAACCTACCCATGAAACCCCTTATCACCTCCCAATGTTGGAGATAAAATTCAGCCGGGAGACCGTCTATTCCCGGTGCTTTACCTTTCCTCATTCCCCTTAAAGCCAACTCTATTTCCTCCTCTGTTATTACCCCCCCTAAAGCCTTTCTATCACTATTCCCTAAATTACACGTCACATACTCACACACCTTCTCTAAATCCACATTTTCCACCTTCCCACTTGTCCAATACCCTTCATACCATTTATCCGCATACACACACATTCCTTTTGTAGTTAGTATCTCCTGACCCATTCTATAACCCCCCGCCATCTCGTGTACCTCTAACCTCGGAATAGCTGTAACCTGCTGTCTTTGTTTTTGACGTCGCAACACACACGCCGATGGTTTGTCACCCCAAAGCACCTCCTCTACCCCTGCCTGCACCCTTACAGCTTGAAACCTCTCATTTTGTAACTCCCTCAGTCTCCCCTTGACCTCGACAATTTCATCCATAGGATAGTTGCCCCCCACAGCCCCCTTCTCATAACAGCCCCTTAACCTGTCCTCCAGATAATTTGAAAGCCCATATTTAAAATCATTTATACGTTTGCCCACCCCCACATAATATTTCCTAATCCTTTCCTTGGCAACACAATCCCACCATTGTACGACATCTTCCACTCCCTGTGCCTCCTCACTAAGCTCCTTCCATAGGACAGAAAATCCCTCCAACCCCTCCTCATCACTCAATGCACTTATATTTAATTTCCAGTAACTCCTGTATATTTCTGCAAGCGCCTCCCACCCAACCTCCACCAACACTGCTCTATGATCTGACCATGCAACTTCAACAGTTTTGAAAGCTCTCACTACAACCCCGTGAGAAAGATACACTCTATCTAACCTCGCTGCATACCCTCTCCTAACAAATGTATGCTCTGTCTCCCACGCCCCCCCCTCGAATGCGTCTCTTAACCTAATATCCCTCAATAAATCTCGTAGGGCCACCGACACATAACCTGCCCCTTTTGGTTCCACATCAGCCCTCCTAATGACGCAGTTCCAATCACCTCCTACTATTGCCACCTCCGGTAATGCACGGAAAAAAAACACAAGGTCCTCGCACACAAACTCCTGCTTCACCTGTACATTATTCTCTGCAGGCGCATATACACTAATAAAAGCCACACGTTTTCCCATCCACAAACCATCTACGCGCAACACCCTTCCCCCTCCCCCCCCCTCACTTCTCTGCAAAACAAACGGGCTCGCCTCCCTAATTAAGATACCCACCCCCCCTTTTAAACGGGCAGATGGCAGGGTTACCACCTGAAACCCCTCCATCTCCAACACCCTACCCTCCTTAAAATTGTGCTCCTGTAGGAACACAACATCCACTCTAAATTTATTCAGAAACTCTCGAAACCATTCTCTCTTTACACTATTACACAAACCATTAACGTTTACTGTCATACACCGGAGGCCTATTAGAGTTTCCACCCCTGCCTCCTCTCTTCACTCTTCCGATGGCCACCAGAACGTGTGGGACCACTTGTCACCTGCACACTTCCCTCTCTCCCCCCCCCCTTCTTTCGGTGCCTCCTGTCATGGCCACCACTACCTTCACCTTCTGCCCATATTTGCTTCCCAGTCCTCTGCGCCGGCGTTAGGACATCATCTGAATCCGATGCAGCGGCTCTCTTTCTTGTGACAGGCGCATCCTCCATGGCTTGGTCTGGGGATGCCTCACAATGTACCTCTACCTCCACTGTACACAGTGACAAAGATCTCGGTGACACCTCAGTCACGCTGTCACTCCCTTCGTCCGAATAGTTCTGTTGTTGATGCCCCACAGCCTTCACCTCATCTTCTTCTACCCTGCCAGGAGCAGCCACCTCCTCAGGCGGTGACAAGGACTTCAAAACCTCGGCTAATTCCTCCTCAATTTCCAACACTTCCTCCTGTACTTTTTGCTCAACTCGATCCACTGGAAGTGTGTCTGGACCAGGTAACTGGTCAAGGGCCTCACCCTCTCCCCCAGCCTTATACGCCTCATCCACTATCTCGCTCCATAGACGACCACGCCCTCCTGCACGTCGTTGATCAACACCTGCTTCCCCTGGTGTAGAAGCGGATGTCTCCGCCTCTGGGCCAGGAGCTCGTTGCCGCTTCCCACACTCCGCCGCTATGTGATCATATTCCCCACATAGTCGGCAGGTACGCCTTTGCCCCGCGTATGACACCATGACCTGTGTCCTGAATTCCTTTAGGTACACGTAAGACGGTATGGGGTGTCGCAATGACATTTTTAGGTTAAAAGTGCCCTCCGGCATACCTGTGTAGGCACCCGACACCTACTTACCATGCTGGGCCAAATGAACAGTTCCGTATTCCTCAAATACGTTTCTGATATCTGCCTCATCCGCCTCAAAGGGGACATTACGCAATTTAATCCATGTATAATGTCTGGATACATCGATCATCCTCACACGCACAGCTGGTGTTGCATCAAGACTTACGTCCTGAAAACGGTTGACCAACGACTCGTAAACCGTTGCTGAGAGCAGTTTCACAAAAAATCTACGTGCTCCGTTCAATGCTACGCCGTACAACTCTCCATCCTGAATGCCATACGTGTCTCTGATTATTTTAGGTAGTAATACCTGGGCTGAGGCTGGCGTTATTGCCCCACTGAGAAGTTCAACACCGACAGTGTTAATCCTGCGTCTGTAACTGCACGCCATGTTGACTAATAGTAGTTCTCCTGGTCTGACGACAGAGGCGCGACAAGCACCACCTCACACTACTGCTGTCAGGGAACTGAAGAGCGTTTGCGCAGGAGGTCTGCACGGCCCAATAGCGATGCAGACAATAACTTCTTCCTAAATTGGCAGAGATTAGGATTCTAGCTAACAAAATTAGGGCGGCAGTTATAACCATCTCTGAATCTTGGTTGGATGATACGGTGACTGACGACGAGGTCAAAATAGAAGGTTACAATATAAAACGCTTAGATAGGAACAGAAAGGGTGGTGGAGTATGTGCCTACATTAGAAATGACTTAGCTTACAACCCAAGACCTGATTTAAATAACAATAAACTGGAGATTCTATGGTTTGAAGTGCTGCTTCCCAAGACCAAACCCATCTTAGTAGGAACTAGTTACCGCCCTCCTACCCAGGACCAGTTCTTAGAAGACTTTTCCAGAGTCTTGTCCGGAGTTGAAAGCAATTGCGAAACAATAATACTGGGCGACTTCAATATCTGTTTTCAGCAACAAAATAACGGGCTATGCAAAAGGTATAAGCAAATTCTAGGATTAAATAGCTACACCCAACTAATTAATAAACCAACCTGGATCACACAGTTCTCAGCCACCCTAATTGACCACATACTTTGCAACCGCGCTGAGAACATTAGTCAGTCAGGCGTCATTACCACAGGTCTTAGTGATCATTTCATCATTTACTGCACCAGGAAAATCACTAGGGATAGGATAAACCTACACAGGACAATAAAAATGAGGTCAACTAGAAACTACAGTAAAGAAACACTGGTAAATAGGCTACACAATTGTGACTGGACAGAGATAACAAGTTGCACGGACGTAAACGATGCCTGGGAAAAATTCAAAACAATGTTCACTACCATTCTTAATAATATTGCACCAGTTAAAGAGGTTAGGATTAAACGAAGAACTGAACCCTGGATGACTACTGAGATATTAGATATTATGAAATTCAGAGACCAGCTGCTAAAAAGATTTAAAGCAAACAGACAGGATATTGCAGCACTAAATGAATTCCAAAGGGTGAGGAACAGAGTACAGAGGCTTATAAAAGGAGCAAAGGCAAAGCACTATTGCTCAAAAATTGAAGAATATAAGCATAACCCCAGAAAGCTCTGGCAACAGCTAAAACAGTTGGGGTATAGCCATAAGCCAGTAGATAGGTCTAACATAGTACTCACTATCGATAATGAGGTATGCCACGAAACATCTAAGGTGGCAAATTGCTTTAATTCCTACTACACATCTGTTGCATCAACACTAGTAAGTAAACTACCAGCTGCATCAAATACCTTTAACACAGACTCTGATAAGTTTCAAACATACTATACCAATAAAGGGGTAACCCCAAACAGTTGTCAACTAGTAAGTGTATCTCATGACTTCATTCAAAAAGAACTAAGCAGGTTAAACCCAACTAAGAGCACAGGCCCTGATAACATCCCGTCTAAGTTCCTAAAAGATGGTGCTTCTGAACTGTCAACCCCTATTGCTCACATAATAAATCTATCAATCACCACTAATACCGTACCGGAGGGGTTCAAGGAGGCCAGAGTTACTCTTATCTTCAAGAAAAAAAATAGGTCTGATGTAAGCAACTATAGACCTGTTAGTATACTCAGTATAATATCTAAAATTCTGGAGAGGGCGGTGTATTCTCAAGTAGTTAAGTACCTTAATGACAACAGCATTTTCCATAGCTATCAATCGGGCTTTAGAAGATCCTACTCAACCGATACCTCCCGTATTAATCTGATGGATTACCTGAGAACTGAAATGTCAAAAGGGAACCTCATAGGTATGGTAACCTTAGACCTGCAAAAGGCCTTCGATACTGTCAACCACAATATATTATGTAAGAAACTTCAAGCTATCGGTATAGGTTCTGTAGACTGGTTTAAGTCCTACCTTAGCAACAGGAGACAAATAGTCAAAATCAACAAAACGGAATCAGAACCCCTGCCGATAACATGTGGAGTTCCCCAAGGTAGTATTCTGGGTCCCTTACTGTTGGAGATTTTTGGCCTTACCTGCCGTGTTTATTATAACTATATATAATGAACACTTAGCTGATAAATGACAGCAAATCGTCTACACAGCCGCCCCTGCAGACGAGGTCTAGAAGCTGTCGAAACCATCACAACAGTGGGCTGTCAAGAGATACAATTTGTAAGTATAAATTACCCCTAGGGGGTGTTATGTCAGCATATTTCATTCGATGATGGCTGACGAAATACTTACTTGTTTGGACTCAAAAGTCCACACCTTACTGCCGATTATAGGTTGATTACAAACTCCTTGTGACTCAAGAATTGCGCAATCCCCCGATCTACAAGAAATTCGTAACATACCTTGCTCTTTGTAACGTGAGCTATGGTGTTCTCAACACCTTCGACAGATATCGGTGACTTGATAGAAGCTGAAGTGTCCTCGGATGTCCACGTCTTCCATTGTCTAGGAAACGCACACTGGTACACTATGTTCCACAAGATTTGTCTTTATTGTTCACAATGTATCACAAGAGAAGCTGATCACACTTCTCCTATGTTTATCGTGTTTTGTGAGACACTTTGTCCACACTAACGCACAGATCAGTGTTCTTTGTTGGTTATCCTGGCGTCAGTGTCACTCGTAGTAGAGTCAAAGATAGTCTCCCAGACGCTACAGCGCTCCATCCCGTCACTGCCCCCAGCACAAAAAAAAAACGCTGACCTAGTACCTTGCATCCTTGTCACCTCCTCAATGAAGCAAAGCAGAATGTTTGTTTCTTGCTGTCTTAATCATAGACAACAATGTACACTATCTTTACTATGGTAATAAAGTGGGAGCAGGATTTTCCTTAATTGTCCTGCTAAGTAAGAGATGTACTGTCTCTTATAAAAATACACGTTGCAACACCGCTGCAAGGAGCAGAGGTCATTTGACTACGTGGCATAGCATCTGTGATCAATTACTCACTCTAGCAGTAAACAAGACGCTCGCCCCTTCTGAGTGGCTTGGCCACTCAGGGCTGAAAGGGGCTGAAGGGGCTGAAGGGGGCTGATACCCCCCTCCTGGAGAAAATTTCTCCACACTGGGGGGCGGCGGAGGTTCGCTGCAGGTGAACTATTCATCACTTAACATTAATTTGATTTTCTCACTCGCCACCACTGCTGCTTGCATTATCTGAAATCATCAGTCTAGGACATCCCCTTCTGGCTGCAAACCTTCTGAATAATTTGATAAAAGTTTCAGCAGACATGTCAGTGGCTACTTCTAGATGTACTGCTCTAGTTGTAGCACAAGTGAACAAACAGATGTACACCTTGATGGGAACTTTGTCAACTGTTTTGGTTAAAATTATTGGTCCAGTATAATCTACACCTGTCACCTCAAATGGAGTGATATGACAAACTCTTTCAGAGGGATATGGAGGTGGACCTGGATACTGACATACTCGCATATCGTAGTGACGACAAGTAATACAGTCCTTTATTTGTTTTTTCACACTTTGTCGACCTTGAGGTATCCAGTAGGATTGTCGTATATGACAAAGTGTGTCAGCTACCCCACCATGTAACACGTTACTGTGGGCGTTTTGCACAATCAGTTTTGTTAGCCAATGATTCTTGGGGATCAATATTGGATGTATGGCTTCTTTAGGTAGTGAAGAATTATGAATTCTTCCTCGACATCTTATAATCTTTTCTGAGTCGAGATAAAGTCCTAAAGAATTAATCATAACAGGTTTCTTTGGGGATTTATCTTGTGTTTCTAGAAATTTATATTCTGTAGAGAAAACATCTTTCTGTATTAGTTTCACCCAGTATTTAATGGGTTCAAGACATTCATAATCAGGTTTTATTCCTTTAATGAATTCAAAGACAAGAGCTGTAACTCTTAAGAGTTTACCCAAAGATGAGTAATTAGATCCATCAATGACTATTTCTGTTGTGTCTGCAGTATTTACACAACTTATTTCTGCTGTGTTCAAGCAGACTGTTTCTTCTGGCATAATGTGAGCTTTTTGCTGAGGCCAGTTATTTTCATCAGAGAGCCAGTTCGGTCCGTGGAGCCATAATTTATTATCCACAAATTTCTTGAGTGGGACACCACGTGACAACATATCAGCTGGATTCTCTAGGGTAGAGACGTGAAGAAAGAGATAATCTCTCTGCATCTCTTTTATTTCTGCTACTCTGTTCTGTACATAGACCAACTTACTCTTATTATTTCTTAACCACTGGAGAACTGCCTCATTATCACTCCAGATCACGGTTTTCTCAATAGTGAGATGATCAAGTACTTTGTTGAGATAGACAGCTAATTTTGTACCTACATAGAGTGCTGTCAGTTCCAATTGTGGTACTGTTCTGACCTTCAAGGGTGCTACCCTGGCCTTTGAAGTAATTAGTGTACTTCCTTCAGTATTACTCATGTAAGCTACAGCGCCATAACCTCTGGTTGACGCATCACAGAACACATGTAATGTGTACTTGTTTCCCTCTTGACCTATTTGTCTGGGAAATTTAATTTGATGAAGTTGCTTAAACTCCTTGGATATTTCATCCCATGCTTGACTCATTTCTAGAGGCAAGTTCTCATCCCATCCAATTTTGAGCTTCCATGCATCTTGCATAAGCATTTTACCCTTTATGGTAATTGGTGAGACGAGTCCTAGAGGATCAAAACATTGTGATACCTCTGACAGTAAACTACGTTTAGTGAGTGGACTGCATGATTTATTGTTTATCCTTTTGAGACTCAGAGTATCTTCCTGTGTGTTCCAATTAAGTCCCAGCATATTGTTGCAATCAGGAATTTCAGTTTCAGGGAAATCTTCTTTGATAAGTTCCCTGAATTGCTTTGAATTTGTATTCCACATCCTTAGAGGCATATTTGCTTCTTTCATCTCCTTGTTAGCTTCTCTGTATAAGGATTTCAAATCATCCTCTTTATTCACAGTACCTTGAAGATTGTCCACATAGAAACTTTTCTTTAAGACTTCTTTGAAGGGACTTTCAGATTTCTTCAAATGTGTATTTAGAGTAGCTTCTAGTAAGAATGGAGAGGATGTTGCACCAAATAATACTGATTTGAAACGATAAGTTTTCACAGGACTTTGAGGATCATGTGGATTTTCAGGCCACAAGAATCGAGTATAATCTCTATCTATTTCTTGTAGTCCTACTCTTAAGAAAGCCTTGGAAATATCAGCCGTGTAGGCATATGGGTTTGTGCGAAATTTCATAAGCACGTCTCCAAGCTTCTCAGTTAGTGAGGGTCCGGTCATCAGACAGTCATTAAGACTTGCTACATCTTTATTTGCACGTGCGCTGCAATTATATACAACACGTAGTGGAGTGGTTTCAGAATCTTTTCTGACTCCATGGTGCGGGAGATAATGAGCTTTTGTCTTCAACTTATCTTCGACTATTTCCTCAATGAATTTATTGTCCAACTGTTCTTGTATGATATTATCATAGACAGTCAGTAGCTCTGGATTCTTCCTGAGCTCATGTATTTGTGCTTTCATCTGTCCGAAAGCCATGCGATAATTGCTAGGTAGATGTGGTGGATTTAATTTCCATGGTAACCTAACCCAATACTGTCCATCTTTATATTTGACAGTGTCCAAATATTGGTTATAAGTCTGAGACTCTTGTGGGCTTGGTTTATTTACATCAATACCTATCGTATCTAAATCCCACAACTTATCAACTGGTTCATTCATTCCTTCCAGTAATGATAATTTTTGCTGTGGTACATGATCAGCGGTTATTCTCGTAACTAGTACATTTTCCACTGAATCAATATCAGCTTCTTTCCCACTTTGAGAGGGAATGGGACCACATATCATGTGGCCTCCTGCTGTTTTCAGCAAGTGAACATCATGTTTACTTACTATATTTTGCACAAAACAGTGATAATAATCACTTCCAATGATTAAATCAATTGGACTAATTGTGTCCGTCTGTATGTCAGGACAGGCTAACTTGACCTTAGCTGCTTTCAGTGCTGCAACTGTTTCTTTTAATCCCTGGATCTGCACAGACTTAGGCAAATCATCTACTACCACAGCTTCTACTGTCTTTTTCCTGTTTCCTAGACCAACAGTGATTTTGGCTAGGTCATATGTCTGTTTACCAGAATTATGGAAAAAACCAGCTATATCTAACTGTATTTTGGCATAGGGTTGTTTATTCAGTTTCTGCAACACTGATCTTCTTATGAAGGACCTTTGTGAGCCTTGATCAAGTAGTGTTAGCACATTGGTTTTGTGTAATTTATTAGATAACTCAACTCGAGCTATCGGGAGAGCAGTTGCTTTAAACTTATCTCTCACATTTAATGCTGTTGCTTGTTGACTTCCTGATTCTGTGGAAGTCTGCTGCTGTTCAGCAAAAGTATTTGGGCATAATGCTGTATGATGCATACCCTTGCATTTAAAACACTTCTTCAGTGAGCATTTTCCTCCCTTGTGTTCACCTAAACACTTGATGCATCTTTTCAGCTGATGAACACGTTGTTTACGTGCCTCCATTGATGTGTATTGACTACAATACTGTGCCCAATGTGTTCCATCACAAAGTACACATTTTGGAGTACGTTTATGTATGACAGTCTGTTTACTGTCTATTGTATTCACAGCTTGATAAATGCCTATATGGGATTTCCCATTATGTGGTTTAGTGGGAGTAGTTATACTCTTTTTATACTGAGTTGAAGGTTTATTATCCACGGGATTTGTGGATTTTTCATCTTGTCTCGTTGCTTGCATGCATGAAACTATTGTTTGTAAACCATTGCTAATTTCCTCACAAGTGAAATAGCGTTTATTGAACATAATATTTAATCGTTCAATAGTTTGTGGTGACAACTTATCCTGTACAATACCACTGATAAACCAATCACATTGTCTTAGGTCATATTTAGCACCTAGAGATCTGAGACTATTGTCTAATGTAATTCTAAATGCCTGTAAGTCTGAAAAACAATGTTTGGGTGGCTTCAAGCTTGATATTAAGACTGCATGTCTAACTCTAGCCTTGTCAGCATCGAAGTAATTGTCTGCTAAGACACGTAAGGCTATTTGATAATTACCTTTAACCACCGGAAATGACTTAATCAGTTCATAGGGTTCTCCCTTCACAAGACATTTAAGGTAATTGAACTTAGCAATCTCATCTATGTCAGTTCGTGAATTTACTATGGATTGAAAACCACTAATGAATTCTTCATAATTATGACCTTGGAAAATAGGTAATGACAATGTAGGTAAGCTTGGTAATGGGACACTTGTTGTTACAGGTGTAACAGGTGTTTGACCACTAGTTACAGTAGGTCTCTGTGACAGAGTTTTACGGCAGATAGCCTGTACTCCTGTCCACCTTAATTGTTGATCACTAAAAGTATCCAAAACATTTTTAATTTCATCCTCAGATGGATCTGATTCAAGAAATTTATTTTCATAATGTGTATAGTCTGAATTAATTATTTCCAGACGTTGTGTAAATAATTCAAACTTGACCTCAAGATCATCAAAATCTATGTTTGTATCTTGAGTTAATCCTAGACAGACTGAAATTAGATTTTCTAATTGTGTAATCTTAGTCTGTAAAGACTGAAACTGAGTTTTCAAACAAGCCATTTTAATGGTATACTGAAAATTCTAGCACCACTTAGAGTGTTTATAAAACACTGTACTGCTATAGACAGCTGAGTTTTTGTTATGCTTAAGTCAGCAATAATCGAGTCAGACACTACTGACCCACTAAGCTTAACCTCAGGGTCAATGACCATGAAGGGTACAGGGTACATGTGTCTGGTGTTTATGGCTTAGAGTTTGCGGTGTCAGCCTGACCATGATGATTAATCGTAAATAACAATGCTATACACTTCATTCACTATACACTATAAATGTCACTGTATAACTGTAAATCACACGTGAATATTACTTACACATATATAAATTTCACTGTTAATATATATTTGAAAGCTTACACTTTATATATAAGTTCCTTTAATATAACAGGTAGATCTATAAGAAACAAACTTTAACACAATCTTGTCTCTTAATTTCTGTCTATAAACATTATAAACACTGTGTATATATACACTCAGACAAACAACATCACTTGGGTTGCTGTTGTATTAATCAGCGATTTCGTGATTGGAGCAGTTGATGGAGGGTGCAGGATACCATCCCCCGTCTTCTTGTCGGGTGAGTCACCCAGCTCCCGTTTTCGTTGGGTGAACACTGGGTGAGCGCCCGTTTTCTTTTGGCTGCCCATTCTCTGTGATTGAGTCTGGAGGGACTCATTTATACTGATTTATATTGTAAACACTAGTTTTACAGCTTTTTTCGAAGGACCTTGGCTCATAGGTTATTTGTACACTGTAGTACAACATATTTGGACCACAGTGTGGTCTTTATCCGGTTCGAACACGACCAAAACTCTGTTGGAGATTTTTGGCCTTACCTGCCGTGTTTATTATAACTATATATAATGAACACTTAGCTGATAAATGACAGCAAATCGTCTACACAGCCGCCCCTGCAGACAAGGTCTAGAAGCTGTCGAAACCATCACAACAGTGGGCTGTCAAGAGATACAATTTGTAAGTATAAATTACCCCTAGGGGGTGTTATGTCAGCATATTTCATTCGATGATGGCTGACGAAATACCTACTTGTTTGGACTCAAAAGTCCACACCTTACTGCCGATTATAGGTTGATTACAAACTCCTTGTGACTCAAGAATTGTGCAATCCCCCGATCTACAAGAAATTCGTAACATACCTTGCTCTTTGTAACGTGAGCTATGGTGTTCTCAACACCTTCGACAGATATCGGTGACTTGATAGAAGCTGAAGTGTCCTCGGATGTCCACGTCTTCCATTGTCTAGGAAACGCACACTGGTACACTATGTTCCACAAGATTTGTCTTTATTGTTCACAATGTATCACAAGAGAAGCTGATCACACTTCTCCTATGTTTATCGTGTTTTGTGGGACACTTTGTCCACACTAAAGCACAGATCAGTGTTCTTTGTTGGTTATCCTGGCGTCAGTGTCACTCGTAGTAGAGTCAAAGATAGTCTCCCAGACGCTACAGTGCTCCATCCCGTCACTGCCCCCAGCACAAAAAAAAAACGCTGACCTAGTACCTTGCATCCTTGTCACCTCCTCGATGAAGCAAAGCAGAATGTTTGTTTCTTGCTGTCTTAATCATAGACAACAATGTACACTTATCTTTACTATGGTAATAAAGTGGGAGCAGGATTTTCCTTAATTGTCCTGCTAAGTAAGAGATGTACTGTCTCTTATATAAATACACGTTGCAACACCGCTGCAAGGAGCAGAGGTCATTTGACTACGTGGCATAGCATCTGTGATCAATTACTCACTCTAGCAGTAAACAAGATGCTCGCCCCTTCTGAGTGGCCCCTCAGGGCTGAAAGGGCTGAAGGGGGCTGAAGGGGGCTGATACCCCCCTCCTGGAGAAAATTTCTCCACACTTACTATTCTTATGTTATGTCAATGATATGCCTATCAGTGTCAAGTGCAAACTCCTACTGTATGCAGATGACAGTGCTCCGTTAGTGACAGGTAAAGACCCACAAGATATTGCTAATGTTTTAACACTGGAACTGGAGTCCTGCAGCAAATGGTTAGTAGACAACAAACTATCATTACACCTAGGGAAAACTGAAGCCATTCTCTTTGGAACGAAACATAAACTGAGAAGGGTAAATAATTTTAATGTTCAGTGTAATGGGGAGTCCATCACTTTGGTTTCATCAGTTAAATATCTGGGAATCCCCTTGACCCATGCATGTCAGGAGAATTGATAGGGAACAGTGTAGTAAAGAAAGCGAATGCCAGGCTGAAGTTCCTGTATAGACAAGCACAGTGTCTACCTACTGAGGCTCGCAGGACCCTATGTCTAGCCCTTATACAATGCCATATGGATTACGCTTGCTCTTCTTGGTACTCTGCCTTGACAAAAAAACTGAAAGATAGACTGCAAATCACCCAGAACAAAATCGTAAGATTCATCCTGGGGCTGGGACCAAGAGAACATGTAGGCCAGGATGAATTACAGCAGTTGGATATGCTGAATGTTGAAGACAGAGTAAAACAACTGAAGCTAAATCATGTTTATAAAATTGCTCACGAACAGTGTCCAGAATATCTTGCTGTCAATTTTGTCAAGGTTGGGAACCAAAGCAATCATAGTACTAGGGAGAGAGAGCACAACTTTGTAGTACCCACAGTCAGTGGCCAGGCTTCAAACACCTTTTATTGTACAGCAATAAAGGAATGGAACAGACTACCCACAAATGTCAAGGCCAGTCATAGCTTGAACCAGTTCAAGAAGACTGCCAAAAAGTGTCTGATGAATGAAGCAACAGAAAGGGAGGGGAATGATTTTCTATTTTTTAGCTAAAATACGTGTAAATTTTACCTTATCCCTAGTAATGACCCTCGTATTGTAGATAGTCGTAATGACCCTCGGGTAGTAGATAGTCTTAATGACCCTCGTATTGTAGATAGTCTTAATGACCCTCGTGTAGTAGATAGTCTTTTTAGTATGATAATAAGATGTTATCTTCATTATAGAATAATAAGAAAATATTATAACCTTTATATTATAATAATAAGGTAAAAGGACCCCAATGGAAATAAGTCACTCTGTCTGACTTTTTTGGGTTATCCCAGGTTCTCTACACATATGCTGCTATGTATGATAATTCTATGTAACTGTATTGTGTATACCTGAATAAATTTACTTACTTACATATCTTAATCTTAAAATAATGATTCCTAACTAGTCACAGGTTTGCCTGTGATACTCCAATATAGAAACTATGTATTGTGCTAAAACAAAAGCATTCACATTGCTAAACTCACAAACTAGTATTTAGTCACTTAGTATTTAGTCAACTTACTCCACAATTTGTAATAATTTAGGGTTAAGAATTAATCTAAGTTTGCCCGAAATGCCTAGCCATGCTAGGTGGTCTAGTGGTCCCCTCTGTAATTAGTATTTTATTACATGTAAACCACACAATAACCAAAATCTGTAAACCCAGCATTGTAATCCTTATAGAGAATAAACTTTGATTTGATTTGAAGTGTGACCCCTTGTTTCTGTGTCCCCTCTCTGGAACATCCTGTCTCTGTCTACTTTGTCTATTCCATGCAGTATTTTGTATATAGTTATCATGTCTCCCCTAACCCTCCTGTTCTCCAGTGTCGTCAGGCCGATTTCCCTGAACCTTTCTTCGTAGGACATTTCCCTTAGCTCTGGAACTAACCTTGTCGCAAACCTTTGCGCTTTCTCTAATTTCTTGACGTTCTCAGTTAGGCCTGAGTGGTTGAGGGGAGAGGACGTGTGTGTTGAGTGAGGTCCTAGGCCTTCTATATCAGAACTGCTTATCTCACCCGACTGATAACTCATCATGCAACAAATATCGTTGGAGCGCAGCTGAATTGCTGCTGGAACTCTTATGTGTGAACTGTGACCAGTGATATACCTAGTGAAACACAAACGTTGATTTGAAGTGGCTGTAGGAGGCCTTCCTTCACTCCACCTCGCCTGTCTCCCCTCCTTCCTCGATTTGGAACTCAGCCATTCGACTCTATTTACTTATGGTCTAGAGGCGGTTTTTGCCAGACCACGTAAATGCTTGAGTGCCCGTGTCAGTCCTCTGTGCCGCACTCCATTCATCTTACGAATATGTCTCCTGTGTGCCTACCTGCCTGCTGATAAGTCATCATTAAAACTCCTACTGTTGGAAGACAGCTTCAGTGCTGTGAGAACTCTTATGTGCGAGCTGTGACTAAGGATATACCTAGTGAAACACTGGAAATAGTCTTCCTTTTTGCAAAGGCCCTCACAGGCCTCTGCTTCCCCTCTGCCTTTCATTTGACCTCAGCCTTTCCCCTCTATCAACATACAGTGTAGAGGCGAATTTTGTTAGTCCACTGCTACTTGTGCCTCTCAAAATGCTCACAACTCATCGCTTTACCAACCTGAGGAATAACGATGAGTGTGCAGTCCTACGTGAGTTGGTAACCCAGGTGTCCACACACTGAAAATTCGTCTTTCACTCCAAGACAGGTGTGCTAGAATTTTTGCAAGTTGGAGTGAGTAACAATCTGTACAAATATTGCAGTGTTTGGTAACTCTTGAGAAGTCTGCCTCAGCCTGTGACCTTGAGCGAGGCACTGCATCATCTGCCTGAGACTTTCGCCCATACTGACTATGTGAATAAAGGCGAATGTGCATGCTCAGTTACCCCTGCTGTTCTCCTGTATCTACAACAGTCCGCCTTTAAACTCAGCTGTTCGCCTCTATCAACGATGTGCAGTGTAGAGGTGTATTTTGCTGCCCCGCTGGTACTCGAATATGTGAGTTCCGCAAGTGCTGCAGATTTGTTGTAACTATTTGCATGAGTGGATTACGCTGACTTAGGACATTGTGCTACCATCAGTACCTACGTAGGCTTAAAATGAGTGAGGAATGTCTGGCCTGCTGGGTGACCTTGAAAATGGCACTCTAAGACCCGCATGCCACTTACACTCATACTGCGTGTGTCTAGTGAGGTGAATGTCCCTTCCTCGACTTTCCTATTCACCGGTATCCCTTAACTTGTCGCCATTATCTACATATGGGATAAGGGCGAGTTTAGCTGATCCAGGCCAAACAGCGCTCCAAGCCAGCCAGTGAAGGCCAAGGCTACATCTGTTCTGAATCCCAGAATGCCTTTGTGAACGTTCTACAGTGTTCCGGCCGTACCTTCGGTGTTGTGAGAACTAGTTCTTATGTAGTGAAAATTTGTTTCATTCCAAGACACGTGTGCTAGATGTGTTAAGTGCTGCGGGTTTGGAGTTAACAAGTAGTACAGGGTTGGTAACTCTCGAGACGACTGTGGGCCCAGTGAATGACCTTGAAAATTGCACTGCGACCTGCAGGCCACTACACCCATATTGCCTGTGTCTAGCGAGGTGAATATCCCTTCCTTGTCCCTTCTCCTTCCTCGATTTGGAACTCAGCCGTTCGCCTCTATTTGCTTGTGGTCTAGAGGAGGTTTTTTTTTTTTTTTTTTTTTTTTTTTTTTTGCCAGATCACATGGGTGCTTGAGTGCCCGTGTCCTCTGTGCCGCACTCCGCTCATCTTGCGAGTGTCTCCTGTGTGCCTGCCTGCCTGCTGCAAGCAGGTGTCCGGGTGGTTGTCGCGGGCTTGGCGAGCACAGTCAAGCAAGCTTGAGGGCAGCACTAAAAGCTAGCCAGAACAAGCTAAGGCAGCCTGCAGTTATAGCTGTCCTAGGGCCCAGCATGTCTGTGTATTATGTTCTGCAGTGCTGCTGGCATACCAGTGTTTCCTGTAGTGGCTTAAGAACAATTTGACGAGCATTGCAGTGCTGACATTTTGAGTGGGACATGCCAGAGGTTCACTTATAAACATAGTAAGCTTGTGGTGATTGGCTTGTACACAGTGAACATTCATCTGTCATACGTGTGCTAGAAGTGTTAAGTGCTGCTTTCCCCAACAGTTAATTGTCATTTGTAAGCCTGTATTAAGACTTTAAAAGGCTCAGAGTGTACTTCAGTGTAGTGACTCCTTACATTTGATAAATCAGTGTAATACATGCTCTGCTCAGTGTAACTGAACTATTAAATACGGTTACATAATTAAGTTGCTTGTCCTAGTGTCATTGCCGTGTTTTCTAATACATTTTCTCGTTCAGACTGAAACTTTACTGCTAAATTCCCAGTAATATTTCAAATTGCAGTGTTCATCTGTGGTGTGAGTGTGTAACTTATGCTTTGTATTTTTACTGTGAACAAGCTTACTCCTGCATAATGTTCAGTTTCATGAATACTTTCTTACTTGAGTAATTCGGTTACCTTTCAACTGTGTTAAGCAAGAGTCAGCCTGTTAACATCTATGTTCCTTGCCATCTCATCTAGTGGGTCTAGCGCCTAGTTAAAATTGTAATAGTAACAATTTGCAATCATTATACTTCTAGTTATACATTGTGTAAATTGTTTTAGACTATTTGATCAACTGGATTGTAGTGTTTAACTTCTGATACACCAATTTAATGACTGCAGACACGCACTGACACATAATAAACACATTAAAACGCTGGTAACTCCAGAAGCTGGGCCTAGTGTGTGACCTTGAGAAGTTGAGAGTGTTTATTACGACCAGCGGTGTACCACTCTCACCTATATTTACATCAACAAAAGTGTATTCTAAGTGATAAAGTGTACACTTCGTGTGCTTGGTAGCACTTGTCATACATAGTAACGCGTGTGTAAGTGAGATTGTTTAGGTACTGGTTCATCTATCTACAGCTGCACACTTATGCTTGCATACATGTATAACATAGTAATGTGTGAGTTACCCAGGATGGACCAAGAAAGTCAACCAGAGTGATTTATCTCATTGTCATTGTAACATTACCTATTTTTTTTTTTTTTTTTATAGTAATTCTGTTTACAATCTATGGTTGGGGTAAGAGGTTGTCTTCAGCGTTCATTGTGATGTCTGCTATATTATTATTTCAGTGTTGTACATTAGGTGGCAGTAGCCTGAACTATCTCAAGTGGAAGTTATCATTTGAACCTCATGTTTAATGTGATGTATGTCAGAATTCTAATTTTATGCTCAATATTACCTACTTTGTCTCTCTCTCTCTCTCTCTTTTCATCTTTGTAATTTGTGATAAGGTGTAAGACCTCGCCTGTACCATCCATTATATCATTATATGTACCATATTATTAACACACATACAAGAGGTCTCTGAGTGTGTTTTTGGTGGGGTGTGTGTCGTATTGAGTGGTGGTGGTCTGGGTTGAGTATGGTTGGAGGTGTTCATTGAACTTGAGCACTTGTGTCTTGTGATCTATTTTGGACTTCTGACTTTGTAGTGAATATTTGCTCTTGCATAAGCTATAAGGGAAAGATAAGCGAGGAATTCTTGTGTTGTGAGTCTTACACCAGATATCATCACTGGCAAACATGGCAACTGTCATAGAGGAACCTATTTCTGCAGGTGATGGAAATGATGATAGCTTCCAGACCCTTAAAAGTAAACAAAAGAGAAAAAGTGAGAAAGGGCTAGAGCGTCGACGTAGTCAGACTCACTTGACTCGTACACAATGTGATACTAAACGTCCTTGGTGCACAGAGGCTGCAAGAAGTCTTTCTTCAAAGGAAGAATGTGTTAAGCTGAACTTCCCTGACAACACCCCGCTGCCTGCTAAGTGTGCATGGCTAATGGAAGCTGTAAACAAGCATCCTAACTCAAGGATCCAATTTAGGAAAACACACACAACTTTGTGTTTGTGGAACAGAATAAAGAGCTGATCAATGATCTACTTAGTACACCTTATGGGGATATTAAGCTGCTCCGACCTCAATCAGACACTCACCACTTTAAAAAATGGGTCAGTATCATAATCTTTGGATACCCTCTCTGCATGGACCCATCCCATCTGACTCTAAGTGAGCATATCATCAAGCCTAAAAGACTTAAAGGAAAATCCCAAATTATTGCCAGTTGGGTGGGTCCTGTGCCCCTCCCCCGGAATATCTGGGTGCATGGTTTACGTTTCCTAAACATCGAAGTGTACCTACCCCCTAAACGTAGGTGTTACAAATGCCAGCACTATGGCCATGTTGCAGTAGACTGTGGAATACTACATTCTTGGTGTGGTAAGTGTGCTGGGAAACATTCCACTAGAGAATGCACAGTAGGCCCTGACAGCCAAAAATTTAAGTGTATTAACTGTAAAGAAGTTGGGGTTACAGTTTCCCACAAGGACTGCAGTCAGAACCCAAACAACCTTCGAGGTAAACCTGATAACAGTCCTTTAATGGTAACTGAGGATGGGGCCATCCAGTCTACCACAGCCAGATCTGAGACTGAACCTCTGCAAAGTGTGCAAGAACCCCACCTCACTGCAAACAATTCTGGTGATACCAGAATGCCATCACACACACCAGCTGTGGAGGAGCTAGCCATCCCTGCTAGCACATATGGAACTACTGGTCTGCCACTACAGATACCTATGGCTACACCTGAATATGGGGATGAGTTTGTCATTTCTCCCAATACACACAACTACAACAGTCAGACGGACACCACACAGGTAACCTCCCTGGAAATTGGAGATGAGTCAGATGCACAGGACCTACCTGCAATGAATGATGAAACAGAGAACACTAATGTAACCATGGTACCTGTTAAGGTGATAGGTGTTAAAGGAAGCACTAACCCAGAAGTGCCATCCTCCGGAGAGGCATTGGATTCGCCTGACCTTCCTCATATTATAACAAATTTCCAGAAAAAAATTGAGCATCTTGAACAGATCCTGACAAGTTTAATAAATATATGTAATCAGGATGATGCTCTTGAGCATGGTGATGATGTCAAAAGTGCAGCAATCTCCGTTCAGCTTCCAGCAATTTGTGAGAAAGAAGCCCATAACTCTTGCCTTCAAAACTTGCCTCATAACTGGCTGCCAAAATGCCGAAAAATGCTTAAAAATAAAGGTTCTGAAGATAAAGACGTACAAACTATGCTATTTGCTCTTAAGTGTCTGCACACTGCAGTCAAAGCATAATAGTTTTACCATCTTATGAGCAAGAGATTGTAATAACTCACTACAATGGATACATTACAAATCTTTTCATGGAACATTGCTTCCATCAGGAAGCGGTTGCCTGACTTACATCATATTAGTGCAACCAAGAATATTGATGTCATCTGTTTGCAGGAATGTAGATTGAAAGATGGAGCACCTCCACCAAACTTGCCTGGATATGCAGCTTATAACCTAAGGTCAACCAACTGTTGTGTGATGTATGTCAGAAAGAACTTGCCACATTCACTCCTTTCCTTGCAGAGTCGAGTTAACATGCAGTATCATGGTGTCAAAGTATATGCAGGCGATTTTTCCATAAACATTTTTAATCTCTATGCCCCAGCGAACCAGCTTCGACCTGATGCTTTACCAGATCGCATCAATAGTGAACCTACCATCATTCTTGGAGATTTTAATGCCAGACATAAGAATATTGGTGGGTCTATTACAAACACCAATGGAACTAAACTAGTGAGATTGCTGAATGAGCATGATAATGTTCGAATTGTGGGCACTACTGAGCCTACTCACATATATGGTGGCATACTAGATCTGTGTCTTGGATTTAATACATCATATACGATGCATGACTCTGTCATAGTTGATGATCTTCTATCTGATCACTTCCCAAGACTAACAACTGTCAATCTTGATCACATCTCCAGCAATCAAGGAGCTAAATACAGAAGGAGGAAACTTATTCTCAAACCAGAACACAGAGACAACTTTATTAACCACTTGGATCAATGGTATAAGAATTACGAGCCCACTGGCACACAAAAATTTAATGATGATTTAATTACCACTATTGAGAGTGTTCTCACAGATCAAGTGGGCAGGAATAGGAAACAAAGACCCTCCACTATAAATAACAATAAAAACCAATGTAAATACTATAATGATCCACAGCTGCGCAATCTAACACATGCAGCTAGGAGGATTGGTAAAGCATACCGTGAATGTAGAACCCCAGACCTGCTCAGAACGTTCCAAGCTGCACTAACAAATGCAAGGAATAGAAAGGAAGAACTTAGGCAACAGGAATGGGAACAGTTTGTTAGTGGATTAAATAGGTCCACCCCTTTGAGTTTGGCTTGGAAAGGTATAAATAAAATAACCAGGAAAAAGACTGGCAATGTTGCTCATCCCTTTCCTCTTGAAAAAGCAAATGACCTCATAAATGACTGGTCCAAAACATCCAGGCATGAAAGCCTTCCATCTCATATTAGAAAAAATTTAGAGAGTACTTCTGAAGAAATGTTGAAACTGATTAATTTTATGAGCCAAAATATTGATGAGAGTGATTGCCTCTTTACCGAGTATGAATTAGATAATGCATTAACCAAAGGTCGATCAACTGCTCCTGGAGAGGATGGTATAACCTATGATATTCTCAGAACTCTAAGGCACGTGCCTGATAACCCTTTGTTGGCACTGTATAATCTCAGTTACATTGAGGGCGTTCTTCCTACTTCCTGGACCAATAGTCTCATTGTGCCTATCCCTAAGCCCCAACAGCCTGATACATTTAGGCCGATCTCCTTAACTAGTTGTCTTTGCAAAACTTTTGAAAGAATGATGCTTAACAGATTGTACTACAGAATCAGACATCAACTTTCCCCCTACCTCTATGGGTTCATGAAAGGTAAAAGTGTGCAGAACTGTATTTCCACCTTTCTCACTGCACACACCTCTACTAGTTTTACCACTTTTCTTGATCTAAAATCTGCATTTGATATTGCAAACAGAACCGTTATACTACATGAACTAGCCAAAATGAATATTGGTGGTAGCTTACTCTGCTGGATAATAGGATACCTGTCAAATAGAGTATCCTCTGTCCTTTACCAAGGCTTCAGAAGTGATTCTAAAGAAATGTCTTTAGGTACACCGCAGGGAGGAGTTCTTAGTCCCATGCTATTTAATATTCTGATTAATGCTCTCCTAAATGCTCTACCTGCCTCACCTAAACATATAGCTATAAGCTATGCTGATGATATCATGATCCATACAACAGGGCATAAGAAGATGAATACCATTCTTAATGAAGTTCAAGCAATTTGTAATCGACTAGGCCTCATAATATCTTCCTCTAAAACAAAGATATTAACAAGCAAACGACATCCCCCACCCATCTATTTGCAGGGTGAAATCATTAGCTACGTTAAAACTTACAGATATCTTGGTGTAGATGTACCCTTTAACAAATCCACTATACCACAACTAAACAAGAAATGTAAAGCTAGGCTAAATGCTCTCAAAGCTGTTGCTGGCTACAATCCCAACTATGGTGCTAATGTGAGAATCGTGAGAATGATGTACATAGCCTATGTTAGGTCCTTAATTGATTATGCTGCTCCCATGTTGATATTAGCTAGAGAAAGTTCCCTCCGACCCTTGGAGTTAATGCAAAATGAAGCTCTCAGGACTATTCTTGGCTGTCCCAGATCTACAAAAGTTCTTAACATGAGGAAGGAGCTTGGTATTCCTAGTATCAGTGATAGGATTGTTGAAATTAACACTGTACTCGGTATTAGAATGTTGAGAAACGAACCAGACACTGTCACAGTGAATCTTACCAAGTGTCTAGAGGTAAATACACACAGATCTAAATGGATTGTGAAAACGTGTAATTGCATTAAGTTTTATAACCTGCATGAACTGTATCACTGTAGGCAACAAGAGCATTTCACCCCTCCATGGAAGATGTGTTCATTTAATATCACATACCTACAAGTCCCTCCCAAGAAGCTCATTGCTAGTAATCCCTTCCTTAAATCTCTTGTTAGAGCAACTGCTCAAGAAGAAATTTTTCGCCTAGCTGGTAGTAATAAGTTATCACAAGTTATATACACTGATGGATCTAAACAGGAGTCTTCTGGCAGGGCTGCATCTGCTCTTGTTGCCACCTCCCTAGTTAAGAACGATAATAAATTTGTTGAGTTAGGCATAAGAATTAACAACTGGGCGTCTACACTGCAAACTGAATTGTTTGCAATCCTAATGGCGCTAAAGCTAACCTATGACACTGAGCTTGACTCTATCATCATTACTGATTCTATGTCATCATTGAAGGCTCTTGGCTCATATAATGACTCCAACAACATGCTCATTGGGGAAGCCAGGTATAGATACTCAAAAATTAGGGACAAAGGAATTAATGTACAATTGCTATGGATCCCATCACACATTGGATTACTCCTTCATGATAAAGTTGATATGTTAGCCAAGAAGAGTATCCAGAAGGAGAACGTAGAATATAACTTTGGTATAACTGTGTCTAGCATTAGGAATAATATTAGGAGAGAAGTAAATAATGAAGTTGATTGTTATAGGAATGCAGTTAGAAGCCTGAGTAGATCTATAACCCACTATGATAACATGAACGTAGATAAGTATGTTTATGGAGCAACTTGCAATGTGAACAGACTGACTGATGTTGTAGTGGCCAGGCTTAGGCTTGGTTACAAGTACTTCTGGCAGTTTGGGAGACACACAGATGATGATCAAACTAAATGTAAATTATGTGATCAGGCATATGGTCACTCTCTTGAACACTATGTGCTTAACTGTCCACTTATTGAGGAATACAGAGACAGACAGTATAATAACCTATGTGACATGTCAAGATATCTTTTTAATGAAAATAAGATACCAGATATACTAAGCAAATTTCCTAAATTTGCTTGTAACAGATAAGTGAACTATAGATATGTAGATATAAATCCATATGTATTCCTGTTAACCCTTTGGGGCCTAGTTCCTAGGCCTTTTGTGTATCCACATGCTCTCGCGCTACCGTCCACAGGATGGATATGGGGTGCACAATAAACTAGCCACTTCGGTGGCAAAATCTAATCTTGACGTTCTTAATCAAGTGTGGGTTCCAAACTGTTGCTGCATACTCCAGTATGGGCCTGATG
The DNA here is from genome assembly GCF_038502225.1 of Cherax quadricarinatus. Taxonomy (NCBI): domain Eukaryota; kingdom Metazoa; phylum Arthropoda; class Malacostraca; order Decapoda; family Parastacidae; genus Cherax; species Cherax quadricarinatus. Next base: position 39,999,954 of record NC_091301.1, on the reverse strand, counting down.
TACACAGTGTACAGAGTCTTGAACGATTTCACAGATGTGCTTGGTGCCTCAGATGTGCTTGGTACTATATTCACACCAAGATCCTTTTCTTTGAGTGAGGGTTTTCAGTCTTTGGCCACCTAGCCTAAACTCTGTCTGCAGTCTTCTTTGCCACTCCCCAATCTTCATGACTTTGCATTTGGTAGTGATAAATTCCAGGAGCCAGTTGCTGAACAAGGCTTGCAGCCTGTCCAAGTCCCTTTGTAGTCCTGCCCGATCCTTGTCTGATTTAATTCTCATTAACTTTACATCATCTGTAAACAGCGATACTTTCGAGTCTATCCCTGCTGTCATGTTGCTCACAAATACCAAAAACATCACTGGTCCTAGGACTGACCCCTGTGAAACCCAGCTCGTAACAGGCACCCAGTCTGACACATCACATACCATGACTCGTTGTTGTCTCCCTGTCAGGTATTCTTTGATTCGTTGCAGTACCTTTCCTATTATGCATGCCTGATCCTCTAACTTTTGTACTAATCTCTTGTGAGGAACTGTGTCGAAGGCCTTCTTGCAGTCCAAGAAAATGCAATCTACCCCACCCCCTTTCTCTCATGTCTTACTTCCGTTACCTTGTCATAAAACTCCAGTAGGTTTCTGACACAGGATTTCCCTTCCCTGGGTGCCAATTATGAGCTTATTTCGTTTTAAGTGCTCCATCACTCTCCAACTGATAAACTTCTCCATTGACACTGGCCTGTAGTTTAATGCCTCAGGTCTGTCTCCTTTCTTAAAAATTGGGACTACATTTGCTGTCTTCCATACCTCAGGTAGTTGCCCAGTTTCAATGGATGTGTTGAAGATTGTTGTTAGTGGCACACACAGTATCTCTGCTCCCTCTCTAAGGACCCACGAAGAGATGTCCAGTCCCACCACCTTTGAGGTATTAAGTTCAAGTAGCAGCTTCATATTCTCCTCCGTTGCATGTATTTCAAGCAGCACTTGTTGGTATATCCCTTGTTGGTGTACATCCCTATTCTGACTTCCCAGAGTCCTTTCTGTCTCCACTTTAAATACTTTTTAAATATCATGTTGAGCTCCTCACATACTTCTTGGTCGTTTCTTGTGAGCTCCCCACCTTCCTTCCACAGCCTGATTACCTGGTCCTTGACTGTTGTTTTCCTCCTGATGTGGCTATACAACAGCTTTGATGCTATGTTTTTGTACTGTCGCTGGGCCTCCCTCCTCATCTGTGCATACTCATTTTTGGCTCTTCAACTAATCTCTTTATTTTCCTGAGTCCTTTGTCTTCTGTAGTTTTTTCCATTCTCTAGCGCACTAAGTTTTTGCCTCTGTATACCTTTGGGTGAACGAAGGGCTCGTTCTGGTATTCCCTTTATTTCTGTTTCCATTGAGAACAAACCTCTCCTCTGCCTCGTATCTTTTGTCACATAGTTCATCATTTCATTTACTGATTTTCTTACCAATTCTCTTTCCCACTGAACCTCTTGCAGAAAGTTCCTCATGCCTGAGTAGTCTGAATAACAGTAAATCTATTTTTTTGTGTGAATAAAAATTTAAAATGTAAAGCAAGCATAATGTAAGAGGAGCCTGGAGACATGACTAATGAACACAAAATGTTAATTTAGTGCCAGGAATGTCTGTACTGTTTATGTTGAACATTTTTGAAATTGGCCTTTCTTGAATTTTGTGTCAAATTGGTCAAATTAGTAATTTCTGATCACTTTATTAGGTAGTTGAAACAGGTAAATGGGCAGTTTCTTGTACTTAATCGATAGAATCAAAGTTCTAGTGAAATAATTATGAGTTTGGTCGACTGGAACAATGGAATTAGCCCAAAATAGGGCTCAAAGTGGGCGAAATCACTGATGCATAAATATTGCCGAGATCTGCTAACTTTGCGATAGCGTAATTCCGTAAGTTCTCCATCAAATTTCGTACTTCCGGTTTCATGATCTTAACAAGATGCACAGCAAGAGCTCAAGAGATGTTCACAGCACATGCATCATTCACTATACTGAGACCCACTCTGTGGACTCTTGTCTGATGTGATCTGAGCATTGTCACAACCAAGACAACTAAAACCACGTACGAACACCAAATTGAACAAACCGGTTCAAAAACCAATTTGTTCAACAACTAGTCCATTCAACATTTGACGTTCCACTGAATAATAAAAAAGTACTAAACCTAAAAGGGTCATACAGCGCAGCGAGGCAGGAGATAGTGAATCAGTTGCTGTCAAAAAGTCAAAGGGGGAATCTGAGTCAAAGATCGGTCCATCAGCAAGGAGGGAGGATAAAGTAAGAGCAGTAGAGTGGTGACGACATCAGAGATAAATTCTCTGTGCTTGTTGAAAGACTGGACAATCCAACAGAATATGGTGAACCTAAACTGGAAACTGACAAGTCTCAGAGTGGGACAGGGTACCTCTCCATGAGATATCCTTCAGTAAGATGAGTGTGTCTGATGCAAAGACGGGAGAGCGTAATCTCCCAACCTTAGCAATGATGACAAGAAGATAACCAGACACTTAAACTTGGTTTAACAGAATGTAATTTGTTATATACATTATCAGACCAACGTTGTTGCCGATGGTTTCGAAGGTGGTGAGAAATTACTGCAAAATAGTCTGTGTTTGGAACACTTCCATATGAAACAGGGAGGTCATGTACTGCTGACTGTACAGCAGTGTCTGCCTGTTCATTTCCCTGTACGTCAAGATCACCAGGGACCCAACAGAAAACAATATGTTTTTGCTAGAAAAGTGGCATAAACAAAGTTATATACAAAGAACCAGAGGATGAGGTGGATCAATTTTTTTTTATAGCTTGTACAGCACTAAGGAAGTCTGAGACTACCACAAATGGCAACACAGGCATAAATGCAATACAGATGATTGCTATGAGAATTTTTTTTATTTTTTTTATATTTTATTTAAAAACATCTTACACAGTATACATGACGCTATACATAGGTTCACTGAAACCAATAAACATGAACTGTAAAAAAATACAATAACAACTTCACTTACAAAACCCCAGTACAAAACATATTCACAAGTAACACACATGCTACTGACTGTAACTGTACTATACCCCACCCTCCCCCCAATACCCTACCAACCTGCACAACATATGTATACATACTACAAAGTATATCCCACACATTAACATACATTTTTCATCACTGATTCCATTAATACAGCCCGATCTGTTAACATCACAAATAATCTATACAATTCTACTGCAAGGCACACTTATGTTAGGGAAAACCCCCTCACAAACATGGTGTTATAGTATATTAAAATCATTACATTATTTCGCAAAATGCATAGCTGGTACAACTGCCAGTTCCTGTGCAGTCAATCAACCACTAGTCCAAACAAAAGCAGGTTTAGACACCCCTCAATATAACAAAGCCATAAAAACAACATAAGCCTAATACTCATTACAACATTTTTGGCTACCTCGAAACCTTATCTTGTACAAACGCCATGCTCAAAAGGCCATTCATCCCATTCACAGCCTTTAACAGAAAAACTCAAACCCAGCTCTTGCATCCAATGACTCCCATGGTGTACCATTCCAAGGTATGAACAGCTCTTTCCCATTCAAAGCACAACAATATCTCTAACAACCACGCCCACCACAACCAAACACTCCACACTCATACCACGTCAACGTGCACCTTTTGTGTGTCCAACTCCAGAGGCAAGCCCGTTTCTACCCCTGAACCCCAATCCACCCCCCTCCCCACATTCACAATGCTAATAACACTCCCACATCCATGCTACAGTATCCTTCTGGAAAAGCCCTTTCTCATCAACACCTGTAAACCTCCCTATTACGGCATAACATTCTACAAAAAGTTGCCGCCAGCACCCTCTTGTGCACCTCCCACTCCCCATGACCCCTCATGGCCCAAGATACAAAAACAAAATCCATGATTACATATGCCATCACACACTGTACAGACTCCCCCCACACCCCTACGTCCAGACTTAACGCTCTCAAGACCAATATCCTGCCTCCCCCCACCTTCCCCATTACCCTACTCATTCACTCTCTTATACCCCCCAAAATTGTCACAAAAACACACTGCATGAAATGCTGTCTCCCTATCTCCACACACCCAACACCCACATTCCACCACCAACCCCCTATCCTGAAGTGCCACACCAGACAGCAGAATTCCATGGAGAAAATGAAACATAACCTCCTTTGCCCTTGGTCTTATGCACAACAACGGCAACCTCTCCCATATATCATCCCATGCATACATTGGGTAAATGCCCTCAGCTAAAGCAACCACCCTTACTCCTACCACATGCCCCACAAAAGCCCACCTGAATCCTGGAAGGACCCCTAGCATACAGCAATGCCCTCAACACGTCCTCACACTCCCCTAACTCCGACCTCCCCACCACATTCGCGCCTCCGCATGTAAATCTTTCACGCCCCACCACACACATCCCCGCACACGAAGAAACCCACACTTTAAATATTTACACTTAATTCTACACTTTAAATCGATTAAACTCAATCCCCCTCTGCTGACCAGGAGCATAACCACACCCCTAACCAACCATTCACACCGGGAACCCCAAATAAAATGAAAAACCTTCTTAACATTTTCGTAATATCCGGTCCTGCCAACGGATACACAGCTGCCACGTGCCAAACTTTACTACAGAGTAACACATTCACCACAATCACACGTTGATGTATCATCAAATGATTTGCTCTTGAACCTTCCAATCTTCCCACCACCCAATCCACTACATTCCCAGAATTAACCATCAGCGCCTCCCGTGCATTCCCCATATACACAATCCCACATACCTTTAGTTGGTCCACCACACTCCAACTCACAGCACGTCCCCAGCTCCCCCTCTCCACCCAATCTCCTAATATCCAACTGCTCTATAGAATGGGTCCTGAAGACAAGCAACCAGCAGTCGAGACAGGGGACAACCCTGCCAAATACCCCTACCCATTGGAACCCACTTCCCCAGCTTCCTATTCACCTTCACATGCACACCCACCCCATTGTACGTCTCAGCCCGACACACCGTCTCTTCCCCAAAACCCTGCCTTTGTAAGATATACCACACCACCTCACATTCCACACAATCATACGCTGCCTGCCAATCCAACACCAATACACCCCTCCTCTCCCTCTCCAAACCTTCCACAAATGCTTTTATAATGCCATGCTCCTAATACATCATCCTCCTTGGCACCACATATTGTCCCTCCACAACCATGCTACCACACACTTCGTCTGATTTCACAGAATTTTCACAAAGAGCTTGTAATCAGCACAAAACATAGACAGTGCCCTGAAATTCCTCATTGTGTGAGGGCTCTCTCCTTTTGGAACCAAAACTACAACTGCTGTCGCCTGCATCCCACCCAACCTCCCCTCCCTTTTCATAGTATTCATCAGTTTCACCAAAAATGTCTTCATTACACACCAGTATCTCACACAGAATTCACAGGGTAAGCCATCTATGCCCGGTGCCTTGCCTCACGCCATGTCCTCCAACACCCTCCACACCTCCCCCTCATCAATATCCCCATCCAATGCCATGTGATCACTGCCACTTAGCACACAGGAAACATTCTTTCCCAACCTCCCTAAAGCCTCATCATCCACCCCTTCACTTAGCAAATATCTCCCAAACCACTCATCCACGTAACTACTCATTCCCTCCATTGTTTGCAACTCCTGTCCCACCCTATACCACCCAAGTCCCCATGAACTACTAACTTAACCATCTCTGTAGCCGTCCAGCGCCTCCACTGTTGCTTTAACACACAGGCCAAAGGTCTGTCATCCTACAGTGCCTCCTCCAGCCCTCCCTGCACTCTCACCATGTCATATCTGTCCTTTTGCATATCCCTAATCTGCCCCTTCAATGTCTCGATTTCCTCCACAGAATATACCCCACCCTGTACACCTCTCTCATAACAACCCTGCAACCAACCCTCTAAATACTGTTGCAGCCCGTATGTTATCCAAGCCTCCTGCTTTCTCCTTCTCACATAAAACTGCTTTATCCTCCCCTTCTCCCCCATCCCACCACCCAAATAAGTCGCCCACAAAACTACCCTCCCCCCACAAATTCCCCCATAATCTCTCAAAATCCACCCCCTCCTCCTCCACCCCAATATCTCTGTCTCCAGTCAAGTCCATATAAACCACCCTATGATCTGAGTATGCAACATTCACCATGTGCACTCATACCACCGGCATGCTCCTCATCACATACAGTCTATCAATCCATGCTGTGGATCCCTTTCTAATAAATGTGTGCTCTACCACCCAATCCTCACCTCTGACTACATCCCCAACCCCACGCCCAGCAAAAGAGCCCCTAGACCAGCCAAAAAACACCCCGCCCCCCACAGCGCCACATCCTTTCTATGCACCACACAATTCTAATTGCCACCCATGATGGCAACTGGGGGTAGTGAATGCAGATAATAAACCAAAACATCACATACAAATTATTTCATCACTCTCACATCACCCTGCCGGTGCATACACACAAACCACTGCCACTCGTTCACCCTTCCACTACCCATCTACCCTTAGTACACGACCCCCCCTCCTCCTTCACTCCAAAGGACAACAAATGGGCTCATCTCCCAGATCAGGACCCCAACCCCACCCTTCAAGCGTTCCGAATACACCACACACACACTATACCCATCCACCTCCAACTCCCATCCTTGAAATTGTGCTCCTGCACAAAAACTATATCTACTGCATGTCATAATTATTATTATTATTATTATTATTATTATTATCAAAAAGTGCTAAGCCACAAGGGCTATACAGCGCTGCAGGGTAGGGAAGGAAGCAAGGGTATTGGGCGGCAGAAGGGAGGAGGGATGATCAGTAGGTTACAGAAAACAGCGGGGCAGGGGATAGTGTGGGGGTAGAGGGTAGCAAAAGATTGAGGTAGAAAGGGCTGAAGGCATCAGAGTTTGTGAAATAAGTCAGTTGTTGTCAAAAAGTCAATGAGAGAGTCTGGATGAAAGGTGGGTCCATCAGCAAGAAGGGAAGGTAAAGAGAGAGCAGCGGAGCAAAGACGACGATGGAGGTAAATTCTGCGTGCTCGTTGATAAAGTGGGCAGTCCAACAGAATGTGGCTGACTGATAATGGAGCCTGGCAATTCTCACAGAGAGGAGCAGGGCGCCTCTCCATGAGATATCCATGAGTAAGACGAGTATGGCCAATGCGAAGATGGGAGAGAGTAGTCCCCCAACCTCGACACTGGTGACAAGAAGACGGCCAGTAACCTATACTCGGTTTAATAGATTGAAGTTTGTTACTGAGCATAGTAGACCAACGTTGTTGCCAACGGGTGTGAAGGTGGGTAGCTATTGCAGCAAAATAGTCCGTAATTGGTATACCTCTATATGAAACTGGTAGGTCATGTACTGCTGACCGCGCAGCAGTGTCTGCCTGTTTATTGCCCTGTATGTCAACATGATCAGGGACCCAACAAAAAACAATATCTTTATGCTTGGTAAAGATGCGGCGTAGCCAAAGTTGGATACGGAGGACTAAGGGGTGAGGTGTATCAAATTTCTGTATAGCCTGTAAAGCACTAAGGGAGTCTGAGACAACCACATATGATGACACAGGCATAGATGCAATACGGATAAGTGCTGCAAGAATGGCATACAATTCAGCAGTAAAAATACTAGCCAAAGATAGTAAATGCCCTCGTACGACGCTGTCCAGAAACACTGCTGCGAATCCTACACCGTCAGAAGACTTAGAGCCATCTGTGTACACTGCAATGGCATGAGAATGAGAGTGGAAGTGGTCAAGAAAAAGAGGGTGGGAAGCGACTGTAGGCAGTTGGGCTTTCGAGCAAGGGAGAGAGAAAGAACAGACTCGAACAGCTGGAACTTCCCAGGGGGGTAGGGAAAAGTGAGATGCTACATGAACATAGAAAGGTGGTAATTGAAGAGAAGACAAGAGCGAATGTAGGCGAAGAGAGAAGGGACGGAGTAAACAGGGGCGGCGAACAAATAATGTCTACTAATATCAGTGACCATTCTATAAATGGAAGGATTGCAGAGATCATGAGAGCGTACACAGTAGCGAAGGCAATGGGCATCTCATCGATCGGATAAGGATGGAACATTCGCTTCTGCATAGAGGCTCTCAACAGGGGAAGAGCGAAAAGCACCAAGGCATAAACGTAATCCTTGGTGATGAATGGGGTTAAGGCTAGAGAGAGTAGCAGGAGAGGCCGCTGAATAGATCTGGTCACCATAATCAAGTTTCGATAAAATGAGGGTGGAATGTAGGCGAAGGAGAGTTCGACGATCAGCTCCCCATGAAAGATGAGCAAGGGTTTTAAGAAGGTTCAGCCGGCTGTGACAAGTTGCCTTCAGAGAGGTAATGTGAGGTTTCCAGAAACCTGACTGTATCACGTTCAGGGATACGGGAGCCATAGAGGTACAAAGGATGATCGGAGATGACAGAACGTCTAGTGAAAGTAATTTGGTGAGTTTTGGTGCTGGAAAATTTAAACCCATGTGTGGTGGCCCAATTGGAAACACGGTCGACCGCATGCTGGAGAGAAACTGTAATGAGGTGACAGTCAGCGCCTGCACAGGCAATAGCGAAGTCATCAACATAGAGTGATGACCAAATATTGGAAGGAAGACTAGAGGCCAAATCATTTATAGCAAGGAGAAAAAGTGTTGTGCTCAGAACACATCCCTGGATAAAGTCCAGGGAGAGCACATTATTAACCCGAACACGGAAATGCCTGTCAGTTAAAAAGTTCTTAAGGAAGGGTGGTAGATTGCCTCGGAGGCCTAAGGAGTGGGCTTGGGCCAAAATATTATACCTCCAAGTTGTGTCATATGCCTTCTCAAGGTCAAAAAATATGGCAATAACTGAGTGGTTATTCGCAAAGGCATTACAAACATGCGTATCCAAGCGTAGTAAGGGGTCTATGGTAGAACGTCTCTTACGAAAGCCATATTGACGAGAGACTGTTGTGAGTCTCTAAATACCACATTAAACGTCTATTTACCAGGCGTTCCATCACTTTGCAAACTGCACTGGTAAGAGCAATGGGACGATAGTGGGAGGCTTTATGTCCCGTAGTGCCTGGTTTGCGGAAAGGGAGAACAATGGCAGATTTCCACAGCTGTGGAAGAACTCCTTGTGACCAAATAAGATTGAAAAGGCATAATAGGACTGCAAGGGCTGACTGATGTAAATGTTGTAGCATACGAATATGAATGTCGTCGGACCCAGCTGCTGATGATCGGCAAGCTCAGAGTGTTGCCTCCAGTTCTTGAAGTGTAAAAGGCACATTATACTGTTCTTCTCTGAGAGAAGAAAAGTCCAAGGGTGATAACTCTCTGGCAGACTTTGAGGAAAGAAACGAGAGGCATAGATGGAGCCCCTGAGAAATATGGACCAGATGATTGCCAATTTCATTGGCAACATCTAGTGGGTTTGCTATATCAACACCGGCAACCCGCAAAACAGGAGCCGGGTCAGGAGAATATTTACCACTCGGTTTTCGTGCTTTTTTCCAGACTGCACTCATAGAAGAAGCAGAGGTGATGGTGGAGACATAATCTCGCCAACAAGTGCATTTAGCGTCACGGATGACACGGCGAGCGATCGCACGCTTCTGCTTAAAATCAAGAAGTCTCTCCGTGGTTCTATTGTACCAGTACCTGCCCCATGCAGCGCGTTTCAAACGTACTGCACGAGCACAAGCAGGAGACCACCAAGGCACGCATTTCTGAGAATGCCTGCCCAAAGTTCGGGGTATAGAATGAGAAGCTGCGGTTAAAATGGAGGACGAGAAGAGGTGTAAAAGCTCATCAATGGAGGACGAAGAAGGAACCTCACTAAAAACAGTTAGTTGTGAGTAAAGGTTCCAATTTGCCTGATCAAATTGCCAGCGTGGGATACAAAGAGGTGGTGAATATGAAGGGGGTTGTAAGAATGATTGAGAAATGATCGCTGTCATGTAAATCCGGGAGAACAGACCAGGTGAAGTCTAATGCGGCAGAGGAAGAGCAGACTGAGAGATCGATGCAAGAGAGAGTGTGAGTCCGAGGATCAAAATGGGTGTGAGTACCTGTATTTAAAACATGGAGGGGGTGGGTGGCAAGAAAAGCCTCTAACTGAATGCCATGGGAATCACAGTGACACCCCCCCCAGAGGAAATGATGGGCATTAAAATCGCCAAGTAACAGAAGCGGTGGCGGTAATGACGAAATAAGAAAGGCAATATCCGGAATAGATAATGCCCGAGAAGGAGAGAGATATAAAGAACAGAGCATATACCACCTATGCAAGTGGATACGGGCTGCTGTGTAATGCAGCGAAGTACAAACAAATAGCTTATGGTACGGAATATCAGTGCGTAGAAGAAGGGCACTTTCATTAAAGGTCTCATCAGGAAAAGGATCTGAAGAATACAATAAATTACAGCCTGAGATGGGAGAGATAACAGCAGAGTGTAATCTTGGTTCCTGTAAGCAAACACCAACAGGGGAAAACTGGGAGAGTAACATCTGAAGCTCACCCCGATTACCCCTGAGGCCGCGTATATTCCACTGTAAATAGGCCATGATTGGCAATGATAAAGATACCTGAAATCCACAGGTAAGGGTTCCTATGGACTAGAGGGGTTAGAAAAGTCCACATGCGAAGGCAGCGGAAAACGTTCAAGCAGTGAAGGAACGGTGCGCTGTGAAGAAAGGAGTTGCGCAGATGGAGGAGAGGAGAGAGAAGGAACAGAGGGTGGATCAGTGTCCATTGATGGTTTGGTCTCTGCAGTATATTCAGAGATTGCTTCAAGTGTTTCGGAATTCAGAGACGTCGTATGGGAAACAATATTGGAGATGGCAGGGGGAGGATGAGTAATGATTGGAACTGTAATGGACTGTACCAAGGTAGGGGGGGGGGCAAAAGGGTGGAGGGAACTGGAGAAGAAGCGTGGAAGGGGACAGAAGAGGCAGAAACCTGCGATGTGGCAGAAGAGGAAGAAACTTGGGAGGGAACAGGGGAGAAAGGTACAGTACGAGGAGAGTGAACCTCTACACTTGTAACAGAGCCAGTGAGAGGGGAAGAACCAGGTACAGAGACAGGGAAGGTAAAATAAGGAGGTGGAAGAAGGGAAGGAGGGGTTAAAGGACCTTTTTTTGACTTCTGAGAAGTAGAGGGACGATTGGGAGGAGGTGTCATACGAGATCGTCGATATTGAGGCTTGTGAGGGAGAACACAAAGAAGCGAGAACAGACTGAGGCGTTGAAGTAGGGACGTCTGAGCCTAGGACAGCAAAAGAATTAGATACAGGAGTAACTATGGGAGAGGTAACCACAGAGGAGGCTGCAGAAGATAGGACCCCAGAAGTGGGGGGACGTTTTGAAACACAGGAATAAGAAACACGAGGTAGTCTCCCTTGGAGGCGGAGATGAGAAACTGCCATGGCATAAGGGAGACCTGCCTCTTTGAGGTAACAGATTTCCCACTCATTAAGTAGACTTGGCAACGGCGAGAGTATGAAGGGTGAGCCTCATGACAATTAAGGCAAGAGGGAGGTCGATTGCAAGACATTTTAGAATGGTCATCAGCACCACAGACTGGGCATTTGGCTATAAATCTGCAATATTGCGCTGGATGGCCAAATCGCCAGCAATTTCTACACTGTTGTGGTGTAGGGATCACTTTTCGAACTTGTAACCGATGTCCTGCTACATAAACTGAGGATGGGAGTTCACGGCTGTCAAAAGTTAAATGAGCCACATTGCTAGGGTATCGTCTCCGCTTGCGGGCAGGAAGAACATAAGTGTCTACCTTGAGGATTGGGAGATCTTGGAGTTCCAGCTGTTCAAGAATGTCATTGCCACATGTCTGGAAATTTTGTTGAACTATGGTATGGGGCAGAATGACGGTACCACTACAAGAATTGATGGAATGATGTTTTTCAATAGTGACAGGAACAGTATCGATATGGGAAAGAAGAGAAAGCTCATGAGCTTGGGTAGCATTCTGTACAGTGATGATGCGCCTACCGCTCTTAAGAGCATGAAAAGAAATATCTTTACCAACATGGCGTATGAGTGCCTTGCCAATACTGTGGTCTGAAAGATAGGCAGTAGAGGAAGTCGGTCGTAAAGTAAAGAATTTAGTCCATTGTGCATTCTGAAACTGAGCGTGGAAAGGGAGTGCAGGACGTGTCGATCTTTTCTGAGAAGAACAAGAAGGTGGAGAAGTATCATCAGCAGGTAATTGTCATTGGCATTTAGTTGTGGGACCAGAGTTGGTCCGACGTGGAATGGCCTGGCGATTCGAAAATTGCCGCACCATAGAGGGAGAGGCTGGAAGCATAGTCAAAGGAGAGTGGAGGTCAGATAAATCGAAGGAGTCAGTTGAGACCTCAGTACCTGAAGTGGGTGAGGAAATAGCACCGGCAAGAGGTACAGAGGCATGAGGAGTGTCCAAAGAGTGGTCCAAAGACGAGGCAGGGTCAGAACAGGGTGCGGTATCAAGAAGGGGCCCGGGGGCATCAGGTTCACGGACTTGGGCTGCCATGGTTAGGTTACTTCTTTCTTTTTGTTTTTAAGAAAAAACAATGAAAGAAGAAAAGAAAATAAAAATAAAAAAAAGAATAAAAAAAGGGGGAACCAAGGAGGGATAGTTCCTAGGAGGAATGAAAGGGCCAGAAATCTCCCTCCGCGCCCAAGAGGACTTCAGCACCACTAGTAGCGTAGATGCAGCATGGAACCCATACCATACCCTACCCATCATGCCAGTAAACCAGCAATCCGGAAAAGCAACCTCACATCTGCCAAGCTACCTCGGTGGACAAAAGAGAGGGCGGCTGGATATTCGCCACAAAGCATATCTCCTTCGGCCACCACCCCCGGAATCCGAAAGGTGGCTTCCAGAGATACACCCATCGCCCGAGAGACACCCAAAGCCACCCTCCGGGATACCGGAGAAGGATCGGGACATCCCCAGGCAATCCAGATTCCACGGCAAACTACGCCACCGCCAAGAACCTCAACGGAATGGGATGGACCCCGGTACCCTTTCCCCTACCTAGGAACTAGCGTGCCTGTGGGAAAAAATCCCAAAGGCCAAAAAGGAAGGGCAAAAGGGAGGGGTGGGGAGGAGGAGGTGGAAAGGAAAAAGGGGAGGATGGGATAGGGAAGGGGGGATTGGGGGGTAATTAGGTTCGGTCTGAGGAAGGAGACCAACAAGTCTAATTCCTCAGACCAAGAGCCTCTTCACCACAAGGAGCCCCCCTTGAACAGGTGCATGTCATAAAAACCCCTGTAGCCACATATACTGCATATCATCACACAGCCCATTTATGTTCACAGTCATGCTTTCACAGGCGCGCTACCTGCGTGCCAACTTCTGCCACCTCTCTCTCCACTGTCAGCATGGTTCTTCCCCCCGATCCAACACTGGACTGGGCACACCAGTGGAGCCCCAGGTGCCACATCTACCCATGGTTTCTTCCACGGCCTCTGTGTCAGGGTCAAAACGTCATCTGAGTCTGATTATGTTGCTGTCCTCTTGTGTGTGACACTCCTCGCCCATCTCCAATTCACGAGATGCCTCTCAGTGAACCTCTGCATCCACTGTATTCACGCCACACTGGACGGATCAGCAGCCAGTCTTGTCTGCATCTCCGCGCCTCATCACACTTCTTTGCATCCACCACCTTCCCACGTCATCCTCATCACCCGTCATCTCTAAAAGCTCGTCCAGCACCTGCACGAAAGCTTGCTCCTCTGCCTGTACCTTGTCACACGGCATGTTCTCCCCTTCCACCAAGGAGGGGAATATAGTGCCTACAACCCGGTGCAGTGATGGACTCGTCCCCTCCGTCGGCAACTCTTGCTCCACTTCCTCCACGAACAACTGACTCATTGGTAGCACCCATCCTCAGGCCCGGGCCCTGCTCTGTCTCACGACCTGCGTCTTGTTGCCACTGCTGTCACCCACACTGGGCTGCCACATGATCATATGCACCACATAACCTGCAAGTCCTATGCTGCCCCGCGTAATACACCAACACCTGTGTCCTGAAGTCTTCCAGGATTACATATGATGGAACTGAATGCCACAGCATCATCTTCAGTGTGAACGTACCCTCCAGCAAGCTGGCATATGCCCCCTCTGCCCATTTACTGGCCGTTACCAGGTGCACAGTCCCATACTGTTCAAAGACATTCCTCAAGTCTGTCTCATCAACCTCAAAAGGTACATTGCGTACCTTCACCCAGGTATAGTGCCAAGACACATCAATGAGGCAAACACTTACTGCCGAGCTGACGTCCACACAACCATCCTGATGCTTGTCCACCAACCGTTCATACACTCCAGCCGATCTTAACTTGATGAATACTCGGTAGGCTCCATTGAATGCTACACTATACAGATCTTGATCCGCAACACCATAAGTGTCACACATGCACCAACTGATGTATAACACCACCACGCACCAGGGCTATGCACACACTGTTTACACACCTCCTCGCAAACTGCGCCATCTTGTGAAAATCTGAGCCTCGGCCAATGTCCAGCAGAGGGCAGGAGCCACATGTCCTCACACCGCCCAGGTCAAGCGGAGAATGAGCTATGAGAATTGCAAACAATTCAGCTTTAAAAATGTTAGCCGAGTCTAATAAATGACCTTGTACTATACTGTCAGGAAACACTGTTGCAAACCCAACCCCATCAGAGGATTTAGAACCATCAGTGTACACTGTGATGGCATGAGAATGAGACCAGAAGTGATTAAGAAAAAGAGAGCAAGAAGCAACTGTAGGTATTTGGGCTTTCGTGCATGGCAGTGGGCAAGAACAGGCACGAACTGTTGGAACCTCCCAAGGGGAGAAGGAAAAAGTTACATGCTACATGAACATATAAAGAGGGCAACTGAAGAGAAGACAAGAGCGAATGCATACGAAGAGAAAAGGGAAGGATTAAACAGGGGCGATGAACAATGAACCTCTACTAATGTCCATAACCATCCTGCCATGCTACCACGTATTTATTTCATCATTTTGATAATAGTACCATACTAGTATCTTCGTTATTAGCTAAAACGATGATATTGGATGGTTGTACTATTATCCTATTCATCTTTCATCATAAGAACATAAGAATGTAGGAACACTGCAGAAGGCCTACTGGCCCATACGAGGCAGGTCCTTATCAAAACGACATCTGCATTTTTAACTAATGAGAATTGGGTGTGTGTGTTAATATGTCTTATAGTGGTCTCATTGATGTGTATAAGTACGTAACTAGTAGTGTATAATTCAAGAGTATTGCTGGTGACGTCTGAGGTTGGCGCCAAATGTTAACTGGATCACGTGACCCACTTGATGTGGTCGGTACTGGCCACAATCACCGGCAGTAGGTTCAAAGTCCTAGTACTGCACACAGACTCTCTTAAAGAGGAGTAATATACGCCTTCCTGTTAAGGTCTTGTAATTTTATATGATATTAAGCCCTTGTTTCGGCTGATTAAAGAGTTAACCTCGGTCTCTTGTACGAGACATTGTAAGGAAGGTTAATGGTCAGTAAGTACTGTCAAGTCTCTCTCTCTCTTACCTGTGCTAAGAGAAGGTCTATACTCAGGTCTATACTCTGTATATACATTCTAGCTGTACTTATGCTAAGGAGCACTGGAGGTTTGAACTTAGCCTGCACATCTAGTTGGATTACCAGTGTATAAAGAGAAATCTATGCCCAAGTGGATTACGACCAAGTTAATTCATTCTACTGTGTATACCAAAACTCTCTGAGGAGACATTAAAATCCCAGTATACTAGGTCTTTTAAGACTGTCGGAACAACGCGATATGTTTGTGTTAAGTGAATTACGTTGAATCTGTGTAATGTCTTGTATAGATTATAATAATTTAATAAGTCCGATTATGACGAGACTAAGTATATGAAAGTAATGTCCTGTACTACTTTGACAAGAACTTAAAGGAACCCAAACAGTTTATTTTTATATTATATGTACCTAACTAAAAATTAAGATATCAATACTTCTTTATTAAATTAGTATAAATCTTGACTGTTTTGATCTCCTGTTTATATGCATATAATATAAATGAAAGAAAAACAAGGAATGTCAGATTAATTAAAGATTATTACGAGCCTAAGAGGATCAACATTTTCTTTAAAGAGAATTATCTGCATTCCTCAAGCACGTAATAATCCTATATATGGAAAGACTACGAAGGTCATGAAAGTGAGACAAAATAGCAGGTGCAATGAGTATAACGGCAATCATTCAAAGATGGAATATTCGTCTCTGTATATAGGTTCTCAACTGGTGAAGAGCGAAAAGTGCCTAAGCATAAACGCAATCCTTGGTGATGGATATAATCAATTGTAGAAAGAGTTGCAGGAGAGGCCTTACGAATGCCATATTGACTAGTGGAGAGACTATTGTCTCTAAATACCACATCAAATGTCTATTTACCAGACGTTCCATCACCTTGCAAACTACACTGGTAAGAGCAATGGGGTGATAGTGGAGGCATCATGTCCCCCAGTACCTGGTTTACGAAAAGGTAGAACACTGGCAGATTTCCACAGCAGGGGAAGAACTTTTGACCAAATGAGATTAAATAGTCGTAATAGGACAGCAAGGTCTGACGGATGTAAATGCTGGAGCAAATGAACATGAATGCTATCAGGCTCAGCTGCTGATGATCGGCAAGTGGAAAGTGTTGACTCTTATTCCAGAAGACTCTACTAGAAGAAAAGTCTAAGGACTCTAACTCTCTGGCAGACTTGGAGGAAAGAAACGAGGGACATGAATGGGCTCCTGGAAATGCGGACAAGATGATTACCAGTTTCAGTGGCAACTTCAAGAGGGTTTGCTATAATGACATTGGGAACCTGAAGAATGAAAGCCGGGTCTGGAGAGTATTTGCCACTCAGTTTCTGTACTTTTTTCCAGACTGCACTCAGAGGTAGCCGAAGTGACTGTAGAAATGTAATCCCGCCAACAAGTGTGGTTTAGCTTCATGGATGACACAGTGGGTGTCCATTCTTGCCCACTTAAAATCAAGGAGTCACTCTGTGGTTCTATTCTAATGATATCTGCCCTATGCAGTGCATTTCAAACGTACCACACAAGCACAAGTAGATCACCAAGGCCTGCATTTCTTACAATGCTTGCCCAAGATTAGGGATATAAAATGTGAAGCCAGTGAAAACTGAGGTCGCATATAGGTGTAACAGTTCATCAATAGATGATGAAGAAGGGTCCTCACTATAAGCAGTTTGACTCGAGTACAGGCCCCAATTCGCTCGGTTAAATTGCTAGCGTGGGCTTCAAGGAGTTGGAGAATACAAATGGGAAGTAAGGAGGATTGGAAAATGATTACTGTCATGTAAGACCAGGAGTACAGACCAGATAGTCTAGTGCAGTTGAAGAGCAAACTGAGAGATCGATGCAAGAGAGAGATTTAGTACTAGGGTCAAAATGGGTGAGAGCGCCCGTACTTAAAACACGGAGGGGGAGAGAAGTGAGAAGAGCCTCCGAGTGCCACGAGAATCAGAGACCCTCATCCCCGAGGAAATGGCGAGAATTAAAATCGCCTAATAACAAAAGTGGCAGTGATAATAAACAAATTGGAACTGCAACATCTGGGATAGATAATGTCCGAGAAGGAGACAGATACAAAGAACGGACTGAATACCACTTATTCAAGAATATGCATGCTGCAGTGTAATGCAGTGATGTATGATGGAAAGAGCTGATGATATAGAATACTGGTGCATATAAGAAGTGCACTTTCATTAATGGTTCCAACTTCCATCGAGAAAAGGATCTGACAAATGTAATAAAACATAGCCCGAGACGGGATGGATAACAGTGGAGCGTAATTTGGGTTCTTGTAAACAAACACAAACAGGGAAAAACTGGGAGAGCAGCACCTGAAGCTCACCCTGGTTACCCCTGAGGCCTTGGATATTCCATTGTATATAAGCCATTATTTGTGAAGAGAAGGGTACAGGAAATGTGAAGCAATAGGTATCTACGGACGAGAAGGGTTAGTAAAGTCCACATGTGGAGGCAGCGAAAAACAAGTAAGCAGTGAAGAATTGGAATGCTGTGAAGAAGAGATGTGCAGATGGAGTAGAAAAGCGAAGAGCAACAACGGGAGGTGGAGCAGTGTCCATCAATGGCTCAGTCTCCTCGGTATATTCGGAGATAGCTTCAAGCGTTTCAGAGGGTAAGGACATTGTATGTGAGAAGACATCGGAGATAGAAGGGGGAGGGGGAGTAAAGATCTTGGCAGCGATGGAAGTTACTAAAGCTGGGGGAAGGGGAAAGGTTAGAGTTAACTTGGGAAGAAGCTTGAAAGGGGACAGGAGAGGAAGGGACTGTACGAGGGGGAGGACGAACCTCCACACTCATAACAGTAAGAGGTAAAGAACCAAGTAGAGACTGGAAAGGAAAGAGATGTACACTTTGAAGACTTTTTTGACTTGGGAGAGGTAGAGGGGTGAGGAGGAGGAGGAGCTGTTGTGCGAGGTCTTGTAGACATAGAAACTTGCGAGTGAGAAGACGAAGATTTGAGAACAGTATGAGGTGATGAGGTAGGGACCTCAAAGTCCAGGACTGCAGAAGAGTTAGATACAGAGGTGACTGCAAAAGGTGTGACAACAGGGAAGACTATGGGAGTTGGGACCCCAAAGGTTGGGGGCCTCTTAGTAACTCGAGAATAAGAAATATGGGAAAGTCTTCCTTGGAGGTGTAGATGAGAGACTGCCATGGCATACGTAAAGCCTTCTGTCTCTTTGAGACAAAGAATTTCTCGTTCATTTAAGTAAACCTGGCAATGACGAGAATAAAATGGATGAGCTTCATTACAATGAAGGCAAGAGGGAAGTAGGCTACAAGATGTACTAATATGGTCGTCGGCACCATAGACTGGGCATTCAGCCAAAGACCTGCAATATTTAGCTAGATGGCCAAAATGCCAGCAATTTCTATACTGTTGTGGTGTAGGGATCACCTTTCAAACTTGTAAATGGTGTTCTGCAATATAAACAGAGGACAGAAGCTCACGGCAGTCAAAAATTAAGTGAGCTATATTGCAGGGGTAGCATCTCTGCCTGCAGGCAGGTAGTACATGTGTGTCTACTTTAAGAAACGGGAGGTCTTGGAGCTCAAGCTGTTCCAGAATGTCATCACCACATGTCTGGAAATTACATTCAACCTTGGTATGAGGTAAAATGATGGTACCACTACCACTGCAAGAACTGAGAGAACGATGTTTTTTCATCTGTTACAGGAATAGCATCTATGGTGGTAAGAAGAGAAAGATCACGAGCTTGGATAGCATTTTGTACTGTGATGATGTGTGCACCACTCGAGAGCATGAAACAGAGTATTTCGACCAGCATGGCATAGGAGGGCCTTGCTGATATTATGATCAGATAGTCTGAAGATGTCAGCGACACAGTGAAAAAGTTAGTCCATTGTGTATTATGATGCATAGTATATACAAGGAGCGATTGTCATGTTAGCCTTTTAAGAACATAAGAAAGAAGGAAAACTGCAAAAGGCTAACTGGCCCATGTGAGGCAGGTCCAATTCACCCACTGGCTTAAGTCAATGCCTTAAGGTAGTCAGGTCAGGTTCCATTCACTAAGGAAGAAGCACAGCAACTGACTTAGTAGCACAAGCTAGTCAGGTCCAACTCACACCCACCCACCCACACCCACTCGTGTATTTATCTAACATATTTTTAAAACTACACAACGTTTTAGCTTCTATGACACTCATCCACAACTCTATTACCAAACCAGTGCTTCCCTATATCCTTCCTGAATCTGAATTTTTCCAACTTGAAACCATTTCTGCAAGTCCTGTCTTAACTAGATATTTTCAGCACGCCATTTACATCCCCTTTATTTATTCCTGTTTTCCATTTATACACCTCAGTCATATCCCCCCTAATTCTACGCCTTTCTAGAGTGTGCAGATTCAGGGCCCTCAGTCTATCCTCATAGGGAAGATTTCTGATACACGGCATCAACTTTGTCAACCTCCTTATTACGTTTTCCAGTGCATTTATATCCATTCTGTAATACGGTGACCAAAACTGTGCAGCATAATCTAAATGAGGCCTAACCAAAGATATATAGAGTTAGAGAACAACCCGAGAACTTCTATTATTTATACTTTTCGATATAAAGCCAAGAACTCTGTTAGCTTTATTGCGAACACTTATGCACTGTTATCTTGGTTTCAGATTACTGCTAACCAGAAATCTTAAATCCTTTTTGCAATCAGTAATATTAAGATCTACATTATTTAGTTTATATGTGGCATGGTTATTGTCCTGTCCGACATTTAGAACTCTGCATTTGTCTATATTAAATTGCATCTGCCACTTCTCTGACCACTGCATCAGTCTATTCAAATCATCCTGGAGTGCTCTAATGTTCTCATTAGAATGAATTGGGCGGCCTATTTTGGTGTCATCAGCAAATTTGCTTTTATCGCTATTTATTCCCTCATCTACGTTGTTTATATAAATTGTGAACAACAAGGGGCCCAACACTGACTCCTGTGGAACACCGCTTGTGACGTGTCCCCATTCTGATTGCTCCCCATTTATGCAAACTCTCTGCTGCCTATTTGTCAACCATGCCTCTACCCAGGAAAAAAATTTTCCTCCTATTCCATGTGCCTTAAGTTTTCTCAATAGTCTCTGATGTGGAACTCTATCGAAAGCCTTACCGAAGTCCATATACACAATATTATATTCAATACCATGATCTACCTCCTCAAATACCTTGGTGAAAAAAGTTAGTAAATTCGTAAGACAGGAGTGCCCCTTTGTAAAATCGTGCCGAGATTCATTAATTAATTTATGCCTTTCAAGATGGCTACGATCTGCCTTGGCAATTATTGTTTCCATAAATCTTCCCACTATGGAGGTAAGGCTTATTGGTCTATAGTTTGAAGCTAAGGACCTGTCACCTGCCTTGTAAATAGGCATTACATTTGCTATTTTCCACTTGTTTGGCACTATGCCAGTTTGTAGTGATATTGAAAAGATTAGCCAAAGGTATGCTTAGTTACCCTTTACGTTCCTTTAAAACATTTGCAAACAGTTCATCAGGGCCTGGAGTCTCGTTAGGTTTTAATTTCTCTATTTGTCACTTGTTACCACAATCGTGCACAGTTTATCATCGTCCTGTTCTACATAATTTATTATTTCTGGAATTCTGCTAGTATCTTCCTGAGTAAAAACTGAGAGGATGTAGGTGTTGAAGAGTTCATACATATCCTTATCACTGTCAGTGATCTGACCTGAGTTACTCTTAAGTGGGCTTATCTTGTCCCTAATTCTACTTCTGTATACCTGAAAGAACCCTTGTGGGTTAGTCATTGAATCCCTTGCAACTTTAGCCTCATAATCCCTTTTTGCCTATTTCTTTTTTCATTTCTGTCTTTAATTGATTATATTGATTAATCTATTGTTTATCCATTTGGGATCATTTTTGTTAGATCTAATTTCCTTACTCGGGACAAAAGTTGTCTGGGCAGGTAGCACTATGCTCTGAACCACATCATACTGGCAACCAACATCACCTACCTGATCCAGTCAGATCATCTCAATTTAGCCCACCTGGGTAATTTCTCAGTCCCATAAAGTCAGCCAAGTGGAAATCTGGGACAAAGACTTGATTGCAGTTATCTGGGTAATTCCATGATATATTGAAACTAAGTGATTTGTAATCTCTTTCCCCAAGCTCATCATTAACCTCAAGATTATTAACTAGTGATTCTTTGTAGGTAAGAACTAAGTCAAGCAGGTTGTTTGCTCTAGTTGGTTCTGTCACAAACTGGTTTTAAAAGGCAATTCTGAACCATATCAAGAAAGTCACCAGACTCAAGATTTCCCGTCGCATTGTTCCAATCAATGTATCTAAAGTTAAAATCTCCCATTAACACAACAGTCTCATATCTAGATGCCTCATGAATTTCATCCCATTTCATCCGAGTGGAGTGAGAGGCATTCGAAGCAGTGTCATCAGAGGAAGGTTGTGGTTACTTAGATGTAGGACCAGAGGTGGTCCGTTTTGAGGCAGGCAGGCAGGCAGATCCAAAAAATGTTGCACAGTATGGGGAGAAGCAAGAAGCATAGTCAAAGACTATGTCGAATGTATCAAAGGAGTCAGGCCAAGCCTTGGTATCAGGAGCGTGCCACAAAATGTCACCTGCAGAACATACAGGGGCATTAGAAAAGTCTGAAGGATGGTTTGGTAATAAGGCAGGGTTGTAAGAGGGTGGCGCTACAGAAAGGGGCCCCAGGAAGAGTAGTTTCATGGATTTGGGACTCCATGGTTAGGTCTCTCTTTTCTTGTTTTTAAGAAAAAAAAAAGAAAAGAAAAAAGGGAGGAGAATATGGAGGGGTAGCTCCTAGGGGAAGAGAGACCCTAAGAGTCCCCTTCCATGCCCAAGAGGACCTCTGCACAGCTGGAAGTGCAGATGTGGCATGGAACCCATGCCATGCCTTCAAGCCAGTAAACCAGCAATCCAGGAGAGCAACCTCACATCTACCAAGCCACCTCAAAGGACAAAAGAGGAGGGGGGGATCAGAAATCCTCCACAAAGCATACCTCATTCAGCCACCACCACCTGGAATCTGACAGGCAGCCTCCAGAGATACACCCGTCACCTGAAAGACACCCGAAGCCTCTCCCTGGTAGACTGGAGAGGGATCAGGATCACCAGACAATCCAGATTCCACGGCAAACTACACTACCACCAAGGACCTCAACGGAATGGGATAGACCCCTAGATCCCTTTCCCAGGTCTGGGAGCTACAATGCCTAAGGGAACAACCTCAAAGGCAGAAAACAGGAAAGGGGAGGAATGGGAAAGGAGGGATGGGAAGGATGGGACAGGGAAGGAATGGAGAGTAATTAGGTTCAATCAGAGGAAGACCGAAGGATCCAATTCCTCAGACCAAGAGCCTCTTCACTGCTGCAGGGAGCCCACCTAGAAGAAGTGTGAACAATATAGCACTACATGAGTTATAATCTATAGTCTTAGGAATTGTGACTAACTGGTAGCATATGCTACCTTATAACCAGCACTGACAGTAATCCACACAAAATGGCTCCTCCTAAATGCACTTGGAAAGCTTGGCTTGGGTCTTTACACCCAATCCACTGGTACTGATAACACCTGACTACAACAGAAGAGAGAGATCCTCAGGATAGATGAACAAAATAACAAACTGAATTGAGAACAATTCTTGATATGGACAACAGACAAGGACAGCTTTCTCCACTGAAACTGCTGTACTTTCCTGGTCATGACCCAAAACCACACACTGACTTCTAAAATTTCCTTAACTCTGAAGGTGGTAGTTATATGTGGTAAACTGTCTGGTATCTGAGCATGAGAAACATGACAAACTGTTTAATAGGGTATACATAAACATTCTTCTTTTTCTTTTTGGTAGGCTATACAGGAAAAGGGGTTACTAGCCCATTGTTCCCTGCATTTTAGTTGACTTTTACAACACGCATGGTTTATGGAGGTAATGTTCTCATTCCACTTCCCCATGGATATGAAAGGAAAAACAATAAGAACAAGAACTAATAAGATAAAAATCAAAGAAAACTCAGATGAGTGTGTATAAAATAAACGTGTACATGTGTAGTGTGACCTAAATGTAAGTAGAAGTAGCAAGAGGTACCTGAAATCTTGTATGTTTATGAAACAGAAAAAAAGACACTAGCAATCCTACCATCATGTAAAACAAATACAGGCTTCCCATGGTTGTTCAATATACATGTATTTATAGATGGGGTTGCAAAAGAAGTAAATGATAGGTTGTTGGGGAGAGGGGTGGGATTAAATTATGCAGTATCAAATACAAAATGGGAGTTGACACAGTTACTTTTTGCTGATGATACTGTGCTTATGGGAGATTCTAAAGAAAAGTTGCATAGGTTGGTGGACGAGTTTGGGAGGGTGGGTAAAGGTAGAAAGCTGAAAATGAACATAGATAAGAGTAAGGTGATGAGGGTATCAAATGATTTAAATAAAGAAAAATTGGATATCACATTGGAGAGAAGGAGTATGGAAGAAGTTATTTGGGTGTTGATCTGTGAGCGGATGGGTTTACGAAGGATGAGGTTAACCATAGAATTGACGAAGGAAAAAAGGTGAGTGGTGCGTTGAGGTTTCTGTGCAGGCAAAGAATGGAATGTACGAAAGTATAGTGGTACCAACACTCTTATATGGGTGTGAAGCTTGGGTTGCAAATGCTGCAGCAAGGAGGCACCTGGAGGCAGTGGAGATGTCCTGTCTAAGGGCAATGTATGGTGTAAATATTATGCAGAGAATTCAGTGTGTGGAAATCGGGAGGAGGTGTGGAGTTACTAAAATTATTAGAGGGGGTTGTTGAGGTGGCTTGGTCATTTAGAGAGAACGGATCAAAGTAGAATGACTTGGAGAGCATATAAATCTGTAGGGAAGGGAAGGCAAGGTAGGGGTTGTCCTCAAAAAGGTTGGAGGGAGGGGGTAAAGGAGGTTTTGTGGGTGAGGGGCTTGGACTTCAAGCATGTGTGAGCATGTTAGATAGGAGTGAATGGAGACGAATGGTGTTTGGGACCTGACGAGCTGTTGGAGTGTGAGCAGGGTAATATTTAGTGAAGGGATTCAGGGAAACTGGATATTTTTATATAGCTGGACTTGAGTACTGGAAATGGGAATTACAATCTCTGCAATTTAAAGGAGGGGTTTAGGATATTGGCAGTTTGGAGGGGTATGTTATACAGCGGAACCTCAAAAATCGAACGTATCACATATCGAACGTTTCGAAAATAGGACCATTTTTTCGGACAAACTGTGTCCCTATTATCGAACGCGCCCCTATTTTCGGACCGCCGGGTACGGGACCTGTCTGCCGCCCACTCTGTCCGCGTCCCCGCGCAAGCGCCGTGAGCAGTCTAGCTTTGTTTATGCTTGAGTGAACACTAACCTGCGCTTTCTTTCACGCATTTTACAATTATTTCGTTGTGTTTAGTACTTGTGGGACTGTGAAATAAGCTGCCATGGGCCCAAAGAAACTTGCTAGTGGTACCCCTGCGGTAAAGAAAGTGAGAAACACCATAGATGTGAAGAAGGAAATAATACAGAAGTATGAGAGTGGTGTGAGACTTGTTGAGCTTGCCAGGATGTATGGGAAAAACAAGTCGACCATCGGTTCTATCCTGTCAAAGAAAAAACAAATCAAGGAAGCTGATGTTGCGAAAGGTGTTAATATAGGGAGTGGATGAGGTGCCTTCTTCAAAGATTAAGGAGATTTGTGCCAAGTGGAATGATGTCCAAATGTTTGTGCAGAAGTACCACCCTGAGCAAGCTGAAACAAGCCATCTTTGAAACAAGTTCAGTGACAGAACCATGTCCCATTTTAGGGAAATGTTAAAGAGGGGGCCAAAACCAGAGGACTGTGGACAGTTATTTTGTGAGACAGGGGTCTAGTGACTCTCAAGCTGGTCCTAGTGGCATTAAAAGACACAGAAGGGAAGTAACCCCAGAGAGGGCTTTACCTGAAGTCCTCATGGAGGGGGATTCTCCTTCCAAACAATAACCCCAACTCCCTCTCTCCTCCTCCCGATCTTACAGATGCCATCACCAATCTTCAATAAAGGTAAGTAAAAATGTTATTTTGTATGTATTACTATACATAATTAAAAACTATAGTATTTGTTGTATGTAAAACTGTAATTAATCTCTATAAAATGTATTTTTTGTGTGAATATTTTTGGGTTTCTGGAACAGATTAATTGTATTTCCATTATTTCTTATGGGAAATATTGCTTCGAATTTCAGACTTTTCGAATTTAGAACTAGCTCCTGGAACGGATTAAGTTCGATTTTTGAGGTTCCACTGTATATGCTTCTAAACTGTTGTATCTGGGCACCTCTACAAAGACAGTGATTATGTGTGAGTGAGGTGAAAGTGTTGAATGATGATGAAAGTATTTTCTTTTTGGGGATTTTTTTTCTTTCTTTTTGGGTCACCCTGCCTTGGTGGGAGATGGCCGATTTGTTGACAGAAAAAAAAAACACTGTGATAATTTTGTGATGAAGGATGACACTTTGGTAGTAACATTTGGCACTTGCTCTCTTAAAATACCTGAAGAGGGCTTTGGGGGTCAATGCCCCCACAGCCTGGTCTGTGACCAGGCCTCGATCTTGATCGTGGATTGCCTGAATTGTGTTGCACATCTATGCATTTGGGATTTTAACTAGTACACATTCAAGATCTGGATATACTCAATCTTTACCTTTATAAAGGATTTAGCCTTTGATACCAATATTACTGAAGGAACATTTGCGAGGTGGTTTATGCCATCACCAACATCATTTATTATCATATGACTAAGACTTCCATTAGGAAACACTCATTCTGTTTCTTAACAAACCAATCAACCAACCACCATCACTGCCACAGAGACCAAGCTGACAGGTTGTAAAGACAAAGAAGCCTATGCAACATACACATGCTTCTACTGATGATGACCTCATAATTTGCATACATCTTTACTCTTACTTGCCTGTGATGAAACTACTAGTCTCTTACTACAAAAATGTGGGGATACTTAATGCCTGCAAATGCAAGTCTTGGACTATACTGAATTGTTTATATATTTCATTAGGAAAAAATATATTTTAAGGTATGAGCAATTAGTCTAGTTTTACTATGTACTTGTGTAATTAAAACATCACATTTCAACTTTACAGTCTCATCAATAATCATACTACAAATTGTTACATTTGCAATAAGAGAATAAAACTATCAATATAGTATATATTCTTTACACCTATACTGCTTATGCTTTTGTAACTAGATATTAATAAAAAAATTTAAAAGTAAATAACAATGTTCATGAAACTTCAAAACAAATTAGTATTACGTAGAATTATGGAATATAAATATATCAATAAAAGTTTTTGTGAAATACAATTCACTGCTTAATAATTTTAAGTCATATTTCACAAAAACTCTAAGATAATTTTTGAAAGAGGAGAAGATGGTTCCACATTCAAGTCAACATTCAGTAATATCACAGAAGTAGAGTATGTTCCCTCATTCCTCTCTGCTTATACTGTAGTAGGTTTCAAACTAATGCTACTAAGTTGCAAAAGTTCTGTAATGACCTGCTAGTACTGTACAATATTATTATTATTATTATTATTATTATTATCAGTAGTAGTAGTAGTGCACAATATTCATGGGTAAATTTGAGAAAATTACAAATGATCTGAGGAATGGTAGAGTAGCTGAAATTAACTGAATCAAAAACTCTTTATCAGTAACAAGGGACCTGCTGGCACAATACCCAATACTGTACCCCAATACTGTACTGTAATGTTAATCACAAATCTTTTTATTTAAACGAGTCATTTATATCAACACTAATTATTAGTAACATCTTATTGGCTACATCATAAAATATCTGACTTTTTAAGAGGGTGGTAGGATTATTTTCTTAAGATCGGAACAAATAAAAGAATATACACACATTTGCTTACACAAATGAACATAGAAAAAAAAAAAAAAATTTTTTTACACCCTGCCAAATTCCAATGCTAACTCAATTTTCTATCAATTAACTTAATACACATGTTTATGAGAATTCAATTAAAATTAGAAACAAGCTGCAGGCAAGTACAATACAGTTAATAATTGAGGAGGCTATTACAAATGCAACATACACTTTTGTAAGAAAGAATACTGCACCAAATAAAATTCTTATGCACCAATTGAGCAGCACTTTAGAAGCTACTGATAAGATCAGTAAACAATGCACATTCCAAATTGGCCATAAATTAAAATTGGACTAGCAAAGATGATTTATACAAAATTTCAATAAGCAAGAAATCACAATACAATGGATCATTGATAATCTAGTGATTGCTTATTTGGAATTTAACTCTTAAACTGTCCAAACGTAGATTTACGTTTGTACCACTAACGCTCCAAACGTAGATCTACGTTTTATTTTTCCTGCCTACAAATTTGGCATGATTGGCCTGAGATGCCTGGTCAGTACAGAATGGGTCTTAACACTCAGTGTGTACAGTATTAAAAAAATCTGAAACCACTTAGTACCTTATGGGAGCACCAGTTCAATTGAGCACCAGCTAGAGCAAATAGCATTGCAAACACCAGGGATTCACTGATGTAATGTCATATTAATACTCCCTTTTTAAGAGCAAAGTGATGGATGTGGCCACAAGTGGTCGAGGAAATATCAAAAACCTCGATAATAACCCATGTGTAACACTTGTGCAACAGCCTTTCATTTTTGATACCAGTGACTGTCTCTCTGTATCTGTCTATCTCTGTCTCTCTCTCACATGTTCACACAAGTGTACAGTTATTATAGTGTAAATTATCTAGGATAACCCAAAAATTCCAGGCAAAGTGCTATACAGTGCTTGAAGATATAAGACACAATAAGCATGACTGGCAACTCAGTGGCAAGTAATACACATTTTCAATTCATCAGGAATCAGACATGACTACTGCATTGTGTGTAATACCTGTTGGTTTGCAAGCCGCTCTCTATGACAGAGAGACAAGCAGACAGAAAGACACACACACAGAGGCAGACAGAAAGACAGACACAGACACCGGCAGACAGAAAGACACACACACACACACACATGCAGACAGAAAGACCAAGACACACAGAGGCAGACAGAAGACCAAGACACACACAGGCAGACAGAAAGACAGACACACACAGGCAGACAGAATGACACACACACAGGCAGACAGAAAGACAGATAAGCAGAGCTAGACAGATACAGATAGACAGACAGATACACATGTTTGTGTGTAACCGTGAAAACAAATAAAGCCAGGGTTCCTTGCAGCAGTGCACTATCACTGTGTCACTCCACTGCTTACCTTGTCAGCAGTTTAGAGACACTCGTCATAAACACCATGCTTCAAGAAGTTTCATATATACTCCAGCATGTCTAAAACATTGCTGAGACCTATAAATACTTTGTATATATTTCTAGACAATAGTAAATGACCAAGGCAAGTTAAAATGTACACTTGCCAGTGTGATTGTGACTATTTGAGTAATATTTCAGTACTTAATATTAGTGTCAGAACAAAGATTGGCTATGAAATCACAAGAATTATAAATTGTAATTATCAGAACATAAAAATTACATAAATTAAAATAAAAATGAGAAAAAAAAGGTATATAGGCAACACTTCTGCAAGCCACAGGACTTGATGTTGCTGTAAGGCGAGCATGCAGCGCTAACTTCGCGATCTTATATCTTGGTAAGTACTGGGCCTAAATTTTTTTTTTTTTTGGTCTTATAACACACAAAATTTCCCTCTTTACTTTAATTTAAAAAAAAACTTTTTTTTTTTTTTAAATATTCGGAGCACTAGCAATGAAAACATAGATCTACGTTTGAACAGTTTAAGGGTTAACACTAACCGGTGGAAAATAAAATAAAATAAGAAGGACCAGAATAATGATGCACTTAATAATCCAGCAAGTTTGAAAATCCTGCACACCTTGCCCTGGACACCACTGGATAATCAATGATAAACTAGGTAAGACACATATGCAACAGTTAGGTATCTTTATTTCGAAACGTTTCGCCTACACAGTAGGCTTCTTCAGTCGAGTACAGAAAAGTTGATAGAAGCAGAAGATACTTGAAGACGATGTAATCAGTCCATCACCCTTAAAGTTTTGAGGTGGTCAGTCCCTCAGTCTGGAGAAGAGCATTGTTCCATGGTATGAAACAATATGTTATTGTTCCATGGTATGAAACAATATGTTATTGTTTCATACCATGGAACAATGCTCTTCTCCAGACTGAGGGACTGACCACCTCAAAACTTTAAGGGTGATGGACTGATTACATCGTCTTCAAGTATCTTCTGCTTCTATCAACTTTTCTGTACTCGACTGAAGAAGCCTACTGTGTAGGCGAAACGTTTCGAAATAAAGATACCTAACTGTTGCATATGTGTCTTACCTAACAACCTGTCGGTATTTCATACCATTTTAATGTTCAATGATAAACTAATACAAAGAATTTCAAGCAAATCTGCAGCACTTGGAAGTTATTATGCAGTATGAGTGGGCTTACTCTTTCAGAAAAAATGAGTCCACTACTTCTATTAGAGGCAAAACTTTTAGGGAAAACCTACCTATACCACTGCTATTGCTTTCTGCTTCCCAGTAACCAGAATTAATTTTCAGGAGACTTTCACTTATGCCTATTATTACTATTCCTTTATGGAAGCAATTTACTGCTGCTGCTGGTGAAGGGCTCTTGATTCAATGAACTGAAGCTATCCTTCTGTTTTTTAATCAAATCTAATTACTTTCCATAGCCCCAGGTGCAGTATGACCGCTGAGGATTCTATGCTCACCCAAGATGATAGTAACACCCATTATTATTATTATACTCTGAAGGAAGTGTTAAACCTGTAAGATCATACAGCACCTGGGATATGGAAGGTAATGGGGTTTGATCCGAGGAAGAGAAGGGTAGCTCCAATTCCTTAAACCAAGAACCTGTCATTTGCAATAAGGCACCCCTAGTGAAGGATTACTAATATGCTTTATCTTGCTGTCTAATTCTACCATTCCCACTCAATTCCTTCTGTTATCTCCTTGATTAGCCAATTTTAAGTGAAAGCATCAACAGTACTCTCAGCAATTTTGCAGGCTCAACTACCATTAATTTAACTCTGCTGTCATTACTCTCAGAGTAACTACAACCCTGAGCAGTGCATCACACCAGACACCGGAGCCAGCATAAAGGGACATTATGGCACATTTAAAAAGAACAGTTAGCATAAAAATAATCAAATACATTGTAAAATGAAAACTGCAAACATTATTTGCATACTATTAAATCCCCTGACATAAAACATTCAAAATACAGAATATAATGCTCGCCCAGATCCAGAAACTATTTGACTAGGGGGATGAGGGGTAAGCATATCAGTGAGATAAATCATTAAATTCCCCAAACGATTTAAATGGAAAACATAACATGAATCACATTCATTGTTTTTTAGGCTGTGGACAGCTGGAGGTTGGGCAGTTAACTAATTTAATTAAGAATGATCTAAGATAATGTGTTGTTCAGAAACAACAAAACAGACTGCAAGATATAACTGTGAATTTACTGAGCACATTTTATCAATGAGTAACACTGGCAATTACATATAATTATAAAATGTCAGAACACTTCTGGCAAGGCAGTGATTGAATGAATAATGGTGAATGTGTTTTCTTCTATGTATCACCCTGCCTTGGCAAGAGATGGCCACTAACGTAAAAAATATATATATATATATATATATATATATATATATATATATATATATATATATGCAATAAGATCACAGTAAACAGGTGATTTCAAAATATGCAAAACAACCACTCTGAAAGAATAGAGAAATTCCAAGCGCTTTCGTGACTACTCACATTATCAAGGAACTATGAAAGTGAAGCATCCTTATATAGCTTCCTTGGATGCTTCACTTTCATAGTTCCTTGATAATGTGAGTAGTCACGAAAGCGCTTGGAATTTCTCTATTCTTTCAGAGTGGTTGTTTTGCATATATATATATATATATATATATATATATATATATATATATATATATATATATATATATATATATATATATATATATATATATATATATATATATATATATATATATATATATATATATATATATATATATATATATATATATATATATATATATATATATATATATATATAATATATATATAATATATATATATATATATATATATATAATATATATATATATATATATATATAATATATATTAAATATATATATATATATATATATATATATATATATATATATATATATATATATATATATATATATATGTCGTGCCGAATATGTAAAACTGGTCAATTAGCAAGAACTCATTTAAAATTAAGTCTTCTCTAAAATTTTCTCTTATACGTTTAAATATATATTTTTTTCATTAATGTTGATGTAAAAATTTATAATTTTGCACCAAAAGGAACTTAGAAAATTTACCTAACCTTATTATAACAAAAACAATTTATTTTAGCCTAACCCAACGAAATATATTTTAGATTTGTTTACAATAATTTAATACTAAATAAACACAGTGAAATATATTTTTTTCGTTAGGTTCAGAATGATTTTGGCGAAATTATTGCATACACAAATTTTCACTTGCCCTATATGGCAAGATGAGCATTGCTATTTAAGCCAAGATGGCAAGTTCTGCGAGGGTCTTGGCAAGAGGCGTGGAGTTAAAAGATAAAGAATCACACACATAGTGGGAGTTGTCACAGCTGCTCTTTGCTGATGACACTGTGCTTTTGGGAGATTCTGAAGAGAAGTTGCAGAGATTGGTGGATGAATTTGGTAGGGTGTGCAAAAGAAGAAAATTAAAGGTGAATACAGGAAAGAGTAAGGTTATGAGGATAACAAAAAGATTAGGTGATGAAAGATTGAACATCAGATTGGAGGGAGAGAGTATGGAGGAGGTGAACATATTCAGATATTTGGGAGTGGACGTGTCAGCGGATGGGTCTATGAAAGATGAGGTGAATCATAGAATTGATGAGGGAAAAAGAGTGAGTGGTGCACTTAGGAGTCTGTGGAGACAAAGAACTTTGTCCTTGGAGGCAAAGAGGGGAATGTATGAGAGTATAGTTTTACCAACGCTCTTATATGGGTGTGAAGCGTGGGTGATGAATGTTGCAGCGAGGAGAAGGCTGGAGGCAGTGGAGATGTCATGTCTGAGGGCAATGTGTGGTGTGAATATAATGCAGAGAATTCGTAGTTTGGAAGTTAGGAGGAGGTGCGGGATTACCAAAACTGTTGTCCAGAGGGCTGAGGAAGGGTTGTTGAGGTGGTTCGGACATGTAGAGAGAATGGAGCGAAACAGAATGACTTCAAGAGTGTATCAGTCTGTAGTGGAAGGAAGGCGGGGTAGGGGTCGGCCTAGGAAGGGTTGGAGGGAGGGGGTAAAGGAGGTTTTGTGTGCGAGGGGCTTGGACTTCCAGCAGGCATGCGTGAGCATGTTTGATAGGAGTGAATGGAGACAAATGGTTTTTAATACTTGACGTGCTGTTGGAGTGTGAGCAAGGTAACATTTATGAAGGGATTCAGGGAAACCGGCAGGCCGGACTTGAGTCCTGGAGATGGGAAGTACAGTGCCTGCACTCTGAAGGAGGGGTGTTAATGTTGCAGTTTAAAAACTGTAGTGTAAAGCACACTTCTGGCAAGACAGTGATGGAGTGAATGATGGTGAAAGTTTTTCTTTTTCGGGCCACCCTGCCTTGGTGGGAATCGGCCGGTGTGATAATAAAAATATATATATATATATATATATATATATATATATATATATATATATATATATATATATATGTTATGTTAGTGAGTGCAGAGAATTCGTGGTTTGGAAGTTAGGAGGAGGTGCGGGATTACCAAAACTGTTGTCCAGAGGGCTGAGGAAGGGTTGTTGAGGTGGTTCGGACATGTAGAGAGAATGGAGCGAAACAGAGTGACTTCAAGAGTGTATCAGTCTGTAGTGGAAGGAAGGCGGGGTAGGGGTCGGCCTAGGAAAGGTTGGAGGGAGGGGATAAAGGAGGTTTTGTGTGCGAGGGGCTTGGACTTCCAGCAGGCATGCGTGAGCGTGTTTGATAGGAGTGAATGGAGACAAATGGTTTTTAATACTTGACGTGCTGTTGGAGTGTGAGCAAAGTAACATTTATGAAGGGGTTCAGGGAAACCGGCAGGCCAGACTTGAGTCCTGGAGATGGGAAGTACAGTGCCTGCACTCTGAAGGAGGGGTGTTAATGTTGCAGTTTAAAAACTGTAGTGTAAAGCACCCTTCTGGCAAGACAGTGATGGAGTGAATGATGGTGAAAGTTTTTCTTTTTCAGGCCACCATGCCTTGGTGGGAATCGGCCAGTGTGATAATAATAATAATAAATATATACACATATATACACATATACACATACATACATACATACATACATACAGTGGACCCCCGCCGTTCGGCAGCCGCGACTTTCGTGAAATCCAACTTTCGGCAAAATTTAGCTTCGTGGTTCATGATTGGACTCGAGATTCGGCGACCTTCTGGTACGCGTCTGCCCACCAGCGCACAACAAAGCCAGTCTCCAGCACTATTCACACTCAGTTTGCCATTGTTTACCAGCATGTGACCATCACCCCACGGGTTCATACAACACATTTCATAATAATTCATTGTTTTTTGTGCTTGCAACTGCTAAATAAGCCACCATGGGCCCAAAGAAAGCTCCTAGTGCCAGCCCTTTGGTAAAGAAGGTGAGAAACACGACAGAATTCAAGAAAAAACTCATAGCAAAGTACTAAAGTAGAGGAGGAAGAGAGAGGGGAGAATGTGCCTTGAGAATGTGCCTTCTGCAGTGATTCTGCAATATGTATGATGCTAAAGCAGCAGGTATCGATAAAGGCTATAGCTCCAGCCAGCGATAAAGTGTAGAATTAACAGTGTAGCAAGCAAGTTAAGCGAGTAAGCGATAGAAAAGCAACATGAGAGTAACTCTCCAAAGTTGTTGGATGTGTATAGGACCGCTGAACATACACCGCCCCGTTATCTTCCACCACTCTAAATCTCTGCCGACATCACCTTCATCAAACTAACTAGCGATAGAAAAACAACATGAGAGTAACTCTCCAAAGTTGTTGGATGTGTATAGGACCGCTGAACATACACTGCCCCGTTATCTTCCCCCACTCTAAATCTCTGCCAACATCTCCTTCATCAAACTAACTAATTAAACTAACATCTCCTCCAAGGAAAGTGTAAATATGTATAAAAGTGTAAGTATACAAGTAAATATGTGTAAATATAAAAGGACACCAATGCTGCTATGTATGATAATCTATGTATGTAACTGTATTTGTGTATACCTGAATAAACTTAATTATTTACAAATTAAAATGTAAATATTTATTATTTATAAATTACATACATTGTTTAAGTGTGATGATGGTGGTGGCCAAAGCCTCCACCGCCACCAACACGGCTTCTTTCAGTGGCGGCCCAACCCTTTCGGGGTTTCAGCCATACTAGTATGGCTTACGCGCCAGGGTTTTTGACGTACTAGTACACATAAATTCTAGCGCCCTCAAATCTAGCAAGAGAAAGCTGGTAGGCCTACATATGAAAGAATGGGTCTATGTGGTCAGTGTGTGCAGTATAAAAAAATCCTGCAGCACACAGTGAGTAATGAGAAAAAAAAAACTTTGACCGTGTTTTTGGTTTAAAACAGCGACTTTGCACTGTATTTTCGTATGGTATTTATGGTTGTATTCTAGTTTTCCTGGTCTTATTTTATAGAATGGAAGACATATTACAGAACTTGAGATGATTTTGATTGGTTTCACAATGAAAAGTACTTTGAAATGGAGCTCAAAGTAGCAGAAATGTTCGATTTTTGCCAAAGTTCAAAAGTAAACAAATCATGCCAAGTATCCAATACACATCAACTGGTGAATCTACTGTTCTTTCACAAGTGCGCTGGTATTATTTATACCATTTCTACACTAATACAGTAGTCTGCATAACAGTAAATCTTCTATTTTTTGTGAGAATAAAAATTCAAAGTGGAAAGCAAAAGAAATGTAAGAGGGGCATGGGGATGGCTAATGAACAGAGGAAATGTTATTTTAGTGCCAGGAATGTCTTTCTTGTTTATTCTGGACCCTATTTGGAAATTGGCATCTTTTGAAATTTGTGTGAAATTGGCAAAATTGCTAAATTCTGACCACTTTATTGGATAGTTGAAATCGGTAAATGGATGGTTTCTTGTACTCATTCGATAGAAAAAACTGAGCTCTAGCGAAATAGTTATGATTTTTGTCGACTAGTACAATGGAATTGGCCGAAAATAGGGCTCAAAGTGGGCAAAATCGCCGATGCATAAACATTGTCGAGACCACTAACTTCGCGAGAGCATAATTCTGTAAGTTTTCTACCAAATTTCATACTTTTGGTGTCATTATGATCGGGAAAAGATTCTCTTATCTTTTCATATGAAAAAATATATATATTTTTTTTTTAAATTTTGGCCCTGAGAACAAGTCTCTGAGAGGGCCTGGCGACCCTCAAAGGGTTAAACCCAACAACAACACTTACACCATTTACTCCTCTCATACATTATGACATATTTTATTCATTCTAGAATATATATCATGATTCTATGTTATTAATATTGTTTATAATGTCATATTAGATGAACTGTGATAGATAAATAAGCTGTAGAGATGACATTAGCATCATATTGAAGCATAATAAACTCACCTTCCTCTTGCCTCCTACCTACCTCCTACACCAACAAGAATCAATAAAGGTTAAGTGTGATGTTAAATGTTCATTTATCCATTTTATTAGTGCTTTATATTTATTTGTCATTGTTTTCTGTATGTAAATCTATATTTATTCTTTAAAAAAATTATTTTTTGTTAATACTAATGGCTGTCTGAAACGGATTAATTGGGTTTCCATTATTTCTTATGGGGAAAATATTCGCCAATCATGAATTTCGCCAGTCGGCAGACTCTCTGGAATGGATTAATCACGAAACTCGGGGGTCCACTGTATAGATATATAATTATTTGCCGCCAAAAATAATAAAATGCAAAAGCCTGCCTTTTATGCATAATGAAAACAAAGTGAATAAAAATTTACGAAAAATACAACTATACCAGGAAGTACCAAGTGGCACCTGGTTTACTGGTTCCATCCTCAAGAGGGCTTGCTAATCCACTTTAAGAGGCACTTTATTTACTTCAATTACCCCAATTTAAAGTAACTGTTTATTAAAACATTTTCTTAAGTTTCCGTGCAGCCTCAAGCTAGTTGGCTGCAACTCTACCACTGGACACTTAAAATATCACCTCTGATATACTGGTGATCAATATTGGGAGCTTCTTACAGGCCCAGTCTTTGGATAAGCTTACTTTTTGAGTGCCAATTTAACCAGGCTGCTGCTGTTAGTGGCCCACTGACACCTAGTAGGGGTAGTGGTCCCATTTCATCTTGAAGACTATAACTACATCTGTTCCAGCAATATTTGTTATCTGTGGGCAGCAGGTTGAGCAGTCTAGGGTCACATATGTTGACACATTTCCTTACTGTGCCTATGGAACCCCTGCTTTCACTAAGTTGCTACAGTAGTAATGTAGACTGGGGACCTGACCATCCAATATCTTCCAGGCATTTATTATCAGGGATCTATCACTTCTTCACTGCACAGGGTACATTCTAAGTAGCTTAAATACTTTATTGATGCTATGCAGAAAGTAAATGATCTCTACATCTTCTAGCTCTGTTACCTCCACCCATCCTGAATAGAGTTGTGATCACATAGTAGTGTTTTACATGTGAAAGCACAGATTATTTGATAGTACCATCACTCTGTTCTATTTTGATTCTGAAAGTTCTCATCCATTTGTTAGTTTTCTGAAATTTGCTTCATTTGTTGCATTGTGGTCTCTTAAAAAATAAATCTAGCAAATGAAGATTCTGCATCAGAATCCTGGAACCACCTTCACTAAGTAAAGGTTCCTGCAAAAGTGAACAGTCTATAATAATCTTAAAACTTGCACTGTTACTATTATTATAATAACAACAAATCAGAACAGTAGAGATGATCAATGTGTAATATTGCCCTTCGAATTTCAACTTCTTACTAGGGAATAAGAACCTAATATGTAACACAATATCCTAGGGGTTTGAACCCCTTACTAGGGAATGCAACACCAATGTACAATACAAAGTCCTGAAGTTTAGACTTCACAACAGGGTAAAAAAAATTACCGCAACATATGCCAGTTTCTGTTTCTTATCTCGCAGTCAACATAATGAAAATTAGAGCACATCACTTAGTATCACCAGCCAAAACTTTTGATGTATTTTAAAAAATATATTTTGGATGTATAATTCTTTCATGAAGCTGAGAACTCAGTGTAAAGTCTTTAATGAATGAAAAATATTGTACACTGTATGATGACCACATTCAACTGCACCTATACAGTACTTACATGATCACTGACACTTTGAATAAATGATACCAAGGAGAAAGAGGTAAGTGCCTTTACCAAAACTATATTAATGTTGGTAGAATTACTGACAATATGTTAGGTAAAAGGATACAAATGCAACTGATGTGACATTTTATTGTGGCAATGTTTCGCTCTCCAGCAGCTTTGTCAAACTATTACAGCTTGACAACGTTCCTGGAAAATGAAATGTTGCCACAATAAAATGTCACATTAGTTGCACTTGTGTCCTTTTATTTACCAAAACTGTTAAAAAGAGTCATAGGAAGTGCTAAATCCATAAAGGTCATAAGCACCTTCATCAATCAACATGAAGGCACCTTCCTCTAAGAATAACTCTATCATAACTAAACTAATTATTCAAGAAGCACCTAAAAGGGAGTGCCTGATGATTGTTATGTTTTCTGACAACAAAGATGCACTATTAGAGAATCCTAATGTATCAAATTAATTAATGTGTAGAACTTAGCAACCTCTGGAGAAGCTTGGATGCCAAGCATCAAAGATAGGTAAACTTGTACCATACATGAGCTATTTAAGTAAGGATTTCAATCATGAAAGTTAAAACTCCATTAAGTCTATGCTTATTAATTTAACCACTGACACTGATGGCATAAGTCAAGTGGAGATATCAGATGCTTATTTTTTACACCTTAAACAACAAAACTAGCCAAGTCGATACACCTTGAACCTCTACATCTCTGCATGTTCCTCAAAAGATTTCTTAACTTTTTGTGAACATTTTTGGTTAAAGACTTGACTGTGTTATTTAGTTGCCAAGGATCCTTATCCAAGTCATACATTTCCTCAAAGGCCTCATCGTCATCCCATTTACAAAATAATCTATTTTCCCCATCGCTAATCTGTCTCAAGCAGGAATATGTGTTGTTTGAAGAGTCTTCACATTTACATGCATAATTAGGATTACATCCATTCATACCTGAAGGGATATATTCACACCCCTCATTTACAACTCTTCCCTCACCAGAGTGCTCTACCAGAAGTGTTCGACGTAATTCTCTGTATTTTTTAAAATTACTAAAATTATATTTTCCTATGGAATGCTCCTTTTTATCTACAGGTATGTCATTATCATCTACAGCAATAGAATTTGTACTTTCTACAGTTATTATTGGCTTAAGGGATATGCCATCCATGTACTTGGGTATCTGCAAGCCTGCTAAGTCCAAAAATGTAGGAGCAAGGTCAATATTGGAAGTTGGAAAATTAATTATTTTTCCTTCAGGTACATTGGGACCCCGAATTAGGAAGGGCACTCGTATATCAGTTTCATATGGCTCTCGCTTGTCAACTGGTAAAGAAAACTGTCCTAGATGGTATCCATTGTCAGATGTAAACACAACATAAGTATTTTCAAGCTGATGTTTTAATTCTAAATATTGTATAACATCCTGTACCATGTCATCAACAGTCAGTAATGTTCTCAGTCTATTTCTGAAAGCATCATCAACTTTTTCAATAATATTATTGGGCAAAGGTTGAACTCCTTGCCTTAAGAGCCAGTGCTTGCCTAACCCTGCTTTAATGTTAAAACTTTTTGTTCTTGGTGCCTTTAATGAGGTATAATTTTTGGAATATTTTGGCTCTGGAGTAAATGGTGCATGTGAAGCAGGTACTGACAACATCATAAAAAATGGTTTAGAAAAGGAAGACAGGTTTAAAAAATCAAATGCTCTTTGTCTGACAATGTTAGTTAGGTAATCTTTACTAGGATCTGAGCCATGTTTTTCAGGAGTCCCATTTATGGAG
Source organism: Cherax quadricarinatus (assembly GCF_038502225.1). Classification (NCBI taxonomy): domain Eukaryota; kingdom Metazoa; phylum Arthropoda; class Malacostraca; order Decapoda; family Parastacidae; genus Cherax; species Cherax quadricarinatus. Next base: position 39,959,927 of record NC_091301.1, on the reverse strand, counting down.
AGGGTGTAGTTGTAATATCGTGAATTTCCTTTTAAGCCTATCCACCAATCCCACCCTGGTGGGATGTGATTAAGTCCACCAATGTTAGTTTTACCATACTGATTAAGGTATTTTCCAGCAAAGAATGTTCTGTAGCCATTATGATGCATGTGAGCTGCAAAAGTCTTTTTCTCAGGCCCTTCCTGAAAATTACAGATAATTATTAATATGGAGATTATTTTTTCAGTAGTAAATTATTAAGAAGGTACAGTATAACAAAGATATCAAAAAAATATAAATAAGCATAAACTAGAGAATCCTACAAAATGAGAAAATAACAATCAATGAAAAGATAGTATAGAAAAAGGTACACAATAATGTTTTTAAAATATTTTGAACTTTGGAAGGGGTACATTGTATCATTTGAAGATTTAACCGAGGTAGGGAACAGACAACAGATAGAATGACAGTCAAACCTTTCATACTAGGTTTGCTGTTAACAAGAAGCAGAAGACTGTCTACTGATAACAAAATCTACTCAGACAAAATAAAAGATAAGGTAATTTCATTATGTGAGAAATGCACCTTGAAAGGTAGAGCCTTAATGGGAAAGAATAGATAGAGCAGTTCACCACAATATATCCAATGGTAGATTTCATGGGAATGATGAGAAACTGTTGTTAATAACAGACACACAAGCAATAATTGGAAACTATTAAAGAGGTTTCACCTGAACAGGAGGGTTTTTAACCCTTTGACTGTAGCAGGCCCCTTTCTGAAACTGTCATTCTATGTCGCAAAATATTCGAAAAAAAAAAATATTTTTTCTTATGAAAATGTTAGGATTATTTTTCTAAGAGTTTTAAGCCTAAAAATTTTTTTTGGCCATCAGTACTTACCGAGATATAGAGCCGCAAAGTTTGCAGAAAGTGAGGTGCATACGGCAACAGCGGCGACTGCCGCCCACCCAGTATTCTTTTATTTACTCTAATTCAAAAGTTTCTTGCATTTTTCAATATTTTTCTTTTCCAAGTAACTTATGTGGCCTGTGAGACCAATGTAAGGTGCATTGTCCAAATATACACTCATTGTTTACAACACAATAACTGAACAAACTTTATCACTATTAGTTTGTGTATACACTTTGTTTACACAAACAAACAATACAAAACAATGTTTATTACTATTGTTCCATAATATATATACATATGTACAGTCACTGAACATGTTCCTAGAGCTGCTGCAGCTTGTGGAACTCTTTGAAACATGGGTATATGCAGAGTGGCACTTGACACTCCTCACACATAAAGCGAGTGTCTCTGCGTGTTTGTGAGCGTTTTGTGGTATGTGTACATACATAACACCTCTTCTGAGCATTTTTCTTGGCAGTAGTAGGAGGCAGTTGTATGGGGTAGTGATCATCAGGCCTGAAACGAGATTGTGTGTGTGGGTAATTTCGTGGGTGCTGGTCTATTGCAGATGTTGCTCCTTGGTACTTTGCGATTATTTGTCTGATTACTGACAAACAAAATTCACCATATTTTGGTGTTTTGTTGGTCTTCAACTTGTATATGTTATAAGCATTTAGCATGGAGATATCAACAAGATGGAAAAAAAGTTTTATATACCACTTATAACTCTTGCGTACACAATCTGCAAACCCAATCTGCATGTCACATTTGTCCACTAAGCGCATATTGAGGTTGCAGTCCATGACAGCTGCAGGCTTTAGAATGGGTTCGTTGGTCTCTCTGTTGTGCCTGCCACTGTGTGCCATTTCGTTTGGGTGAACTGATGTCAACAATGTGACATCACGTTTGTCATGCCACCGAAATGCCACGATGTCATTGGCAGCAATGGCTTGCACCTCACCTCTGCGAGTGCCAGCGTTGAACCTTGGCATATGTTTATGATTACCACGCACTGTGCCACACACGTCTGTAAGGTTCACTCGCAAGAAATCACTGAGTAAGGGGCTTGTGTACCAGTTATCAGTAAATAACATATGCCCCTTAACAAGATATGGTTCCATCATTGTTCTAACCACATCGCCAGAGATACCCAATAACTTCATGGTATCTCTCAAAGTATTACTGCGAGTGTACACAATGATATCCGAAACTAAACCATTTCTGCAATCACGCAGTACAAATAACTTTATACCAAAGCGTTTCCTCTTGTTTGGTATATATTGCTTGAATGAGAGTCTTCCTTTGAATAAAATCAAGGACTCATCAATAACAAGCTTCCTGAAGGGGTAAAAATGCATGCAGCACTTTTGTTTCACATACATAAACACATTTCTGATCTTATATAACCTGTCGGTTCTGTCAGGCCTGGTTTTGTCTGAAAAGTGTAACATACGTAACAGTATCAGGAAACGATTGACACCTATAATGTCACTAAAACCTGGAGTTGAAATCAGGCGTTCTGTTGCCCAGTATGTGGTGACAGTGTGCTTATACACATGTGGCATAAGCATTATTGTGGCAAAAAACAGGTACATCTCTGCCACAGTTGTCTCCTTCCACTGGTGTAGCCGTGATTTTGGTGAGAGAATTGTATTTGCCATGGTGTAATCATAGTATGTGTTGGTTTCCCTGACAATGATGTCCATCAGGGGTTCTTTGAAGAATAACTCAAAGCATTCCAGTTCACTAGCATTGTTCCCAAGTGGACATGATGGCTTTATTTCACTTCGTGTTTCATCAAAGTCATGGGGACTGGGAACAAACTCGTCACTGTCCTGCCAATCCCAGATGCGGTCTGCTGGTGGGTTCTGGATATTGTACTGTGGTTGTGCAGGTTGTGGGAGTGTGGGGTCGGGTGAGGCTGGTTGTTGTTGTGCAGAGTCAGCAACGTGGGTAGTAGCGTGGCCCACTGCTGGTGCCACATGGGCCGTGCCATCATCACTACCACCACCACTGCCTGCTCCCTCACTCACATCATTCATACCCATCGTAACAATATCGTCATCTTCACTATCAGGTCGTGGTGTAGGGCCACGGGATGTGCTCCCAGAGTTTCTCCTTCCCCTTGGAACAGCATATGAAACACTACCAGACCGCATGCTACGTCGTACATACTGCCGCTTCACTGGGGAATATTCACCCTCACTGTCACAACTAGAACTGCTTTCAATGACCTTGAAATCACTATCACTATCACATTCACTGCTAACATCTGGGTGTTGTACACGACCAAATAGTTTCCTCTTTCGTCCTGGTACAGGCGAACGTGAACGTGAACAAGCCGGCCCAGCACCAGAGGTGGATGGTTGTGGGTCATCTGGGTTTTCATCACTAATTACGTTATCCGGGGCACTTTTTTCGGTCACACTCACTTCAAAACCCTGGAATTCACTGTCACTGACATTTTCATCACTGTTAGAGCTATCACTTGGGAACAAAAGACCTCCAATCCGCCGAGGAGTGAGGAACTTCTTACTGAGAGGCATGGTGAAAATGGACTACCAAGATGGCGTTCCCACAATGCACCGCTGGGTCCCAGACTTTTTTCACAGGGTGCACACCGACCACTGAGACCCATTCTCTCTCATGTAGGCCTACCAGGCCTTTCCCGCTTGATTTGAAGCCGCTAGAATTTATGCGTATAAATACGCCAGAAACAGTGGCACATAAGACGTATTTATACGGCGTAAAGAGTCAAAGGGTTAAAAGCCTGATAAAATATACTGTACCTGATGTAGCACACTATATAGCAACAAAATCAGCTGGCCTACTGGTCCACAGTGCGTAAAATCTGAGATGTTATATAATGAGTAGCGCCTTGGTTAGTAGTAGTAGTACAGTTGGTCAACAACGCATATCACTGCAAATCACACACCACTCAGCACACTAACAGTACTACCACTACACTACCACTAACCATTGTACAGGGGATGGGGGTGGGGGGTTAGAACTCATGGCCAGTCGTAAAACTCCAGGCCAGCACATAAGCCACTGGGCCAGATGGCTACAATAAGATTCATCCAACTAGGTATGTTTATATACCATAGGGAGGTTAGCATGGGCCCCCCACTGTGATCACAAATGCAGCTGGCCCAGTGGCTTATGCACTGGCCTGGAGTTCAGGTGAAACCTCTTAAACAGTTTTCAATTACTGCTTGTGTCTGTTATTAACTACAGTTTGTCATTATTTCCATGCCATCTACCACTGGATATATTGTGATGAACTCACTTGCACTGAGTTCTAACCCCACCCACACCATGGTATGTTTGCAATTGTGTTGCTATGATTTTATGAGTCATCATCACCACTGCTACTAATACTCCTCACGATGGCACTACTCAGTATATTACATCTCAAGTTCTACTCAATGTGTACTAGTAGTTAAGCTGCCGTTCCCCTCTGTATTTGCTTATCTCATGTATTCAAACTTGACTTTGAACCTACGTACTGTGCTACCACTAGGTAATTTATATTATTTTATTTTATTAACACATCAGCCGATTCCCATCAGGGCAGGGTGGCCTAAAAAAGAAAAAATCATTCACTCCATCACTGTCTTGCCAGAAGGGTGCTTTACACTACAGTTTTTAAACTGCAACATTAACACCCCTCCTTCAGAGTGCAGGCACTGTACTTCCCATCTCCAGGACTCAAGTCCGGCCTGCCGGTTTCCCTGAATCCCTTCATAAATGTTACTTTGCTCACACTCCAACAGCACGTCAAGTATTAAAAATCATTTGTCTCCATTCACTCCTATCAAATACACTCACACATGCTTGCTGGAAGTCCAAGCCCCTCACACACAAAACCTCATTTACCCCCTCCCTCCAACCTTTCCTAGGCCGACCCCTACCCCGCCTTCCCTCCACTACAGATTTATACACTCTTGAAGTCATTCTGTTTTGTTCCATTCTCTCTACATGTCTGAACCACCTCAACAACCACTCCTCAGCCCTCTGGATAATAGTTTTGGTAATCAAACACCTTCTCCTAATTTCCAAAATACAAATTCTCTGCATTATATTCACACCACACATTGTCCTCGTTGCAACATTCATCACCCATGCTTCACACCGTACAAGAGTGTTGGTACAACTATACTCTCATACATTTCCTTCTTTGCTTCCATGGACAAAGTTCTTTGTCTCCATAGACTCCTAAGTGCACCACTCACCCTTTTCCCCTCATCAATTCTATGATTCACCTCATCCTTCATAGATCCATCTGCTGACACGTCCACTCCTAAATATCTGAATACATTCACCTCCTCCATACTCTCTCCCTCCAATCCGATATCCAATCTTTCGTCACCTAATCTTTTATCCTCATCACCTTACTCTTTCCTATACAGTGGACCCCCGCATAACGATATTAATCCGTTCATGAGAGCTCATTGTTATGCGAATGAATTTTCCCCATAAGAAATAATGGAAATCAAATTAATCCATGCAAGACTCCCAAAAGTATTAAAAATTGTTTTTTACCAAATGAAATATATATTTTCCTACACACAAAGAGAAGGATACATGCACAATAGTAGAGTAGTACATGCACAATATATATTGTGCATGTACTACTCTACTAAATGAAGAATAAATGACACTTACCTTTATTGAAGATGCAGCAATGACTGATGAGACAGTGTGTCCTGGGAGTGCCTTTTCCTCCTGAGTACTGTAGGTCCTGTTTGGCATTTTCTTCCAGAACAGGCCTTATCACACTGTGTATGTCACTACGATTCTTAAATCTCTCAAACCAACCTTTGCTGGCTTTAAATTCACCAATATGAGCACTAGTTCCAGGCATTTTTCCCTGTTCACCTGGGTGTTAGTTGACTGGTGTGGGTTGCATCCTGGGAGACAAGATTAAGGACCCCAATGGAAATAAGTTAGAGAGTCCTCGATGATGCACTGACTTTCTTGGGTTATCCTGGGTGGCTAACCGTCTGGGGTTAATTGTTTCTCGGTAGTTGTTTCACGTTAAGCCACACCAACAACACTCTCTCCACATCTTCGAGTAATACAGCTGATGGTGGTGCAGCAACAACAACAGCTGTGGTGCAGCTGACCATGGTGCAGCAGCAGCTGGGTGCAGCAACAGCTGACCATGGTGCAGCTGCAGCTGTGGTGCAGCAGCAGCTGACTGTGGTACAATAGTATTTATCACCCTTTTTACCACAGGGTTGGCACTAGAAGCTTTCTATGGGCTCATGGTGGCTTATTTAGCAGTTACAAGCACTATAAATAATGGAATAATACAAAATGTATCGAATGTATGAATGCAACCGGCGTTTTTCCCTGTTCACCTGGGTGTTAGTCGACTGGTGTGGGTTGCATCCTGGGAGACAAGATTAAGGACCCCAATGGAAATAAGTTAGACAGTCTTCGATGACACTTTTTTGGGTTATCCTGGGTGGCTAACCCTCTAGGGTTAATTGTTTCTTGGTATTCTCAATAAGCCACACCAACAACGGTGCTACAGCAGCAGCAGCTGACAGTGCTACAGCAGCAGCAGACGATGCTACAGCAGCAGCAGACGGTACTACAGCAGCAGCAGCAGCAGCAGACAGTACTACAGCAGCAGCAGACGGTACTACAGCAGCAGCAGCAGCAGCAGCTGACGGTGGTACAGCAGCAGCAGCAGCTGACAGTGCTACAGCAGCACCAGCAGCTGACAGTACTACAGCAGCAGCAGCAGCTGACAGTGCTACAGCAGCAGCAGACAATGCTACAGCAGCAGCAGACGGTACTACAACAGCAGCAGCAGCAGCAGCAGCTGACGGTGGTACAGCAGCAGCAGCAGCTGACGGTGGTACAGCAGCAGCAGCAGCTGACAGTGCAGCAGCAGCTGACAGTACTACAGCAGCAGCAGACGATGCTACAGCAGCAGCAGACGATGCTACAGCAGCAGCAGACGGTACTACAGCAGCAGCAGCAGCAGATGGTACTACAACAGCAGCAGCAGCAGCAGCTGACGGTGGTACAGCAGCAGCAGCAGCTGACGGTGCTACAGCAGCAGCAGCAGCTGACGGTGCTACAGCAGCAGCAGCAGCTGACAGTGCTACAGCAGCAGCAGCTGACAGTGCTACAGCAGCAGCAGCATCAGCAGTTGACCATGGTACCACAGTATTTCGATAATATTTCTCAACCTTTTTACCACAGGGTTGGCACTAGAAGCTTTCTTGGGGCCCATGGTCACTTATTTTGCAGATAAAATCACCAAAAACACTGTAATAATATGAAATGTTACGATTGTATGCTTGGATGTTACCACGGAGGCTGGCTTGTAAACAATGCCACCGGCGGAACATGTGAGGCTGGCTCAGGCCTCACATAGACGCGTCTCGGACGAATAGCGTTGAGCGGGTTTTCTAGCGGTATGCGAGGCAAAAGCTTAGCGATAAAATGTATCGGTATGCGGATTTAACGTTATGTAAGGCCAACGGTATGCGGGGGTCCACTGTATTCACTTTTAACCCGTAAACGGTCCAAGCAGATCTACGTTCATATGCATAGTGCTCCAAAAGTAGATCTACTTTTTTTTACATATTTTCAAATATAACAAAAAAAAAAAATGTAGATCAAAGTTTTTTTACACTTTTTCAAATGTAAAAAAAAAGATGATCTACTTTTTTTACATACTATCAAATGTTGAAAAAACATATATATATACGTTTGGACCATTTACGGGTTAATTTTCTTCTTTTACATACCCTACCAAATTCATCCACCAACCTCTGCAACTTCTCTTCAGAATCTCCCAAAAGCACAGTGTCATCAACTAAGAGCAACTGTGACAACTCCCACTTTGAGTTTGATTCTTTATCTTTTAACTCCACACCTCTTGCCAAGACCCTCACATTCACTTCTCTTACAACTCCATCTATAAATATATTGAACAACTACGGTGACATCACATATCCTTGTCTAAGGCCTACTTTTACTGGGAAATAATCTTCCTCTCTCCTACATACTCTAACCTGAGCCTCACTATCCTCATAAAAACTCTTCACTCCTTACAGTAACCTACCTCCTACACCATACACCTGCAACATCTGCCACATTGCGTCCCTATCCACCCTATCATATGCCTTTTCCAAATCCATAAATGCCACAAAAACCTCTTTACCCCTATCTAAATACTGTTCACCTATATGTTTCACTATAAACGCTTGATCTACACACTCCCTATCTTTCCTAAAGCCTCCTTGTTCATCTGCTATCCTATTCTCCGTCTTACTCTTAATTCTTTCAATAATAACTCTACCATACACTTTGCCAGGTATACTCAACAGACTTATCCCCCAATAATTTCTGCACTCTCTTTTATCCCCTTTGCTTTTATAAAAAGGAACTATGCATGCTCTCTGCCAAACCCTAGGTACCTTACCCTCTTCCATACATTTACTAAATAATAGCACCAACCACTCCAAAACTATATCCCCACCTGCTTTTAACTTTTATATCTTTTTCCCATCAATCCCAGCTGCCTTACCCCCTTTCATTCTACCCCACACACTCACAAATGGCTCTTCCTCACTCTTATTAGATGTTATTCCTCCTTGCCCTATACATGAAATCACAGCTTCCCTATCTTCATCAACATTTAACCCTTTGACTGTAGCGGCCGTATATATACGTCTTACGAGGTACCGTGTTTGACATATATATACTCATAAATTCTAGCGGCTTCAAATCAAGCAGGAGAAAGCTGGTAGGCCCACATGTGAGAGAATGGGTCTGTGTGGTCAGTGTGCACCATATAAAAAAAATCCTGGAGCACACAGTGCATAATGAGAAAAAAAAAAAACTGACCGTTTTTTTTAATTAAAATGCCGAATTTGTGGTCTATTTTTGTATAGTATTTATGGTTGTATTCTCGTTTTCTTGGTCTCATTTGACAGAATGGAAAACATATTAAAGAAATAGAGGTGATTTTGATTTATTTTACTATAAAAAGAACCTTGAAATGGAGCTCAAAGTAGGGGAAATGTTTGATTTTTGCCAATGTTCGAAAGTAAACAAATGGTGTCATTGCCCAATAAATGTCCAACTAGCCATTCTAATATGCAGTCATGAATGGGTTGATGTTATTTATACAATTATTACAGTATTGCAGTAGTCTGCATAATAGTAAGTCTTCTATTTTTTGTTTGAATAAAAATTCAAAATAGAAAGCAAGAGTAATATCAGAGGGGCCTGGAGACATGACTGATGAAGAAAGAATATGTTATTTTAGAGCCAGGAATGTCTGCATTGTTCATTCTGGACCTTATTTTGATACTGTCATATTTTTTAATTTTCGTGAAATTGGCCAAATTGCAAATTTCTGACCACATTATTGGGTAGTTGAAATCGGTAAATGGGCAGTTTCTTGTACTCAATCGATAGAAAAAATGGAGTTCCAAAGAAATAGCTATGAGTTTGGTCGACAGAAACAACGGAATTAGCCGAAAATAGGGCTCAAATTGGGCGAAATCGCCGATTTGTAAATATCGCCGAGGTCGCTAACTTCGCGACAGCATAATTCCGTCTGTTTTCCATCAAATTTCGTTTCTTTGGTATCATTACAATCGGGAAAAGATTCTCTATCATTTCAAAAGAAAAATTTTTTTTTTTTTTTTTTTTTGAAATTTTGTGACACCAGGAGACACCTCAGGATTGGGGGTTGCGACAGTCAAGGGGTTAACAATTCCTCAAAATATTCCCTCCATCTTCCCGATACCTCTTACTCTCCATTTAATAACACTCCTCTCCTATTTTTAACTGTCAAATCCATTTGTTCCCTAGGCTTCCTCAACTTATTAATCTCACTCCAAAACTTTTTCTTATTTTCAACAAAATTTGTTGATAATATCTCACCCACTTTCTCATTTGTCTTGTTTTACATTGCTTCACCACTCTCTTAGCCTCTCTTTTTCTCTCCATATACTCTTCCCTCCTTGCATTACTTCTACTTTGCAAAAAACCTTTCATATGCTAACTTTTTCTCCCTTACACAAATAACCCGCACATAAAAGAGAGAAGCTTACGACGACGTTTCGGTCCGACTTGGACCACTGACAAAGTCACACAAACCAAAAGTGGAGCAGGACGGCTATATATAGGCAGGAAGAGGTGGTGGTGGTGGTGGTGGTGGTGGTGGTAGTAGTAGTAGTAGTAGTAGTAGTACAAGAATGGTATATAATACCGACAAGATGAAATTAAGACACGCGCAACACCCGGGCATCCCTATCGCAGCTGTCGTAAGCTTCTCTCTTTTATGTGTGGGTTATTTATGTATCGTTCCAGTCACGGTATTGTGCCTTTTTTTTTGTTATTTTTCTCCCTTACTACTCTCTTAACATCATCATTCCAACAATTGCCCTTCTTCCCTCCCTCACCCACATTCCTGTAACCACATACTTCTGCTGAACACACTAACACTACATTCTTAAACCTACCCCATACATCTTCGACCCAATTGCCCATACTATCACTAGCTCATCTATCCTCCAAAAGTTGTTTATATCTTACCCTAACTGCCTCCTCTTTTAGTTTATACACCTTCATCTCTCTCTTACTTGCTGCTTCTATTTTCCTTGTATACCTTTTACTCTCACTGTAGCTAGAACTAGAAAGTAATCTGATATATCTGTGGCCCTCTATAAACATGTACATCCTGAAGTCTACTCAACAGTCTTTTATCTACCAATACATAGTCCAACAAACTACAGTGGACCCCCGCATACCGTTGGCATCACATAACGTTTAATCCGCATACCGATACATTTTATCGCTAAAATTTTGCCTCGCATACCGCTTAAAAACCCGCTCACCGCTGTTCGTCCGAGACGCGTCCAATGTGCGCCTTAGCCAGCCTCACATGTTCCGCCGGTGGCATTGTTTACCAGCCAGCCTCCGCGGTAGCATCCAAGCATACAATTGTAACATTTCGTATTATTACAGTGTTTTTGGTGATTTTATCTGGAAAATAAGTGACCATGGGCCCCAAGAAAGCTTCTAGTGCCAACCCTACAGCAATAAGGGTGAGAATTACTATAGAGATGAAAAAAAAGATCATTGATAAGTATGAAAGTGGAGTGCGTGTCTCCAAGCTGGCCAGGTTGTATAATAAACCCCAATCAACCATCGCTACTATTGGTGGTACAGCTGCTGCTGCTGCACTGTCAGCTGCTGCTGCTGCTGTAGCATCGTCTGCTGCTGCTGTAGCATCGTCTGCTGCTGCTGTAGCATCGTCTGCTGCTGCTGTAGCACTGTCAGCTGCTGCTGCTGCTGTAGCATCGTCTGCTGCTGCTGTAGCATCGTCTGCTGCTGCTGTAGCACTGTCAGCTGCTGCTGCTGCTGTAGCATCGTCTGCTGCTGCTGTAGCATCGTCTGCTGCTGCTGTAGCACTGTCAGCTGCTGCTGCTGCTGTAGTATCGTCTTCTGCTGCTGTAGCATCGTCTGCTGCTGCTGCTGCTGTAGCATCGTCTGCTGCTGCTGTAGCATCGTCTGCTGCTGCTGTAGCACTGTTGTTGGTGTGGCTTATTGAGAATATACCAAGAAACAATTAACCCCAGAGGATTTGCCACCCAGGATAACCCAAAAAAGTCAGTGTCATCGAAGACTGTCTAACTTATTTCCATTGGGGTCCTTAATCTTGTCTCCCAGGATGCAACCCACACCAGTCGACTAACACCCAGGTGAACAGGGAAAAATGCCTGGAACTAGTGCTCATATTGGTGAATTTAAAGCCAGCAAAGGTTGGTTTGAGAGATTTAAGAATCGTAGTGACATACACAGTGTGATAAGGCATGTTCTGGAAGAAAATACCAAACAGGACCTACAGTACTCAGGAGGAAAAGGCACTCCCAGGACACAGTGTCTCATCAGTATTGCTGCATCTTCAATAAAGGTAAGTGTCATTTATTCTTCATTTAGTACTAGTACATGCACAATATATACTTGCATGTACTACTCTACTATTGTGCATGTATCCTTCTCTTTGTGTGTAGGAAAATGTATATTTTGGTAAAAATTTTTTTTTCATACTTTTGGGTGTCTTGATTAATTTGATTTCCATTATTTCTTATGGGGAAAATTCATTCGCATACCGATTATTTCGCATACCAATGAGCCCTCTTGCACGGATTAAAATCGGTATGCGGGGGTCCACTGTACTGATATTACGCCCTACATCATATCTTGTATACCTATCTATTCTCTTTTGCTTAACCCTTTGACTGTTGCAACCCCCAATCCTGAAGTGTCTCCTGGTGTCGCAAAATTTAAAAAAAAAAAAATATATATATATTTTTCTTATGAAATGATAGAGAATCTTTTCCCGATTGTAATGATACCAAAAACACAAAATTTGATGGAAAACTGACGGAATTATGCTCTTGCGAACTTAGCGACCTCGGCGATATTTACAAATCGGCGATTTCACTCACTTTGAGCCCTATTTTTGGCTAATTCCATTGTTCTAGTCGCTCAAACTCATACCTATTTCTTTGGAACTCCATTTTTTCTATCGATTGAGTACAAGAAACTGCCTATTTACCGATTTCAACTACCCAATAACGTAGTCAGAAATTTGCAATTTGGCCAATTTCACGAAAATTAAAAAATATGAGTTTCAAAATAAGGTCCAGAATGAACAATGCAGACATTCCTGACTCTAAAATAACATTTTCTTTGTTCATCAGTAATGTCTCCAGGCCCCTCTGATATTACTCTTGCTTTCTATTTTAAATTTTTATTCAAACAAAAAATAGAATATTTACTGTTATGCATACTACTGCAATACTGTAATAATTGTATAAATAACATCAATCCATTCATGACTGCATATTAGAATGGCTAGTTGGACATTTATTGAACAATGACATCATTTGTTTACTTTTGAACACGGGCAAAAATCAAACATTTCCCATACTTTGAGCTCCATTTCCAGGTTCTTTTTATAGTAAAATCAACCAAAATCACCTCTATTTCTATAATATGTTTTCCATTCTATCAAATGAAACCAAGAAAACGAGAATACAACCATAAATACTATACAAAAATAGACCACAAAGTGGCGCGTGCTCCAGGTTTTTTTTTATATGGTGCACACTGACCACACAGACCCATTCTCTCATATGTGGGCCTACCAGCTTTCTCCTGTTTGATTTGAAGCCGCTAGAATTTATGAGTATATATACGTCAAACACGGTACCTCGTAAGACGTATATATACGACCTTGACAGTCAAAGGATTAAAATACACATTACCTATAACTAAACCCCCTTTCTATACAAAGTTCAATCAAAGGGCTCCCATTATCATTTACACCTGGCACCCCAAACTTACCTACCACACCCTCTCTAAATGTTTCTCCGACTTTAGCATTTAGGTCCCCTACCACAATTACTCTCTCACTTGGTTCAAAGGTTCCTATACATTCACTTAACATCTCCCAAAATCTCCCTCTCTCCTCTACACTCCTCTCTTCTCCAGATGCATACACGCTTATTATGACCCACTTTTCACATCCGACCCTTATTTTAATCCACATAATCCTTGAATTTACACATTTATATTCCCTCTTCTCCTTCCATAACTGGTCTTCCAACATTATTGCTACCCTTTCCTTAGCTCTAACTCTCACAGATACTCCTGACTTAATCCCATTCATTTCTCCCAATAAAACTCGCCTACCCCCTTCAGCTTTGGTTCGCTTAGGGCCAGGTCATCCAACTTCTTTTCATTTATAACATCAGCAATCATCTCTTTCTTATCATCTGCACTACATCCACAGACAATCAAGCATCCCAGTTTTATAAAGTTTTACTTCTTCTCATTTTTAGTAAATGTGTACAGGAGAAGGGGTTACTAGCCCATTGCTCCTGGCATTTTAGTCGCCTCATACGACACACATGGTTTACAGGGGAATGAGTCTTTTCCACTTTCCCATGGACAATATAGAGAGAAAAAACAAGAACAAGAGTTATTAAGAAAAAAAAGAAAAACCCTAGATGTGTGAATGTGTATATATATGCATGTGCATGCCTGTGTAGTGTGACCTAAGTGTAAGTAGAAGTAGCAAGATATACCTGTTATCCAGCGTGTTTACTAGATAGAAAAAAAGACACCAGCAATCTTACCATCATGTAAAACAGTTACAGGTTTCTGTTTCACAGTCACCTGGTAGGACGGCAGTACCTCCCTGGGTGGTTGCTGTCGACCAACCTACTACCACTAGGTAAATTCTATCAATTACAAAATATGTGCAGCCATGAGTGGCAAATAGCAGAACTGGAACCTTAGCATGAATGCCCTTCCTAAGAAAATACTAGAGTCAAAAACCAGAGACCAATCCAAGAAAAAGTCCAAATGACTTCATGTCTATAGTTAAAGATTTAAAAAATATTTAAGATTTTATTTCTTTGCAAAACTTTTTTTTTTTTTTTTCAACAAGTCGGTCGTCTCCCACCGAGGCAGGGTGACCCAAAAAAGAAAGAAAATCCCCAAAAAGAAAATACTTTCATCATCATTCAACACTTTCACCACACTCACACATTATCACTGCTTTTCCAGAGGTGCTCAGAATACAACAGCTTAGAAGCATATATGTATAAAGATACACAACATATCCCTCCAAACTGCCAATATCCCAAACCCCTCCTTTAAAGTGCAGGCATTGTACTTCCCATTTCCAGGACTCAAGTCCGACTATATGAAAATAACCGGTTTCCCTGAATCCCTTCACTAAATATTACCCTGCTCACACTCCAACAGATTGTCAGGTCCCAAGTATCATTCGTCTCCATTCACTCCTATCTAACACGCTCATGCACGCTTGCTGGAAGTCCAAGCCCCTCGCCCACAAAACCTCCTTTACCCCCTCTTTCCAACCCTTTCGAGGACGACCCCTACCCCTCTTTCCTTCCCCTATAGATTTATATGCTTTCCATGTCATTCTACTTTGATCCATTCTCTCTAAATGACCAAACCACCTCAACAACCCCTCTTCTGCCCTCTGACTAATGCTTTTATTAACTCCACACCTTCTCCTAATTTCCACACTCCGAATTTTCTGCATAATTTTACACCACACATTGCCCTTAGACAGGACATCTCCACTGCCTCCAACCGTCTCCTCGCTGCTGCATTTAACACCCAAGCTTCACATCCATATAAGAGTGTTGGTACTACTATACTTTCATACATTCCCTTCTTTGCCTCCATAGATAACGTTTTTTGACTCCACATATACCTCAACGCACCACTCACTTTTTTTCCCTCATCAATTCTATTATTAACCTCATCCTTCATAAATCCATCCGCCGACACTTCAACTCCCAAGTATCTGAAAACATTCACTTCTTCCATACTCCTCCTCCCCAATTTGATATCCAATTTTTCTTTATCTAAATCATTTGATACCCTCATCACCTTACTCTTTTCTATGTTCACTTTCAACTTTCTACCTTTACACACATTCTCAAACTCATCCACTAACCTTTGCAATTTTTCTTGAGAATCTCCCATAAGCACAGTATCATCAGCAAAAAGTAACTGTGTCAATTCCCATTTTGAATTTGATTCCCCATAATTTAATCCCACCCCTCTCCCGAACACCCTAGCATTTACTTCTTTTACAACCCCATCTATAAATATATTAAACAACCATGGTGACATTACACATCCCTGTCTAAGACCTACTTTTACAAGGAAGTATTCTCCCTCTCTTCTACATACCCTAACCTGAGTCTCACTATCCTCATAAAAGCTCTTTACAGCATTTAGTAACTTACCACCTATTCCATATACTTGCAACATCTGCCACATTGCTCCTCTATCCACTCTATCAAATGCCTTTTCTAAATCCATAAATGCAATAAAAACTTCCCTACGTTTATCTAAATACTGTTCACATATATGCTTCAATGTAAACACTTGATCTACACATCCCCTACCCACTCTGAAGCCTCCTTGCTCATCCACAATTCTACATTCTGTCTTACCTCTAATTCTTTCAATTATAACCCTACCGTATATTTTTCCTGGTATACTCAGTAAACTTATTCCTCTATAATTTTTACAATCTCTTTTGTCCCCTTTCCCTTTATATAAAGGGACTATACATGCTCTCCGCCAATCCCTAGGTACCTTCCCCTCTTTCATACATTTATTAAACAAAAGTACCAACCACTCCAACACTATATCCCCCCCTGCTTTTAACATTTCTATCATGATCCCATCAGTTCCAGCTGCTTTACCCCTTTTCATTCTACGTAATGCCTCACGTACCTCCACCACACTTACATTCTGCTCTTCTTCACTCCTAAAAGATGGTATACCTCCCTGGCCAGTGCATGAAATTACCACCTCCCTTTCTTCCTCAACATTTAAAAGTTCCTCAAAATATTCTCGCCATCTACCTAATACCTCCCTCTCCCCATCTACTAACTCCCCTACTCTGTTTTTAACTAACAAATCCATACTTTCCCTAGGCTTTCTTAACTTGTTTAACTCACTCCAAAATTTTTTCTTATTTTCATTAAAATTTCTTGACAGTGCCTCTCCCACTCTTTCATCTGCTCTCCTTTTGCACTCTCTCACCACTCTCTTTACCTTTGCAAAAGTTACAATGTGTAATTACAATTTTGATTTGTTAAATACAAAGCAAGCCACTAACATGCTGGGGGCTATTTGATTTTTGAGATACAACTTCATTAAATAAAAAATTCATGTTTTAGAAAATGAATTGTGGTAATCACACTGGTTGTCTTCCACCGAGGCAGAGTGACCCAAAAAAAGAAACCCTCACTATCATTCAGTTCAGATGTCCTTACAAAACTGCAATTATCCCACCCCTCCTTCAGAGTGCAGGCACTGTACTTCCCACCTCTATGACTCAGGTCTGATAGAAAGACCTCTCTCAAATTCTCATTACTCATTGATTATCTACCTTTTTTGTAACATTTTCCACCCTTATTTGTTATGAATTATTGCTGTTCATCATATTTTTTAATATGCATGTATTCCTTAACCCTTTCAGGGTTGGTGCCGTACTAGTACGACTTGCACGCCAGGGTTGGTGCAGTACTTGTACGCATAAATTCTAGCGCCTTCAAATCTAGAGTTTAAGCTGGTAGGGTTACATATGAAAGAATGGGTCTATGTGGTCAGTGTGCACAGTATAAAAAAAAAAATCCTGCATCACACAGTGCATAATGAGAAAAAACAAACTCGGACCGTGTTTTTGCTTTAAAACAGCGACTTTGCAGTGTATTTTCGTATGATATTTATAGTTGTATTCTAGTTTTCTTGGTCTCATTTTATAGAATGGAAGACATATTACAGAAATTGAGATGATTTTGATTGGTTTCACAATGAAAAGTACTTTGAAATTGACCTCAAAAGAGCAGAAATGTTAGATTTTTGCCAAAGTTCAAAAGTAAACAAATCATTCCACACATCCAATACATGTCAACTGGTGAGTAATAATCTTTCACAAGTGCACTGATATTATTTATACCATTTCTACACTAATGCATAACAGTAAATCTTCTATTTTTTTGTGAGAATAAAAATTCAAAGTGGAAAGCAAAAGAAATGTAAGAGAGGCCTGGGGACATGACTAATGAACAGAAAAAATGTTATTTTAGTGCCAGGAATGTCTGTCTTGCTTATTCTGGACCCTATTTGGAAATTGGCATCTTTTGAAATTTGTGGGAAATTGGTAAAATTGCCAATTTCTGAACACTTTATTGGATAGCTGAAATCGGTAAATGGGTGGTTTCTTGTACTCATTCGACAGAAAAAATGGAGTTCTAGCAAACTAGTTATGATTTTTGTCGACTGGTACAATGGAATTGACCAAAAATAGGGCTCAAAGTGCGCAAAATCGCCGATGAGTAAACATCGTAGAGACCGCTAACTTCGCGAGAGCATAATTCTCTAAGTTTTCCATCAAATTTCATACTTTTGGTGTCATTATGATCGGGTAAAGATTCTCTATAATTTCATAAAAAAATTTTTTTTTTTTTTTTTCAAAAAATTTCTGACCCTGAGAACAAGTTTAGGAGAGGGCCTGCCGACCCTGAAAGGGTTAATGTGAATAAGCATGTAATTTTACTCATTAAAAGATGCATTTTTTATTAGAATATACAGGTCGGCTATCACTAATCCGGCAATCAGTAATCTGGCACTAATTTTGGTTAGCATAATTTCAAATTTCTGGGACTGCCACACCAACCTGGCGCTACTTGCTGCATAAGTCATTCCAATTCTTTTTTTCCATTTACTGTTATAACTTGCTCACTTTTAGCCCTAGCCATGGTTCCAACAAATAAAAGAAATGCTTCTCGTTGTATAAAGCACATACACCTACATTGTTCATAGAAGATAAGGTGGCTTTGAAGTCACTGACAGTTGCCATGAGCTCAGCTCACTCAGATCACCTGTGACTGGTAAATTAAGGCCTACATATGAGAGAAAAGGTCTGTGTGGTAAGTGTGCAATATATAAAAAAAAAATCCTGCATATGATTTTATGGATGTATTCTCATTTTTTTTTTAGTCTTATTTGACAGAATGCAAGATATGTTACAGAAGGATATGTTACAGAAATATATATAATTTTTGAATGGTTTCACAACAGAAAGTGCCTTGAAACTGAGCTCAAAGTAGTGGAAATGTTAAATTTTTGTTGATGTTCAAGAGTAAACAAATGACATCACCGTCCAATATGCGTCCAACTGGCCAGTCTAATACACAGTCACGAATGGGCTGACATTATGTTTACAATTATTACAATAATGCAGTAGTCTGCATCATAGTAAATCTTCTATTTTTTGTGTGAATAAAAATTCAAAATGGAAAGCAAGGATAATATAAGAAGGGCCTGGAGATATGACTAATGAACAAAGAAAATTTTATTTTAGTGCCAGGAATGTCTGCATTGTTTATTCTGGACCCTATTTTGAAATAAGCATCTCTTGAAATTTGTGTGAAATTGGCCAAATTACCAATTTCTGTCTATTGGGTAGTTGAAATAGGTAAATGGGAAAAGAAGGAATACTAGTGAAATAGCCATGAGTTTGGTAGATTGGAGCAACAGAATGGGCCAAATATAGGGCATAAAGTGGGTGAAATCGCTGTGTAAATATCACCATTGAGTTAAGTTTATTCTAACCTATCCACACTCTGTAATCCGGTAAAATCACTAATCCGGCAACATACTGGTTCCAATGATGCTGGATTAGTAATGGTCAACCTGCATTTGTATTCTAAAATAGTCATGCTTGATAAAAAAAAAAAACATAGTACAGGTTGGCCATCAGTAATCCAGCATCATTGGGACCTGTAGTGTGCCGGATTAGTGACTTTGCTGGATTACAGAGTGGTTAGGTTAGAATACATTTAATTAACCTATCAACAGCGACTTTCTGCTACATTTTCCTCACTGTTTTCTCCTCCACTGGCTTGCTACTGTGGATTTACAACCATCTGCACAATTTCTGAGTCAGTATAATGATGAAATTTTAAATTATGCTAGCCGAAATTAGTGCTGGATTACTGATGGAACCGGATAACTGATTGCCGGATAAGTGATGGCCAACCTGTACAGTGGAAAATAGTCATAGTCATGAATCATGCCGGGGCTTTTCGGGCAAACTAATCCTAGTACATAATAACTACTTTAGTCTAGACAAGATAAGAATGGTTAGCTTTGTAATAAATCTTTATTTTATCTTAATACTAATGCGAGGTAATAAGGGTGGAGATTTTTAATCTTTACACCTTTCAGGGTTTCCGACGTACTAGTACGGCTTACGCGCCAGGGTTATTGATGTACTAGTACGCGTGTTAATGTTGCAGTTTAAAAACTGTAGGGTAAAGCACCCTTCTGGCAAGACAGTGATGGAGTGAATGATGGTGAAAGTTTTTCTTTTTTGGGCCACCCTGCCTTGGTGGGAATCGGCCAGTGTGTTAATAATAAATTAACAGTACGCGTGAATTCTAGCGCCTTCAAATCACGAGAGAAAAGGCTGGTAGGCCTAGATGTGAGAGAATGGGTGTGTGTGGTCGGTGTGCACTGTAGAAAAAAATCTGGGACCCCAGTGGTGCTTTGTGAGAACGCCATTTTAGTAGACCTTGTTCACCATGCCTCGCAGTAAGAAACTCCTCATTCCTCAGCGAATTGGGACACTTTTGTTCCCCAGTGACAGTTCTAATACAGATGGAAGTGCCAGTGAAGATGAGTTTCAAGGTTTTGATGAGGTTGTGGCCAAAACTAATGACCATAATACCAGTAACAGTGAGGAAAACCCAGATGACCCTCAGCCTTCCACCTCTGCTGCTGGGCCGTCTTGCTCACATTCAGTTGTACCAGAACGAAAGAGGAAGCTCCTATTTTCCCATATCCCGGACTCAGATGTGAGCATTGGTGATGATAGTGATAGTGAATATCAACTACAACCTCTTGAAAACAGTTCCAGTAGCAATAGTGAAGTGGAATATTCTCCAGTGAAGTGTCAGTATATACGACAGTATATGCGCTCTGGTAGTGTGCCATATGCTATTCCAAAGGAAAGGAGTGCATCTCGGAGTACATCCCTTGGCTGTGCAACAGGAACAGATGGTGAAAATGAAGATGATAGTGTTGCAATTGGGATGGAAAATGTGCATGGTGGTGGTAGTAGTGGTGCCGGCCGTGAGGCACCAGCAGTGGGCCATGCTGCCACCCATGGCGCTGCCTCAGCTGATCTACAACAAAGGCCACCATCCCCCACCCACCCACCCACCACACCAGCATCCACAACCACAACCTCCACAACCACAAACTCCACAACCACAACCACCTGTCAATATCCAGTACCCACCATTATACCGCACCTGGGATTGGCATGAAGCTGAAATTTTTGTTCCCAATCCCCATCAGTTTGATGAAAGTCAAAGTGGAAAACGGCCATCTTGTACACTTGGGAACAATGCCACTGAACTAGAATGTTTCAAGTTATTCTTTGACGAACCCGATGGAAATTATTGTCAGGGAAAGCAACACATACTTCGACTACACCATGGCAAACACAATACTTTCACCAAAATCACGTCTACACCAGTGGAAGGAGACAACTGTGGCTGAGATGTATCTTTTCTTTGCCACAATAATGCTTATGCCACATGTATACAAGCACAGTGTCAAATCATACTGGTCAACAGACCGCTTGATTGCAACCCCAGGATTCAGTGATACAATGCTAGTGAATCGATTTGTGCTACTATTACGTATGCTTCACTTCTCAGACAAAACCAGGCCTGACAGAAATGACAGGTTATATAAGATTAGGAATGTGTTTGTGTACCTGAAAGAGAAATTCAATATATATTTTTATCCCGTCAGGAAGCTTGTTATTGATGAGTCTTTGATTCTGTTCAAAGGAAGACTATCATTCAAGCAGTATATACCAAGCAAGAAGAAATGCTGTGGTATAAAGTTATTTGTACTTTGTAACTGCTACAGTGGTCTTGTATTGGATATTATTGTGTACACTGGAACTTATACATTGCAAAATACCAGGAAGTTATTGGGCATCTCTGGTGATGTGGTTAGAACAATGACGGAACCATACCTTGGTAAGGGGCATATATTATATACTGATAACTGGTACACAAGTCCCTCACTCAGTGACTTTTTGCGAGTGAACATGGCAGACATGTGTGGCACAGTGCATGCAAATCGTAAGCATATGCCCAGGTTTGACGCTGGCACTCGTAGAGGTAAGGTGCAGGCATTTGCTGCCAATGACATCATGGCATTTTGGTTGCATGACAAATGAGATGTCACACTGTTGTCATCAGTTAACCCTAATGAAATGACAACACTGGCAGGCAGAACAGAGAGACCAATGAACCCATTCTAAAACCAGCAGCTGTAATTAATTACACCTTCAGTATGTGTTCAGTGGACAAATGTGACATGCAGATTGGGTTTGCTGATTGTGTTCGCAAGAGTTATAAGTGGTACATAAAACTCTTTTTCCATCTTCTGGACATTTCCATGCTCAATGCTTATAATATGTATACGATGAGGACCAGAAACAAACCACCATATGGCGAATTTTGTTTGTCTGTCATCAGACAAATAATACTCAGGTACCAAGGAACAACACCTGCAATAGAAAACTGCCCACTAAATTATCAACAATTACCTTCTCGTCTGAAGCATGGTGATCACTTCCTAATACAACTGCCTGCTACTGCTTTCAAGTAAAAGGCTCAGAAGAGGTGTTACATCTGTGCACATACAAAAAAAAAAAAACGCCCACAACAATGCAGAGACACTCGTTTTAAGTGTGAGGAGTGTAAAACACCACTGTGCATGACACCATGTTTCAAAGAGTTCCACAGGCTGCAGAACTTCTAGAAATATGTTCTGTGACTGTATATGTGTATATAAAATACAGAAAAATAGTAATAAACAACATCTTATATCATTCGTTTGCATAAACAAGTTTTGTAAACAATGTAGTGACAACAGTGTTTGTGCAGTTATTGCGTAGCAAATAAAGAGAAAAAACTTACAAAATAGTGCTCATATTGGTCTCACAGGCCATAAAAGTTACTTGAAAAAAAATTAAAAAATAATAGAAAAAAGTACAAAAAAAAAAAAATACCGGGTGACTGGCAGTCGGCGATGATGCCACATGAGGCTCATTTTCTGTCAACTTTATGCCTCCATATCTCGGTAAGTATTGATGGCAAAAAAAAAATTTTTAACCTATAATTTTTAGAAAAAAAAAATCTTTTCATAAGAATTTTTTTTTTTTTTTTAAATTTCTCGACCCTGAGAACGAGTCTGGGAGAGCTTTATATCATTAACTCTATAGAAATTGTTGGTGGTATGCATATACAGTCCATCTTGAGTGTGCTGTATGTAATGTTCAGTTGACAAAACTTGACATTGTATATTTGTATTAATTACATGCAATGTTAAGTACGAAAAACATGATATTTTCCTAGGTGCTACTACTGTGCACCAACTGACTTAACAATATAAAATTTTGTGACCTGAACATTACATACAAATATACTTTTGTCACTGTAAAATATATTACAAAATCCAAACTGTAGAATCTACATGCCTCTTACAAGACAGTGATAGAGTGAATGATGGTATTTCTTTTTCCGGTCACCCTGCCTCAATGGGAGACGACCAGTGTGATAAAAAAAAATCTGCCTCAAACCACAATACATTTTCTAAGACATGATTTTTTTATATAATGAAGTTGTATCTCAAAAATCAAATAGCCCCCAAAATAAAGATACTGTAATATATTTTACAGTCTGACAAAAATATATTTGTATGTAATGTTCAGCTCACAAAACTTTATATTGTTAAGTCAGTTGGTGCACAGCAGTAGCACCTAGGAAAATATCATGTTTTTTCCAACTTAAAATTACGTGTAATTAATATAAATATACAATGTCAAGTTTTGTCAACTGAACATTACATACAGTGCACTCAAAATGGACTGTATACTCATACCACCAACAAATATAAATGTGGACAAAACAAAGATCTCAATCTAGTAGTAGATCACAGAGCAATATCTAATAGATTAAAGATTAAAGATAGAAAACCTCCATCCTGACTGCCATAAATAAAATAAAGATTGAATACAAAGTTAACCATTCTTAAAGGGACTTTGAATGTGTGAGATTCTGAAGAGAAGCTGCAAAGGTTGGTAGACAAATTTGGGAGGGTAAGTAAAAGAAGGAAAATAAAAGTGAAAATAAAAAAGATGAGAGGTATCAAAAAATCTAAGTAATGAGAGAATGGATATCAGACTGGAGAGAGGGAGTATGGAGGAAATCAATGTGAAGAATGGGCTTTAAACATCGTCGTGTTTGAGGGTAATGTATGATGTGAATATTATGAAGAGAGTTCAGGGTTTGGAGATTAAGAGATTTGAGGTTACCAAAAATATCATTCAGAAAGGTGAGAAAGGGCTGTTGAGGAGGTTTGGACATTCACAGACAATGGGGAAAAATATTTACTATGTTTAATATTCAAGAGGCACTAAATCTGAAGGGATCATACAGCACTTGAGGTAGTGAGGCATGATCCAAGGGAGAGTAGATCCAATTTCTTGGATCCAGAGCCTTTCATCAGCATCAGTGTCGAGTGAAAGATCACGTCTCCCTGTTTCCCCATTTTACCATACTGTACTACCATTCTACTTAACCCTTTCAGGGTCCGTCCCGTAGATCTACGGCTTTATGTTCAGGGTCCAAACCGTAGATCTACGTCATGAGCTCAGCTCACTCTGATAAACTGTGAGTGGTAAATTTGGGCCTAGATATGAGAGAATACATCTATGTGGTATGTGTGCACCACATAAAACAAATCCTGCAGCACACTGTGTATAATGAGAGAAAAAAAACTGAGACCATAATTTTCGATTAAAACAGCGACTTTGCAGTGTTTTTTCGTATGTTTTTTATAGTTTGTGATTTCTTGGTCTCAATTGATAGAATGGAAGACATATTACAGAAATAGAGATAATTTTGATTGGTTTTAGCACTGGAAATGGCTTGAAACTGAGCTCAAAGTGGCGGAAATGTTAAATTTTTGCCAATGTTCAAGAGTAAACAAACGACCTCACACTTCTAATACACGCCAGCTGGTGGGTCTAATATGCATTCACAAATGTGGTGATGATATTTATACAATTATTACAATATTGCATAACAGTAAATCTTCTATTTTTTTTGTGTGAATAAAAATTCATTGTGAATAAAAAATCAAAATGGAATTTATTTGTAAAGCCTCAAAACATAATTAATGAACAGAGGAAATGTTAGTTTAGTGCCAGGAATACCTACATTGTTTATTCTGGACCCCATTTTGAAATTGGAATATTTTAAACTTTGTGTTAAATTGGCCAAATTACCAATTTCCGGTCACTTTATTTTGTAGTTGAAACAGTTGACTTGGCGATTTCTTGTGCTCAATCGATAGAATAGAAGTAATGCTAGTGAAATAGCTAAGAATTTGGTCGACTGGAACAATGTAATTGGCCTAAAATGGGAGTCAAAGTCGGCAAAATCGCCGATTCGTAAATATCGCTGACACATCAAAATTCACGAGAGCATAATTTCGTCAATTTTCCATCAAATTTCGTACTTTTTGTTTTATTACATTCACAAAAAGATTCTCTACCATTTCATAAGAAAAAATAAAATTTTTTTTTTTTTGAAAATTCTTGGACACTGGGGCACCACTTCAGATTTTGGCCTTGGACCCTGAAAGGGTTAATATAGGAATAACAAATTCTTTAAAGGTGGATAAAAAAAGATAAAAACCTTCATTTTCTTAATATTCTTTCTTAGACAGTACAAAAAGTATTAAAGGCTGATTTGTATTTTTCTGAAGACAACTTTATTAGTCAATAATTCTGCAGAAACTCAAAAGAATTTCATGCACTAAATACAATTTTCAATTATGAAATTATGAGAACAAAAAGATTTATACATGTATGTTTAACCCTTAAACTGTCCAAACATAGATCTACGTTTATGTGCGTAGCGCTCCGACCTTGATCTTCTCCACTTGAAAGCATGTTAAAAAAAAAAACGTACATCTACGTTTGGAGCGCTATGCGGGCAAATGAAGATCTACGTTTGGACAGTTTAAGGGTTAAGCAACTGAGAAGCAATGGCTAACAATGAGAGACTGCAAAGAGAGGTTGCAACTTTAAACTGAGAAACTATGAAAAAAGGATACTACAAAATTTTACTTAACTAATATTGGTAGACCACAGTAAAGTGATCACAGAGGAGAGAGTAAGTGCTACAACTACTAAAAGTTTAAAAAGGATTATAAAAAGATTAAATACAAAAAAGGCTACATTATCACTATTACTGTATAAAAACAGGTACCCAAAGGGATATCATTATCAAAATGGACAAGTTCACCTGAAATCTGCCTCCCAACCACCTCCCCCCCCAAAAAAAAAAAAAAAAATGTAAAAAGATTAGTTTCAATGTTTGCCAAAAGGGCAGAAAACTGAGAAAGGTCAAAGATAGGTTCAAAAAGCACAAAATCAATAGTTTTTCAGTACCCTTCTTTAATCTGGATATAGGCCATTCTAAATTTGTTCTGCATGCTCTCTCTCTTCATTAGGATCAATACTGGAAAGAAATGTCATCATGTATACCAACTAATCCATTAAATAACTGAACTTACCTGCCATCTAACACCACTACACTGTCCACTAATAGAGTTGTTGATGGTACCATGGTTGTGAACATACTGACCAGTCAAAATGCTTGCCCTGGGTAATGAAAAATCAGCATTATTATAAGTACATATTATAATGCTTATTTCCTACAACTCTATAAATTCATTTAACTGTCCATCAGCATAGAAGGTCTGAAGACAATCAGATGAGGAATTCACAAACGATTACATGAAGACCAATATTAAAATTTTTCCCAATTTCTACAATAAAATTAGCAAGTTTTCACATACACAGCCAAAAATTGAAGGAAAGCAAGTTTAATAAAAATTGGCAAAATTGATGAGAACCTTCCTTTGAGAAAAATACACCAGCACTAAAAGTTTGAAGCCTACCAGATGGGGCATTCTCAAGTTAATGCAATGTATCCAAAAATTCCAAGTTTATTATATGGATAAATTGGCAAATTTGCACCTACAGAGCCATAAATTATAAGGTATATCCTTTTCACAGGATGCATCAGCCATTAAAGAGTTAAGTCATTTACGAAAAGCATACTCAAGTTATTTCATGGAAAAAAAAAATTATAAAAATTAATTTGGCAAATTGGCAACTACAATCTCCAGTAACACTGAACCTTCTGCTAAGTAGGATGCACCAGTGCTGAAAGTTTGAAACCAATCCAAAGTGGTTTTCTTAACCCATCAGGTGTACCCATGTGAAGAGCAGTATATTACAGCAATAAGAGACCATGACATACTAATATGCATGATTCATAGTGCCCCCAAATTTACTGAATGGTGGGTGGGTGTGTACAGTATAAAAAAATAAAAATCCTGCCACATGTAGTGAATGAGGGGAACTGTTAACCTCTAATCCTGAATTCAAATTAAAATAACTACACTGTATAAGTTTTTAGGATTTTGCTGTTTTTACTGGCTGTTTCTTGGTATTAATAGATTGACATAAAATTGGTGAGAAATAGTCAACTTCAGATTTTCCTGGGGAAGGGAAGGATAGGGCAGCCTCCCCTTCCCTGGTCTGTTTTATGGGATTTTAAGGGCTTCAATTATTAGGACAGCCCAAACCATAACCAAGCATTCTTGGTTCAGGTTTATTAGGTGAAAATTTTGTGTGATGACAGATGCAAGATGAAGGGAGAGGCTTGGAGACATGATTAATGAAAAGAGGGAAGGTTGCCTTAGTGGCAGGAACACCTACAATTTTTGCCTTGGATTTATTTTTAAATTGGAATTTGTTGAAAATAATGTAAAATTTACCAAATTACCAAATTCTGGGCACTTATTCTAATGGGTAACTGGGCAGTTTCTCATGATCAATAGATACGACGGAAAGTAAACTGGTGAAATAAAGAACAAAAAGGCACAATACTGTGACTGGTACAATACACAAATAACCTGTACATAAGATGCAAGTGATAATAGTGGAGCCAAAAGACTTACTATTGACAAGTTAAATTAGTCAGATGAATTAATCAAAGGGTTGGAACAACATTTGTGACAAAACAAGAACTAGTGAACCTTTACTTGATGCATGAAAAATTACACAGGGAAAAATCAAAGAACATGAAAGTTTGCTTGGATAAATGCTTAAAAAGATTTGATTTACAGTTCATGATTTACAGTTCTGCATGACCAGCAGAGGTCACAATAATTCAACACCCTGCCTTGATGGGAAACGGCTAATGTGATGATAAAAACTACTCTGACCCACTAATTATACACCTCTAATGTCTCCAAAGCACTTTGGTTTATTAATTTCTGTTCTTACTGCACCCAAAATGGCAAATTTTAGAAATTTGCCATTTTGGGTGCAGTAAGAACAGAAATTAATAAACCAAAGTGCTTTGGAGACATTAGAGGTGTATAATTAGTGGGTCAGAGTAGTTTTTATCATCACATTAGCCGTTTCCCATCAAGGCAGGGTGTTGAATTATTGTGACCTCTGCTGGTCATGCAGAACGGATAATCTAGCAAGGCTGTGGAACAAAAGGTGCAAGAAAACTGGTGGTGAAACTGCCGCGGCAGCAGCAGCAGCAGCGGCTTCCAAGCTCCATATTTTTCTCCAACAACCAGAGCCACCAATGCTCCTATGATGACCTAGTTGCAAGCAAAACTGCACTACCCAATGTAGCACCCAGAATGACCAAAGATTACCAACAGTGAAACCTACTAATCGAATATCATAGAGATCAAAGGAAGACTGCCCCTCAAACCCAAAGCAACACCCCGCTGCCAGCCGAAAAACATAACCCTAAGCTTTGTATAACTACAGTTTCTTCTTAACTACAACAACTCCTACGACTCCTGTATTATTATGAGGCGTAATCTCAGAGGAAACAGCACCAAGGCCAGCAAGAAAACACCAAAAAATCGACTATTCAACAAGTTTACCCAGGGCGATGCTGGCTCACCTACCACCCCTCTCACCACAGCCCAGGGCGACGCCACAACAATAACTCCAAACATGGCTGCCTCCAGCTCAACCACCTCTCTCTTCTCCGGATTCAACCTACCAAATAGTCTCTCAGGAATGACCAACGATCCAGATACCCTTAAGTCATACATCTCCACCCTAGTTACTGAAAACATGAATCTTCGAGAGACGTTAACAAAACAAGACACCAGGATGTCACAACTCGAGAGCAAAATTCTCAGTCTTAAACAAAAGTTATCAACACCAGGAATGACTAACTTTGGCAAGACCCTCCAAACAGTCATAGATAGCCATACATAACAAATAATATCTCTTAATACAAAGGTTGAGGAAGCAGTAAAAGAATGGAAGAACAACTTGGATAACCAGTTCAGTGACTACTTTGCACTCCAAGAAGATAAAACTGAGCAAGAAAAACTATCAGACACAGTAATAGTTAACAGTCCACTTTTTCCCAGTGATATGAACCAAACAAACACTATGGACCAAACAAAAATTACTGTATAAGAGTCAGAAATAAAGGAAGCCAGGTTACTAAGATCCCATGGTAGAAAAAGTGTCATGCTTAGATCCCACTCACATGACAGGAAAAAAGACTTAATTATTGCATCTATTAAAGTAAAGAAAGAGGTATACATAAACGAGTGTCTCACCAAAAAACATCAGAACCTCCTGTATAGAGTCAGAAAACTTAAGCGGGAGAATAATGACACAATACACCAATGCTTCACTCAGGATGGGAAAATTCTAGTTAGGAAAACAAATGTAGGTCAACTGTACACAATCACAAACGAGAATGATCTATCATGATTTTTCAGGGATACTAATCTTACAGAGAATAACTAAAAATGTCCAACCTAAAAGCCCATGTGTAGTGTATGTGTTGCTCCATTATTGTACAAATTTCACAGTACAATCTCTTAGTAATCAAAAAAATCAACTACCTCAGTAATGTGATTTTACTAGTAAGAGTAAGTCACCTTATGTTATGTAATTTTCTTAATTACTATTGCTTGCTTAAAAATTTGCTTAATAAATACTTTATGTCCATTTTACAGCCCCATATTTTTAAATACTATTAATTGCTATTACTAAAGTTTTTATTTAATACCATTTTTCTATCAGTCCAATTCACTATTAACATTTTTGACATATTATTTTAATTGCCATTATGTACTTGTTTAATTACCATAACCTGATTTAATACCACATTTACTATGTTAGTGTAGTTCATTACTCTTAAATACCATGTGCTGCCAAATAAGCTCTAGTATATCTACCAGTGCAATACTGAATCCAAATAACTATTCTTAAAAATTTAATACATACTTGAAATAAACATTTCTTTTTCCTTTTTTATTTAATTAATAGTTTTTGTAATCATTGTTACTTACTAAAATTTTATTAAACACCATATTTACTACCAGTCCATTTTACTTTTGTACATTGATCACTATATCCTCTATACTCGCTCTTTTAGTTCTTTTTTTAATTTTAATATACCATTACTTGCTTACTATTGTGAACTAAGATTATAGAACTGATAACCAGTGCAATATTATATTGTCAAACTTGTGCCATAATAAGAATTATAATCCTTGTATTTTATAATTACTTACATTATCAAGTATTATAAACTTCCGTTTCTCTTATTTCATTTTACTGTGTTCAGTAAACATCTATTAAAAATCTACACCTTTGTCAAACCTTAAAATTATAACAGTTCAATATTAATTCATCAAATCTGTACCTTATAAAGAGGAAACTGTAATTCTGTATTTTTTTTTTCTTTCAAAAAACAAGTGTAACAATCCATTACCTAGTAAGATAAATTAGTTAAGTATCTTAATTATTAAATTCAACACAATATTTATTCAAAAACCTAGCTGTAGAGTCACTCTCATTCTTATGATTACAAACATTGATCCAGATTTTAACCTTTTATTAACCCTTTGACTGTTTCAGGCCCCTCTCTGAAACTGTCATTCTATGTCGCTCAATTTTTAAAAAAAAAAAAATTATTTTTTCTTATGAAATGATAGAGAATCTTTTCCCGATGGTAATGACACCAAAAGTTCGAAATTTGGTCGAAAACTCATGGAATTATGCTCCCGCGAAGTTAGCGGTCTCGGCGACATATGCATATCGGCGATTTCGCCGACTTTGAGCCCTATTTTCAGCCAATTCCATTGTTCCAGTTGACCAAACTCATAGCTATTTCTTTAGAACTCCATTTTATCTATCAGCTGAGTACAAGAAACCTCCCATTTACTAATTTGGACTACCCAATATGGTGGTCAGAAATTGGCAATTTGGCCAATTTCACGCAAACTAAAAAAGATGCCAATTTCAAAATAGGGTCCAGAATAAACAAGGTAGACATTCGTGGCACTAAAATAACATATGCTCTGTTCATTAGTCACATCTCTAGGCCCCTCTTATATTATTATTGCTTTCTATTTTGATTCTTTA
>NC_091301.1:39925856-39928729 GCF_038502225.1 Cherax quadricarinatus | reverse complement strand
CTCCAGTCAAATTGGTGAGTGATATTAAGATATTCTCCTTCTGTTACGTAAATGTGTGTATATATAATCATATATTAATTTTAATATACAGTCCACAAATTCATATATTTACCAGAATTCCTGGTGATGCATATTTCATTTGTAATTAATAGGTCTAGAGCAACTTGTGGATATGACAGTGGTAGGTATCGAAGGGGGACATTTTTGCGACCTAGGTGTCCCAAATTCCTACTTGTCTATGTAACTTTGATAAATAATAATTATCTGTGTTACCATTTACTGGTATGTACCTTATGTACATCCAGATAAATGCAATTTTCCACAGGTCTATTGTTCTTTAACTTGAGAATGCTACTTCTGAATGGCTTCAAACCTACAAAGCAGTTGCATCTCAGGTGAATGAAGGTTTAGAGGAATTTTAATCTATGTTGGATCCAATTTGTCAACGATATTAAACAAACTGATACGTAAAATTTATGTACAGTAAATACCAGATCAGCCAAGCTCTGATAGCAATGTAAAGGAAAACACAGTGTAGTGCTAGGATAAACATTCAGCTGACCTATCGCCTGAGGAAACTCTTCAAGCCTAGACAGAATAGGCAGTTTTGAAAGACTTAATCAAGAAAACAGTCAAACTCGGTGTATCTAATCTAAGAGCGTTATACATAATTCCATGTTGAGGATGTGAAAAACTATAGGAGGGAGAACCCTGTAGAAGCCTGAGCAACGTGAGAAGCAGCAGTACCCATGGAATAGCGGTGACCAGTACCATGACTGCGCCATCCATTGTAACTTACACATTCGCCTTGGGAAGTTTAATGAGGCCAGACTTATCATCAGTGAGGAGGACTTTCTCAACGGATAACGTCAGGACAGTGTGATGCTAACATTCAATAACAGTACTTGAATATAAAAATGGTATAAAATGTCTGTGGAAAATTACATTTATCTGAATGTAACTCATTATGTACATAACAGAAAATGATAAAAAAAATAATTATTACTTATCAGAGTTACATAAACAAGTAGGAATTTGGGACACCTAGGTCACAAAAAATGTCCCCCTTCGATACTTACAACTGTCATATCCACAAGTTGCTCTAGACCTATTAATTATAAATGAAATATACATCACCAGGAATGCTGGTAAATATATAAATTTGTGGACTGTGGACTGTGGACTGTGGACTGTATATTAAATTAAAAAATGATTATATATAAACACATTTATATAGCTGAAGGAGAATATGTCTTAATCATATCACTCACCAATTTGACTGGAGATTAATGTGTCATGTACAGGACCTCCCTTTTGCCTACATTTATGAAAAATTTACTGGCCAGAATTTAAACATAAATTAGACAGCTTATCTGAGGTTCCTGGAGTTGTCCTGTCCTGTCGACTGATACTCAAGTTATGCAGGAATGCACATCCAACAATTTCGTCTCCTATTTGAGAGGTGTCAGCCCAATTTTAACCTCTAGAGCACGAAAAATTCTTCCCATTACACTAACAGTTGACCAGTTCAAACAGCAATGGCGAGTCACTTCTGCGCAGGCGCAGCTTCTTCCCATTTTTCATAACATAATTTTTTATTAAATACAGCATGGCCATCTATTTACATATAACTACTGTATTTCTGGAAAATATATACAGTATTTTCCACAATATCGACAGGCTATTAGGTAAGACACATATACAACAGTTAGGTATCTTTATTTCGAAACGTTTCGCCTACACGGTAGGCTTCTTCAGTAGCATACAGAAAAGTTGATAGAAGTAGGCGAAACGTTTCGAAATAAAGATACCTAACTGTTGCACAGGATATATGCATCAAGAGGTGTATGTCTCTCAGTGTACATACACTAAGAATTTAATCACTGTTTTAGGGATTAATGTATTCTTGGCTGGTGGTTTATAGGGTTCAAGTCCAAATAATCAACCAACAGTTTTATGTGACTGAAGAAAGCTTCCCAACTGAAGCGTCTCGGTCAATATCTTTGTACTTCAAATACGTTTTACTTTAATTTTTGTCGATATCTGGTAAAATCTCGTGTCTGATAGCTACATTTGTGCAGGTTGCAATCAACAACAGCCTTGTGGAAAATACTGTATATATTTTCCAGAAATACAGTAGTTATATGTAAATAGATGGCCATACTGTATTTAAAAGAATTATATTATGGAAAATGGGAAACCGGACCTGCATCTGCGCAGAAGGAGTCGCCATTTTGGTTTGAATGAGCCAAGTAAACGTTAGTGTAATGGGAAGAATTTTTCGTGCTCTAGAGGTTAAAATTGGGTTGACACCTCTCAAATAGGAGACGAAAATGTTGGATGTGCATTCCTGCATAACTTGAAATATCAGGCGACTGGACAAAACAGCTCCAGGAACCTCAGATAAGTCTGTTATGTTAAAACTCTGGCCAGTTATTTTCATGTATAGACAGTGAGGTTTTCTGAGTATGATACACATTAATATCCAGTCAAATTGGTGAGTGTTATGATTAAGATATATTCTCCTTCTGTTATATAAATGTGTGTATATACTATAATCCTTTTTTAATTTTATTATACAATCCACACATTTATATATTTACCAACATTCCTGGTGATGTACATTTCATTGGTAATTAATAGGTCTAGAGCAACTTGTGGATATGACAGTGGTAGGTATCGAAGGGGGACATTTTTTGCGACCTAGGTGTCCCAAATTCCTACTTGTCTAACTGATAAATAATAATTATCTGTGTATATTTACTGTTATGTACATAATTATACATTCAGATAAATGCAATTTTCCACAAGCCTGGTTCATTAGGTAATCCAGAAGAAACTCTGACTATAAGACAACTGCGAGAGTAACCCTC
>NC_091301.1:39825856-39923356 GCF_038502225.1 Cherax quadricarinatus | reverse complement strand
GCATCAGGCGCATATAACAGGAAGGGCACTGCAATGGATCAGAGAATACCTGACAGGGAGGCAACAACGAGTCATGGTACGTAATGATGTATCACAGTGGGCACCTGTGACGAGCGGGGTCCCACAGGGGTCGGTCCTAGGACCAGTACTATTTTTGGTATATGTGAACGACATGATGGAAGGGTTAGACTCAAAAGTGTCCCTGTTTGCAGATGATGTGAAGTTAATGAGGAGAATTAAATCAGATGAGGACCAGGCAGGACTTCAAAGAGACCTGGACAGACTGGACACCTGGTCCAGCAAATGGCTTCTCGAATTTAATCCTGCCAAATGCAAAGTCATGAAGATAGGGGAAGGGCATAGAAGACCACAGACAGAGTATAGGCTAGATGGCCAAAGACTGCAAACCTCACTCAAGGAGAAAGATCTTGAGGTGAGTATAACACCGAACATGTCTCCGGAAGCACACATCAACCAGGTAACTGCTGCAGCATATGGGCGCCTGGCAAACCTGAGAACAGCATTCTGATACCTTAGTAAGGAATCGTTCAAGTCACTGTACACCGTGTATGTCAGGCCCATACTGGAGTATGCAGCACCTGTTTTGAACCTGCACTTGATAAAGCACGTCAAGAAACTAGAGAAAGTACAAAGGTTTGCGACAAGGTTAGTTCCAGAGCTAAGGGGAATGTCCTATGAAGAAAGATTAAGGGAAATCGGCCTGAGGACACTGGAGGACAGGAGGGTCAGGGGAGACATGATAACGACATATAAAATACTGCGTGGAATAGACAAGGTGGACAAAGACAGGATGCTCCAGGGAGGGGACACAGAAACAAGAGGCCACAATTGGAAGTTGAAGACACAAATGAGTCAGAGAGATATTAGGAAGTATTTCTTCAGTCATAGAGTTGTCAGGCAGTGGAATAGCCTAGAAAATGACGTAGTGGAGGCAGGAACCATACACAGTTTTAAGACGAGGTTTGATAAAGCTCATGGAATGGGGAGAGAGAGGGCCCAGTAGCAACCGGTGAAGAGGCGGGGCCAGGAGCTAAGACTCGACCCCTGCAACCACAAATAGGTGAGTACAAATAGGTGAGTACACACACACACACACACACACACACACACACACACACACACACACACACACACACACACACACACACACACACACACACACACACACACACACACACATACACATACACATACACACACACATAGGATTTCACACCTTCCTGAAAACCGACCTGATAAACCCTCCCTCCCTCTCTCTTTCACTCCACTATCCACTCCACGTTCTCTGTCTTTCTCTCTCTGTCTATCAATCTGCTTCTCTTTCTACCTATCTCTCTCTCTCTCCCCTCTCCCATCTCTCCCCTCTAACATCTCTCCCCCTCTCATTATCTCTTCCCTCTCTCCCATTTCCCATCTCTCTCTCCCCTCTCCCTCCCCTTCTCCCCTCTCTCTCCCCCTCTCTCTCTCTCCTCTCTTTGCCCCCCTCTCTCTCTTTTTTTTTTTTTACACAGGGTTTGACAAGGTTAAGGATCCCTAGCTTTATTGACAACCCATTTCCAGGTTAAGGATTCCTAACTTTATTGGCAAGCTAAGAGCTGTTACCTACATCAGCTCATTTGAAAGCATTTTTATTGTTATGAGACATACAAGTAGGGTACAGGATGAAGTTGGAGCCATCTGTGGGCCAACATTTTCATTTGATCAACTGACTTTAACTCGTTGACATCATTATGCTGTACGAATGTGTTCCATAATCGAGTCATCCTGGGTATATATGATCTCAGATGGAGTGATGTTCTGGAGAAGGGTACAGCCACAGTGAAATTGCTTCTTTCTGCCCGTGTTGTGGCATAAAAGCTTGTTTCACGCTGTCCTCGAAGTGGATCCAAGTGTGGTACTTTGACAATATTGGCCTTGTACATAACAGTAAGGCCACCCACATCCCTCCTGTGTTGAAGGCTCTGCTGAAATGACAGATCTATCCAGGATTGGTCCAGGCGAGAGATGAGACGCCTTGCTCTGGTCTCTACTCTGT
Source organism: Cherax quadricarinatus (assembly GCF_038502225.1). Classification (NCBI taxonomy): domain Eukaryota; kingdom Metazoa; phylum Arthropoda; class Malacostraca; order Decapoda; family Parastacidae; genus Cherax; species Cherax quadricarinatus. The sequence continues at coordinate 39,921,300 of NC_091301.1, read as the reverse complement.
CAAGCAGTCGCAGATGAGAGGGGGGGGGCAGGCAAACCAAGAAAGTGGAGCATACTCAAGGTGTGAGCGTACTTGTACCTCGTACAGAATCTTGCAACTCCTCCTGTCAAGCAGATGCGAGATACGGTGAAGTGCTGCATGCTGCCCGGCTGTCTTGTTTGCAAGATTTACAACGTGGTTCTTCATGGTCAGTTTGGAGTCAAATTTCACCCCAAGGATATTACCTTCTTCCCCAGGTGCCAACACCCTCCCATTCATCCTTACTACTGCACCAGCTTTACCATCATGGTGCCTAGAGACCATCATCATTTGCATTTTGTCAGGTGCAAATGTTACTTACCATCTATTTCCCCAAGCTGATATAGCTCTTAGCTAGTGATTGATGCAGCTTAGAGCAACTGGCATTTCATCTCTTGGATAAGTGAATGCCAGTGTACAGTCATCTGCTTATGCATGGGATTCTGGGATGAGATGAAGAAGGTAATTGAAGTAGACATTCCATAAGAATGGTCCCAGCACGCTTCCTTGTGGAACACTTGCCCCAATAGGATGTCTTGCTCATTCCATTCCATTGAGAACTACCTTTAGAGATCTACCATGAAGGTAATCACTTAGGAGACATAGCATAGAGCCTGCAATTCCCAGTGCTTGAAGTTTTGCTAAGAGGCCCTGGTGCCACATCCGGTCGAAAGCACCAGCAATGTCCAGTGCTACCACACAGCTGACTTTGGATTTATCCAGTGACTGGTGCCACTTAGTGGAGAGGTTTAACAACAGATCAGCAGCAGGGTAACCTTTCCTGAAGCCATATTGACGGTCACAAAGTAGTGAGTGGTAGTCAAAAAACTCTGTCATTTGTATTGAGATTATTGTCTCAAGGATCTTACCAGTGATTGACAGGAGTGACACTGGTCTGTAGTTGCTGATTTCTGCTCTGCTCTTCTTTTTGTGAACAGGGACTACATTTGCCTCTTTCCACAGAGAAGGCCATTTACACTGTATTAGGCAGTGCTGAAAGATACGAGTTAGAGGTGCTGCTAGCTGGTCTGCATATCTTCTCAGCAATCTTGGGCCCACAGCCTTTTCTTGGTCAAGTGATTTAAGAAGGAAATGTGCCTCCTCCTGCCTTATTGTCACCACTGACAGTTTTGACACAGTTCTTGCAGCTAGCCAAGGAGGGACCCTTGCTGGATCAGGAACTTGCATTTTGGTAGCAAAGTGTTCGGCAAAGAGGTCCTCCTTCTCTTGACTACTAGTAGAGGTGGTCCCATCCTGTCGATTTAGGGGTGGAATGAGTTCATCAGGCACATAATCTTGTCTGTTCTTGACCAGGGACCACCAGGTTTTGGAGCCTACCCTACCTGATGCTAGTTTTCTTTTTGTGTCCACCTCCCATTTAGCAATGGCCCACTTTTGAATGTCACCCATATGCCTACAGGCTTGCCTGTGCAGGTTCCTGTTATAGGTGGTAGGATGTCTCTTATACCTTCGCCATGCTTTGTACTTAGCAGTAGCAGCCTCTCTACAACGAAAGCCAAACCACGGCTGATCTGTAGGCTTCATCACATATTGCCGGTGAGGAATGTGTTCTTGTTGAAGATTAAGGATGTGTCCAGTGAAGGCTTTCACTTGGTTGTCAACATCCCCTTGGAGAAGAGCATTCCAATCGGTGGTGATGAGCTCAGAGCAAAGGGCTGGCCAATTACCTCTTTCCCACAGCCAGGTTGTGAGTATGGACTCCTCACCTCGTTCTGTTGGGATTTTAAGTGTCGTAAAAACAGCCTTGTGATCGGATGATCCAACGTAGCCGAGGGGTTGACAAGTGACTATACCTTCTGCCAGATCACTCACTACTGGGTCAAAGGAGGAGCCAGAGATGTGAGTAGGGAAATCAACAAAGTTTCTCATGTCAAATACTGCAAGAAGGTCATCAAATTCCCTCTGTATAAGGTGTTGGTTGAGGTCACCAACAATTATGATATGTTGACAGTTGTGTTGTAGCAGAAGGGAGTCCGTATTTTCCATTAGGAAGTTGATGGGGTCTGCATGTTGCCACTGAGGTCTGTACATTGCACATGCTAGTTCAGAGGTGCTAGTGTTTATGCAGAGCTTGAAGAACATCATTTCAAGATGAGTAGGGGTGGCAACATCAATGTGCTAGGCATGTACACTTTTAGAGAAGCACACAGCAACACCTCCTCCTTGCCTTGTCTGTCTCTTCTCATCCATGAGGTGCAACCAGCAATTCTTGCAAAATTTTCTGGAGTCCTGTCGTCCAAAAAATGTTTCAACAAGAGCTATCATGTCTGGAAGTCGAGTGTTCACAAAACTATGTGTGAGCTCTCCAACATTAGTAATGAAACCTCTAATGTTGGCCGACAGGATGCTGACAGACTGATTCTCATGATGTGGTCAGCTTGAGGTGGTGGGTGTGTAAGGCATGTAAGGTGCCTGCCCTTGAGAGAGGTAGGGCACTGAGGCAGCTGCAAGGATGTAGGTCTGTGGTCTTGTATAAGGCACAATACCACCTGCTGGGCTGAGATAGGAGTAGCTGAGTGGGTGGCGTGTGAGAGTGTTCACCGATTCAGAGATCCTACTGGTTTGTTCCGAGAACAGGTCTTTAAACAGGTGGTCCTGTCTGTCAAGTTCCTTTTTCTTCCGACACTGGTCCTCCTGATGTCCTTTCTTGTAGCAGTAATTGCAACTGGCATCTTGCAGGCAGTTGTTGGCGGTGTGCCCCTTCTGGTGACAGCGAGAGCACTGCCTAGGCGCCTGGAAGGGTGGACTATGATTTGTTGCACCTCCTGTGTTTTGCTGATTTGTCCTCAGGTTCTGCAACTGGGACTGTGTTAGTGGAGGGTGAGACGGCTGTAGATCTCTTCCTCCTCCACGTCCTCTTCCACGTCCTGCACCCCGTCCTGTACCAGTTCTGACAGATGTGCCCCTGCTGTTCGTACTTTGGTGCAGTAGGTGTTCAGGTGCAGTGATAGTTCCCTGATTATTAACTGCAACAATCTCCCTCTCTCTCTGTCTGTCTCTCTCTCTCTCTCTCTCTCTCTCTCTCTCTCTCTCTCTCTCTCTCTCTCTCTCTCTCTCTCTCTCTCTCTCTCTCTCTCTCGCTCCATCTCTCTCTCCACAAAAAAAAAAAAAAAAAAAAAATGGTGGGGACAAGAAGGAACCAGGGATCAGATGAGAATGGTTCTGGTAGGAAGGAGTGGATGGAAGAGCAGTGGAAAAGGATGGAACAAGAGTGGGAGAGAAAATTAGGAGAGCTTTCAGCAAAAATGGAGACAGAGCTTTCTGTGAAATTGGAAGAGGTTGGAGAAGGAGAAGAATTGGGAGGCACAAGTCGAAACTGAAGTAGCCAGGATAAGGGTCCTAGAAGATGAGGTAAACAGGCTGAAGCGAGTTACAGGGGTATTGACCAGAGAAGACACAGCATATGAAGCTGGGAGGCCGAACAGGAAGGAAGGAGATATGAATTATGCTAAGTTCATATCAGCCTGCCATGCAGGGCCAAGGAGTGAAAGGGAAGAGCTGCTGGGTGCAGATGGAGAGAGTGATAGGTCAAATGCAGAGGCACAACCATGCTACCAAGAGCTACTGGAAAAAACAAGGGAAAAAATGGCCACGTACAGACAGGAACCAGAGTCACAGAGGGAAAGGCAATGGGAGGAGGAAAGGGCAAAGTCAGTGTTTATTCATGGGCTTCAGGAGAGCGAGGGAAGGACACACAATGAAAGACGACAGGCAGAAAGAAAGGAGATTGAGAAAATTATCACAGAAATAGGTGAAGAGGACATGGACGAGATTGTAAATTTTCAGAGAATAGGTGGGTACTTGAAGGGGAGAAAACGACCGATCAAGCTGATTTTTAGGACAGAAACAGTGTGGAACAGGATCCTCCAAGAGAAACCACGGTTGAAGTACTTGGCAGAGTACAAGAGGTTGTTCCTAGACAGAGACAGAACACAAACAGAAAGACAGCAGCGGAGAGAGAGGACACAAAAGCGGAAGGAGCTAGGAAGGGAGACAAGGACGGAATCAGCAGAGGTCAATCAGAGCAGGGCAGAGCAACAAGAGCAAGCACACACAGAACCATCCCCAGAACCCCACAACCTATCACACCATCCCAACACAAACTACAATCCATACTCACAGCTCCCACCGAACACTCAGCTATAGAATCCCACAGTACACTACCAGATCCCCCACCTTCACAGGCCTCCCCAAACCACAGTGTTAGAGAGGAAACTGAAAGTATGGTACACAAACGCTGATGGAATAACAAATAAGTGGGAGGAGTGGCACGAAAGAGTCAAAGAGGCATCACCGGACATCATAGCTCTCACAGAAACCAAGCTTATAGGTATGATAACAGATGTCATCTTTCCAACGGGATACCAGATCCTGAGGAAAGACAGAGGAAACAGGGGGGTGGGGGAGGGGCACTGGTGATCAAAACCGATGGAATTTTGATGAGCTGGAGAGAGGAGACAGTGGAGAAGCAAGTGATTACATAGCAGGAACACTTCAGTCTGGAGGTCCCAAGGTGGTAATAGCAGTGATGCATAACCCACCACAGAACAGCAGGAGGCCAAGGCAAGAGTATGATGAGATCAATAGAGTGATGCTTGACACAATGGCTGCAGTGGCCAGAAGGGCTCATGCATGCAGGGCAAAGCTGCTGATCATGGGTGACTTTAACCACAAGGAAATCGATTGGGAGAACTTGGAGCCACATGGGGGCCAAAACACATGGAGGGCTAAGATGATGGACGTGGTACTGGAAAACTTCATGTACCAACACGTAAAGGACACTACAAGAGAGAGAGGAGAGGATGAACCAGCAAGATCGGACTTAGTATTCACCTTGAGTAGTGCAGATATTGAGGACATCACATATAAAAGACCCCTTGGGGCCAGTGACCATGTGGTTTTAAGCTTCGAATACACAGTAGAGCTACAAGTGGAGGGGGAAGCAGGAATGCCTGGGCGAATGAAGCCAAACTACAAGGAAGGGAACTACACGGGAATGAGGAACTTCCTGAACGGGGTTCAGTGGGACAGAGAACTGGCAGGGAAGTCAGTGAACGAGATAATGGAATATGTAACAGCAATATGCAAGGAAGCTGAGGAGAGGTTTGTACCCAAGGGTAACAGGAATATTGAAAAAGCCAGGATGAGCCCATAGTTCACCCAAAGGTTCAGGGAGGCAAAAACCAAGTGTGCTAGGGAATGGAAGAAGTATAGAAGGCAAAGGATCTAGGAGACTAAGGAGAGCAGTCGTAGAGCCAGAAATGAATATGCACAGGTATGAAGGGAGGCCCAACGACAATATGAAAACGACACAAGAGATAAGTGCAAAAACTGAAGGACCAGGCAGGGATAACAAGGAAGGCACTACAATGGATCAGGAAATACTGGTCAGGAAGACAGCAGTGAGTCATGGTACATGGCGAGGTGTCAGAGTGGGCGCCTGTGACGAGTGGGGTTCCACATGGGTCAGTCCTAGAACCAGTGCTGTTTCTGGTATTTGTGAACGACATGACGGAAGGAATAAACTCCGAAGTGTCTTTGTTTGCAGATGATGTGAAGTTGATGAGAATTCAATCGGACAAGGACCAGGCAGAACTACAAAGGGATCTGGACAGGTTGTAGACCTGGTCCAGCACTTGACTCCTGGAGTTCAACCCCACCATGTGCAAAGTCATGAAGATTGGGAAGTGGCAAAGAAGACAGCAGACGGAGTACAGTCCAGGGGGCCAGATACTACAAACCTCACTCAAGGAAAAAGATCTTGGGGTGAGTATAACACCAGGCACATCTCCTGAGGCCCACATCAACCAAATAACTGCTGCAGCATATGGGCGCCTAGCAAATCTAAGAACAGCATTCCGACATCTTAATAAGGAATCGTTCAGGACCCTGTAAACAGTGTACGTTAGGCCCATATTGGAGTATGCGGCACCAGTTTGGAACCCACACCTAGCCAAGCACGTAAAGAAAATAGAGAAAGTGCAAAGGTTTGCTACAAGACTAGTCCCAGAGCTAAGGGAGTATGTCCTACGAGGAGAGGTTAAAGGAAATCGACCTGACGACACTGGAGGACAGGAGAGATACGGACGACATGATAACGACATATAAAATACTTAGACACAGTTGGAAGTTGAAGACTCAAATGAATCACAGAGAAGCTAGGAAGTATTCTTCAGTCACAGAGTAGTCAGAAAGTGGAATAGTTTGGGAAGTGTTGTAATGGAGGCAGGATCCATTCATAGCTATAAGAAGAGGTATGATAAAGATCATAGTGGAGGGAAAGTGACCCAGTAGCGGCAAGTGAAGAGGCGGGACCCCTGCAACCACAACTAGGTGAGTACAACTAGGTAAGTACACACACACACACGCGCGCGCGCACACACACGCACGCTCGCGTGTGCGTGTCAAGGCGAGGCGCTTCAATGAGGTGTTAAACAGACCAGAAAACATCATGAACCAGACCGAGCCAGGGAGGACATACACCCAGCACAGCTCCATTTAAACTAGTTAATTACAAAAATGAATATTACATAGGGTGGAATGCATTTTGGTCATTGTGTGTCAGAATGAATCGATTATTATGATATTTAATAATATCTAAGGTATTTTTTCCACACTCACCATCAATCTGCTCTGTTCCTCTCAGAAAGTGATGAGTATGGGCAGCATTAAACGTCCATTAGTTTATGCGTCACGGTGACTCCCAGAATCACGTTAGATTATCGTCACCTGTGTTAGATGCGCCTAACCACAGAAGAGCATCTTCCTCTTTTCATACAGATTTACAGCTTCTTAAAAATGAAGCTCTATCAAGAGAAAGAAATCTCAATAGTTGCATCCACAGCAGTGTCGTCGTCTGTGGCGTGTAAGAGAAGAAATTTTTTTTTTTTTTTTTTTAAGTTTTTGATGAGGGCACATCACTCGAAGCGAAGCGGTAAATGTTCCGAGCATTAAGTGCCAAAGGTTCTGAAAATCCACGTAAGCGGATACTTCTTACCCATTCCATACCTGATCTTCACGGGAAAAACTCGTCAGTTTCGTCACTACTTCCTGTCCTCAATTCTTCGAGAAAACGTCACTGCAGTCAGTTTTCTAATTTTTGAGTTTGATCCCGTGGAATTAAATAATTGAGATAACTACCAGGTAGCTAATAATTATGTCAGTAAATTAATACTGTAAACAGCAGTGTTGAGAAGGCTGTTGCTATGGTCCAAAACTACGAGTGTCAATGAGGGAAAGTTGCAGATCCTCCTGCAGGTTGTGGAGAAAAACCCACATATCAAAAATGGTTATAATTATAACCATAAATTTTTTTTTAAAGGGGTAGACCGATAAGCCAGCGGAAGGTCTTAGTGAGATGACCGAAAGTTGCAGTGGCAGGTCATTATATTACTAAGACCCGCGTCAGAAAACACTTGTCCTGCTTCCTGACAAATCTTACCTAATCTAACCACCATCATTATCCTGACGCAAAGAAGTTCACTGTGAAAATAAGGATTCAGTATTCTTATTAGACTGTAGCTGCTGTTGAGGTCTACTGGCGATACCACCATGATAAAAAAAAAACGCGCTGAGTGTGGCTCGTGTTTATTGTGAAAATGTTTACACAAATGTGTAAACATATCTTGCCTGTGAATTATTCAAAATACTGAACATATGATATTGCAGAATTTCCACTTTCTGAAAAACATTCGACTCACAGCGGCACTACGAAATATGCTCTAATTACGCTGGAAATTGACCAATTACTTCTATTAACCTCGTTAACATTTTTCCCGTGGCAAGACAATGTATATATGATTCTTTAATTTCACCTCCTATATCTTGTGCCAAACTAGTCCTTAGTAATATCTGTCATCAGGGGAACTAACGAATTCCCAAGAGACAATAATATTCACTTTCCTCACTGTGCGAGAAACATCCACTAGAGAAGTGAAAGTCCAACCTTCCCCTGATGTCATGAAAATGAGAGCACAAATCAGCAACAAAACGGAATTGGGGAATACTGCAGAAGCAATTAGACTAATCACCATAAATGAAATAATTGCCCTCAGAGACTCTACCACGATCGAAGCTCCACAAGACTCACGAAATCATAATGACACGATTGCAAACAAACTACGGTACTGGTGGGGGTTGAACTCGGTATATTTATACACTACAGGAAAGTTAGCATGGGTCCCACTATGACCACAAATACAAGTTTTACAGATGAATCTCCCGCCAGCGTGGCCGTGACGAACTCTAGCTCAAGTCCCCTCAAAGCCGTCATCATGACTCACGAAATCGTAATGACATGATTGCAAACAAACCACGGTACGGGTGGGGATTGAGCTCACTTGCCGCGAGTTCACTTCCCACCCTTACCGTGGTTTGAAGCTTCACAAAGCAAATACCCAGCCAGAGTTTCTAACAACGACAATGATCCTTACGACAACGCCATCAGGGTAGAACCACTGACAGCCCAAGAACCAGAAGCGCACATAGCTGCCATGTCCTTCCCTCCATGATCTGCAGGTCGTTTCATGTTGTTAAAAAACTACAGAAGTTTTGAAAAAAGTCATAAGAGTAGAAAGATCTCGGAATCAGCCATTCAAATCCCTCTGTTATTGCGATGATGCAATGTTATATATAGGATTAAGACCACGACACATCAAACAAATGCTCAGCCCAGCCCCATCATGGTGCAAGCTCTGCAAGCGAAAGAGCTTGCCTTATAGCTGTGAGTGTACTCACTTGAGTGACTTTCTGTTAACAGTTTCCATCTCTGTAACTGGTACACATCATGTGTATCAGTTGATGTGTTGAAGATTGTGGTTAGTGGCATACACAGCATCTCTACTCCCTCTCTAAGGACCCATGGGGAGATGTCCAGTCCCATCGCCTTTGAGGTATCGAAGTCCCTTAACACCTCCTCCTCAGTTGTGTGTATGTCATCCAATACTTGTTGGCATATTCCTTGTTGGTGTCCCCCTCTGTCCTGTCTTCCCAGAGTCCTTCCTGTCTCCACTGTCAATACTTCCATAAATCTCGTTTTGAGCTCCTCACATATCTCTTGATCGTTTATTGTGAGTTCCCACCTTGTTTCTTCAGCCTGATCACCTGGTCTTTGACTGTTGTCTTCCTCCTAATATGGCTATACAGCAGTTTCGGGTCAGACTTGACTTTCGATGCTATGGCGTTTTTGTGCTGTCGCTGGGCCTCCCTCCTTATCTGTGCATACTCGTTTCTTGCTCTTCGACTAATCTCCTTATTTTCCTGGGTCCTTTGCCTTCTGTACCTTTTCCATTCTCTGGTGCACTTAGTTTTTGCCTCCCCACACCTTCGGGTAAACCAAGGACTAGCTTTGGTCTTCCCACTATTTCTGTTGCCCTTGGGAACAAACCTTTCCTCTGCCTCCTTGCATTTTGTTGTTACATATTCCATCATTTCGTTTACTGACTTTCCTACCAGTTCTTTGTCCCATTGAACCTCCTGCAGGAAGTTCCTCATACCAGTGTAGTCCTCCCTTTTATAGTTTAGCATTTCCCGTTCAACTCCTGTTACCCACTCCACTTGTATTATTATTATTATAATCAAAGGGGAAGCGCTAAACCCGGAGGATTATACAGCGCCTGGGGGGGGGATGTGGAAGGCTTTCAGGCTTAATTTGGGGAACTGGAGCACAGATCCAATTCCCTAAATCAAGAGCCCCTCACAAACATCAAGGAACCTTCCTTGAGGGGACTCCACTTGTAACTCTACTATGGAATCAAAACTCAGAACCACGTGATCACTAGCTCCATGGAGCCTCTCAAATGTGATGTCCTTAGTGTCTGAACTGCTCTGGGTGAACACAAGGTCCAGTCTTGCTAGTTCATCCTTCTCTCTCTCTCTGGTAATGTCCCTGACATGTTGATGCATGACGTTTTCCAGTACCACATCCGTCATTTTGGCTCTCCATGTTTCGGGACCCTCATGTGGCTCAAGGTTTTCCCAGTCGATCTCCCTGTGGTTTAAATCGCCCATAACCAGTAACTTTGCTCTGCTCGAGTGAGCTCTTCTTGCCACCTTAGCCAGTGTGTCCACTATCGCTCTGTTGTTCTCTTCACATTCCTCTCTTGGTCTCCTGCAGTTTTGTGGTGGGCTATACATCACTGCAATGACTACCTTATGTTAACCAGACTGAATTGTACCTACTATGTAGTCCCTTTCTTCAATCTTGTCCATGCCTTTCATTTCCTCAAATCCCCATCGCTTTTTTATGAGCAGTGCAACCAATCCTCCCCCTCTGCTCCTATCTTTCCCCAGGATCTGATATCCTGGTGGGAAGATTGTGTCTGTTATTGTCTCAGTGAGTTTCGTTTCTGTGACTGCTATAATGTCTGGGGATTTCTCGTTGATTCTTTTATGCCACTCCTTATATTTATTCGTTATTCCATCCGTGTTCGTGTATCAAACCTTCAGCTTTTCTATCACTGTGGTCCTGGGAGAATATTAGGGTTGGGGGAGTGGGAGCCCTGGAGGGGGCCTATGGGGAATTGCGGTGAATGTGAAGTTTGTGATGAGGGGGGCAGAGTGCCCATAGGGGGCTGCCATAGGGGTGGGGTTTGTGATGTAGGGGGTGGGGGCAGAGGGGACAGTGTGTGGGTTTTGGTTTAGATTGTTCACTTTCATTGGGTTATCCTGGTTGGAGTCCTTCTGTGGGAGTTTCTGGGGGATGGGGTGTTTTCCCTTCCACATGGGTCTGGATTCTGTTCATCTTCATCATTGCTTCTCGTTCCTCCTTTCGTCTTGGTACCCTCTCTTTCAGTATCGTACTTTCTTGTGTTCTGTCACAATCGAGGTACACTCTCCAGTACTCCGGTTTGTCCCTCAGTCGTGTGTGTGTGTGTGTGTGTGTGTGTGTGTGTGTGTACTCACCTAATCGTACTCACCTAACTGTGATTGTACGGATCGAGACTCAGCTCTTGGCCCCGCCTCTTCCCTGAGTGCTACTAGGCCCTCTCTCTCCCTGCTCCATGAGCTTCATCATGCCTCATCTTAAGGCTATGTATGGTTCATGCCTCCTCTACCTCACTTGCTAGGCTTTTTCACTTCCTGACTACTCTATGACTGAAGAAGTTCTACCTAACATCCCTTGACTCATCTGGGTCTTCAACTTCCAATTGTGACCCCTTGTTTCTGTGTCCCCTCTCTGGAACACTGTTTCTGCCCATCTTGTCTATTCCAAGCAGTATTTTGTATGTCGTTATCATGTCTCCCCTAACCCTCCTGTCCTCCAGTGTCGTCAGGCCGATTTCCCTTAACCTTTCTTCGTAGGACATTCCCCTTAGCTCTGGAACTAACCTTGTCGCAAACCTTTACACTTTCTCTAATTTCTTGACTTGCTTGATCAAGTGTGGGTTCCATACAAGTGCTGCTTACTCCAGTATGGGCCTGACGTACACAGTGTACAGCGTCTGTAACGATTCCTTACTAACGGAACGCTGTTCTCAGGTTTGCCAGGCGCTCATATGCTGCAGCAGTTATCTGGTTAATGCGTAATTCCAGAGACGCGCTCGGTGTTATACTCACCCCAAGATCTTTCTCCTTGAGTGAGATTTGCAGTCTTTGGCCACCTAGCCTATACTCTGTCTGCAGTCTTCTTTGCCTTTCCCCAATCTTCATGACTTTGCATTTGGCGGGGTTAAATTCGAGAAGCCAGTTGCTGGACCACGTGTCCAGCCTGTCCAGGTCTCTTTGAAGTCCTTCCTGATCCTCATCTGATTTAATTCTCCTCATTAATTTCACATCATCTGCGAACAAGGACGCTTCTGAGTGTGTGTGTGTGTGTGTGTGTGTGTGTGTGTGTGTGTGTGTGTGTGTGCATTCACCTAACTGTGGTTGCAGGGGTGTGAGCGAGTGAGTGTTCATCTGTATGTGGTTGCAATGGTCGATTCACAGGTCCTGGCCCCGCCATGTGTATGTGTGTGTGTGTGTGTGTGTGTGTGCGTGTGTGACGTGCATTTCATGTGATCACCAGCAAAACCTGTGGCACAGCGAGCAGCAGCAGCAGATCAGTAACAACAGCAGCAGCAGCAGCAGATCAGTAACAACAGCAGCAGTAGCAGACAAGGGGAGGAATGAAACAGCAGGTGATATTGATGAAAACGTTTTATTGTCAGACAGGATGTTGCTTCTCTGCCTCTACGTGACGATACAGACCCCGGATGCTGCAAGCCGAAAAACAAAATATGAAAAAAGAAATTGTAATATATTTCTAGGGATACACTAAACCTACAAGGGTCATACAACACCTGAGAAATGGAAGGCAATCAAGTTTGATCCACGAAAGGAGAAAGTAGGTACTTTCCTTTAGATCAAGAGCCCGTCATGAACATCGAGATACTTTCCTTAAAGGTGGAAGGTAGAGTATAACTGAAGTCAAGAACATCCCAGGGAGCTCTGAAGTCAAGAACATCCCAGGAAGCTCTGAAGTCAAGAACATCCCAGGAAGCTCTGAAGTCAAGAACATCCCAGGAAGCTCTGAAGTCAAGAACATCCCAGGAAGCTCTGAAGTCAAGAACATCCCAGGAAGCTCTGAAGTCAAGAACATCCCAGGAAGCTCTGAAGTCAAGAACATCCCAGGAAGCTCTGAAGTCAAGAACATCCCAGGAAGCTCTGAAGTCAAGAACATCCCAGGAAGCTCTGAAGTCAACAACATCCCAGGAAGCTCTGAAGTCAAGAACATCCCAGGAAGCTCTGAAGTCAATTGATTTGTTTATTGATGAAGCTGAAACTTATTAGGTGTTCATGATACAAGATTCCTAGGTGTCCCTGATACAAGATTCTTAGGTGTTCATGATACATGACTCTTAGGTGCCCCTGACACAAGATTCTTAGGTGTTCATGATACAGGATTCTTAGGTGTCCCTGATACAAGATTCTTAGGTGTCCCTGATACAAAATTCTTAGGTGTCCCTGATACAAGATTCTTAGGTGTTCATGATACAGGATTCTTAGGTGTCCCTGATACAAGATTCTTAGGTGTTCATGATACAGGATTCTTAGGTGTCCCTGATACAAGATTCTTAGGTGTTCCTGATACAAAATTCTTAGGTGTCCCTGATACAAGATTCTTAGGTGTTCATGATACAGGATTCTTAGGTGTCCCTGATACAAGATTCTTAGGTTCCCCTCATACAATATTCTTAGGTGTTCATGATACAGGATTCTTAGGTGTCCCTGATACAAGATTCTTAGGTGTTCATGATACAGGATTCTTAGGTGTCCATGATACAAAATTCTTAGGTGCCCCTGATACAAGATTCTTAGGTGTTCATGATACAGGATTCTTAGGTGTCCCTGATACAAGATTCTTAGGTGTCCCTGATACAAGATTCTTAGGTGTCCCTGATACAAGATTCTTAGGTGTTCATGATACAGGATTCTTAGGTGTCCGTGATACAAGATTCTTAGGTGCCCCTGATACAAGATTCTTAGGTGTTCATGATACAGGATTCTTAGGTGTCCCTGATACAAGATTCTTAGGTGTCCCTGATACAAGATTCTTAGGTGTCCCTGATACAAGATTCTTAGGTGTGCCTGATACAAGATTCTTAGGTGTCCCTGATACAAGATTCTTAGGTGTCCCTGATACAAGATTCTTAGGTGTCCCTGATACAAAATTCTTAGGTGTCCCTGATACAAGATTCTTAGGTGTTCATGATACAAGACTCTTAGGTGTCCCTGATACAAGATTCTTAGGTGTCCCTGATACAGGATTTTTAGGTGCCCCTGATACAAGATTCTTAGGTGTTCATGTTACAAAATTCTTAGGTGTCTCTGATACAAGATTCTTAGGTGTCCCTGATACAAGATTCTTAAGTGTCCCTGATACAAGATTCTTAGGTGTCCCTGATACAAGATTCTTAGGTGCTCATGATACAGGATTCTTAGGTGTCCCTGATACAAGATTCTTAGGTGTCCCTGATACAAGATTCTTAGGTGTCCCTGATACAAGATTCTTAGGTGTCCCTGATACAAGATTCTTAGTTGTCCCTGATACAAGATTCTTAGGTGTTCATGATACAAAATTCTTAAGTGTCCCTGATACAAAATTCTTAGGTGTCCCTGATACAAGATTCTTAGGTGTCCCTAATACAAGATTCTTAGGTGTCCCTGATACAAAATTCTTAGGTGTCCCTAATACAAGATTCTTAGGTGTCCCTGATGCAAAATTCTTAGGTGTCCCTGATACAAGATTCTTAAGTGTCCCTGATACAAGATTCTTAGGTGTCCTTGATACAAGATTCTTAGGTGACCATGATACAAGATTCTTAGGTGTCCCTTGATTTCTTAGGTGTCCCTGATACAAGATTCTTAGGTGTTCCTGATACAAAATTCTTAGGTGTCCCTGATACAAGATTCTTAGGTGTCCTGATACAAAATTCTTAGATACAAGATTCTTAGGTGTTCATGATACAGGATTCTTAGGTGTCCCTGATACAAGATTCTTAGGTGTTCATGATACAGGATTCTTAGGTGTCCCTGATACAAGATTCTTAGGTGTCCCTGATACAAAATTCTTAGGTGTCCCTGATAAATGATTCTTAGGTGTTCATGATACAGGATTCTTAGGTGTCCATGATACAAAATTCATAGGTGCCCCTGATACAAGATTCTTAGGTGTTCATGATACAGGATTCTTAGGTGTCCCTGATACAAGATTCTTAGGTGTCCCTGATACAAGATTCTTAGGTGTCCCTGATACATGATTCTTAGGTGTTCATGATACAGGATTCTTAGGTGTCCCTGATACAAGATTCTTAGGTGCCCCTGATACAAGATTCTTAGGTGTTCATGATACAGGATTCTTAGGTGTCCCTGATACAAGATTCTTAGGTGTCCCTGATACAAGATTCTTAGATGTCCCTGATACAAGATTCTTAGGTGTGCCTAATACAAGATTCTTAGGTGTCCCTGATGCAAGATTCTTAGGTGTCCCTGATACAAGATTCTTAGGTGTCTCTGATACAAAATTCTTAGGTGTCCCTGATACAAGATTCATAGGTGTTCATGATACAAGACTCTTAGGTGTCCCTGATACAAGATTCTTAGTTTCCCTGATACAAGATTATTAGGTGCCCCTGATACAAAATTCTTAGGTGTCCCTGATACAAGATTCTTAGGTGTCCCTGATACAAGATTCTTAGGTGTTCATGATACAGGACTCTTAGGTGCCCCTGACACAAGATTCTTAGGTGTTCATGATACAGGATTCTTAGGTGTCCCTGATACAAGATTCTTAGGTGTCCCTGATACAAAATTCTTAGGTGTCCCTGATACAAGATTCTTAGGTGTCCCTGATACAAGATTCTTAGGTGTCCCTGATACAAGATTCTTAGGTGTTCATGACACAAGATTCTTAGGTGTCACTAATACAAGATTCTTAGGTGTCCCTGATACAAGATTCTTAGGTGTCCCTGATACAAGATTCATAGGTGTCCCTGATACAAGATTCTTAGGTGTTCATGATACAAAATTCTTAGGTGTCTCTGATACAAGATTCTTACATGTCTCTGATACAAGATTCTTAGGTGTCCCTGATACAAGATTCTTAGGTGTCCCTGATACAAGATTCTTAGGTGTCCCTGATACAAGATTCTTAGGTGTCTCTGATACAAGATTCTTAGGTGTCCCTGATACAAGATTCTTAGGTGTCCCTGATACAAGATTCTTAGGTGTCCTTGATACAAGATTCTTAGGTGTCTCTGATACAATATTCTTAGGTGTCCTTGATACAAGATTCTTAGGTGTCCCTGATACAAGATTCTTAGGTGTCCCTGATACAAGATTCATAGGTGTCCTTGATACAAGATTCTTAGGTGTCCCTGATACAAGATTCTTAGGTGTCCCTGATACAAGATTCTTAGGTGTCCTTGATACAAGATTCTTAGGTGTCCCTGATACAAGATTCATAGGTGTCTCTGATACGAGATTCTTAGGTGTTCAAGATACAAGATTCTTAGGTGTCACTAATACAAGATTCTTAGGTGTCCCTGATACAAAATTCTTAGGTGTCCCTGATACAAGATTCTTAGGTGTCTCTGATACAAGATTCTTAGGTGTCCCTGATACAAAATTCATAGGTGTCCCTGATACAAGATTCTTAGGTGTCCCTGATACAAGATTCTTAGGTGTCCCTGATTCAAAATTCTTAGGTGTCCCTGATACAAGATTCTTAGGTGTCCCTGATACAAGATTCTTAGGTGTCCCTGATACAAGATTCTTAGGTGTCTCTGATACAAGATTCTTAGGTGTCCCTGATACAAGATTCTTAGGTGTCCCTGATACAAAATTCTTAGGTGTCCCTGATACAAGATTCTTAGGTGTCCCTGATACAAGATTCTTAGGTGTCCCTGATGCAAGATTCTTAGGTGTCCCTGATACAAGATTCTTAGGTGTCCCTGATACAAGATTCTTAGGTGCCCCTGATACAAAATTCTTAGGTGTCCCTGATACAAGATTCTTAGGTGTTCATCATACAAGATTCTTAGGTGTCATTGACACAAGATTCTTAGGTGTCCCTGATACAAGATTCTTAGGTGTTCATGATACAGGACTCTTAGGTGTCATTGATACAAGATTCTTAGGTGTCCCTGATACAAGATTCTTAGGTGTTCATGATACAGGACTCTTAGGTGCCCCTGACACAAGATTCTTAGGTGTTCATGATACAGGATTCTTAGGTGTCCCTGATACAAGATTCTTATGTGTCCCTGATACAAAATTCTTAGGTGTCCCTTATACAAGATTCTTAGGTGTCCCTGATACAAGATTCTTAGGTGTCCCTGATACAAGATTCTTAGGTGTTCATGACACAAGATTCTTAGGTGTCACTAATACAAGATTCTTAGGTGCCCCTGATACAAGATTCTTAGGTGTCTCTGATACAAGATTCTTAGGTGTCCCTGATACAAAATTTATAGGTATCCCTGATACAAGATTCTTAGGTGTCCCTGATACAAGATTCTTAGGTGTCCCTGATTCAAAATTCTTAGGTGTCCCTGATACAAGATTCTTAGGTGTCCCTGATACAAGATTCTTAGGTGTCCCTGATACAAGATTCTTAGGTGTCTCTGATACAAGATTCTTAGGTGTCCCTGATACAAGATTCTTAGGTGTCCCTGATACAAAATTCTTAGGTGTCCCTGATACAAGATTCTTAGGTGTCCCTGATACAAGATTCTTAGGTGTCCCTGATGCAAGATTCTTAGGTGTCCCTGATACAAGATTCTTAGGTGTCCCTGATACAAGATTCTTAGGTGTCCCTGATACAAAATTCTTAGGTGTCCCTGATACAAGATTCTTAGGTGTTCATGATACAAGATTCTTAGGTGTCATTGATACAAGATTCTTAGGTGTCCCTGATACAAGATTCTTAGGTGTTCATGATACATGACTCTTAGGTGCCCCTGACACAAGATTCTTAGGTGTTCATGATACAGGATTCTTATGTGTCCCTGATACAAGATTCTTAGGTGTCCCTGATACAAAATTCTTAGGTGTCCCTGATACAAGATTCTTAGGTGTTCATGATACAGGATTCTTAGGTGTCCCTGATACAAGATTCTTAGGTGTTCCTGATACAAAATTCTTAGATACAAAATTCTTAGGTGTCCCTGATAAAAGATTCTTAGGTGTTCATGATACAGGATTCTTAGGTGTCCCTGATACAAGATTCTTAGGTGTTCATGATACAGGATTCTTAGGTGTCCCTGATACAAGATTCTTAGGTGTTCATGATACAGGATTCTTAGGTGTCCATATACAAGATTCTTAGGTGTCCCTGATACAAGATTCTTAGGTGTTCATGATACAGGATTCTTAGGTGTCCCTGATACAAAATTCTTAGGTATCCCTGATACAAGATTCTTAGGTGTCCCTGATTCAAGATTCTTAGGTGTTCATGATACAAGACTCTTAGGTGTCCCTGATACAAGATTCTTAGGTGCCCCTGATACAAGATTCTTAGGTGTTCATGATACAAAATTCTTAGGTGTCTCTGATACAAGATTCTTAGGTGTCCCTGATACAAGATTCTTAGGTGTCCCTGATACAAGATTCTTAGGTGTCCCTGATACAAGATTCTTAGGTGTCCCTGATACAAGATTCTTAGGTGTCCCTGATACAAGATTCTTAGGTGTCCCTGATACAAGATTCTTAGGTGTCCCTGATACAAGATTCTTAGGTGTCCCTGATACAAGATTCTTAGGTGTCCCTGATACAAGATTCTTAGGTGTCCCTGATACAAGATTCTTAGGTGTCCCTGATACAAGATTCTTAGGTGTCCCTGATACAAGATTCTTAGGTGTCCCTGATACAAGATTCTTAGGTGTCCCTGATACAAGATTCTTAGGTGTCCCTGATACAAGATTCTTAGGTGTCCCTGATACAAAATTCTTAGGTGTCCCTGATACAAGATTCTTAGGTGTCCCTGATACAAGATTCTTAGGTGTCCCTGATACAAGATTCTTAAATGTTCATGATACAAGATTCTTAGGTGTCACTAATACAAGATTCTTAGGTGTCCCTGATACAAGATTCTTAGGTATCTCTGATACAAGATTCTTAGGTGTCCCTGATACAAAATTCATAGATGTCCCTGATACAAGATTCTTAGGTGTCCCTGATACAAGATTCTTAGGTGTCCCTGATACAAGATTCTTAGGTGTCCCTGATACAAGATTCTTAGGTGTTCATGATACAGGATTCTTAGGTGTCCCTGATACAAGATTCTTAGGTGTCCCTGATACAAGATTCTTAGGTGTCCCTGATACAAGATTCTTAGGTGTCCCTGATACAAGATTCTTAGGTGTCCCTGATACAAGATTCTTAGGTGCCCCTGCTTCAGGATTCTTAGGTGTCCATGATACAAGATTCTTAGGTGTCCCTGATACAAGATTCTTAGGTGTCCCTGATACAAGATTCTTAGGTGTCCCTGATACAAGATTCTTAGGTGTGCCTGATACAAGATTCTTAGGTGTCCCTGATACAAGATTCTTAGGTGTCCCTGATACAAGATTCTTAGGTGTCCCTGATACAAAATTCTTAGGTGTCCCTGATACAAGATTCTTAGGTGTCCCTGATACAAGATTCTTAGGTGTCCCTGATACAAGATTCTTAGGTGTCCCTGATACAAGATTCTTAGGTGTCCCTGATACAAGATTCTTAGGTGTCCCTGATACAAGATTCTTAGGTGTCCCTGATACAAGATTCTTAGGTGTCCCTGATACAAGATTCTTAGGTGTCCCTGATACAAGATTCTTAGGTGTCCCTGATACAAGATTCTTAGGTGTCCCTGATACAAGATTCTTAGGTGTGCCTGATACAAGATTCTTAGGTGTCCCTGATACAAGATTCTTAGGTGTCCCTGATACAAGATTCTTAGGTGTCCCTGATACAAGATTCTTAGGTGTCCCTGATACAAGATTCTTAGGTGTCCCTGATACAAGATTCTTAGGTGTTCATGATACAAGATTCTTAGGTGTCCCTGATACAAGATTCTTAGGTGTTCATGATACAAGATTCTTAGGTGTCCCTGATACAAGATTCTTAGGTGTCCCTGATACAAGATTCTTAGGTGTCCCTGATACAAGATTCTTAGGTGTCCCTGATACAAGATTCTTAGGTGTCCCTGATACAAGATTCTTAGGTGTTCATGATACAGGATTCTTAGGTGTCCCTGATACAAGATTCTTAGGTGTCCCTGATACAAGATTCTTAGGTGTTCATGATACAGGATTCTTAGGTGTCCCTGATACAAGATTCTTAGGTGTCCCTGATACAAGATTCTTAGGTTCCCTGATACAAGATTCTTAGGTGTTCATGATACAGGATTCTTAGGTGTCCCTGATACAAGATTCTTAGGTGTCCCTGATACAAGATTCTTAGGTGTCCCTGATACAAGATTCTTAGGTGTCCCTGATACAAGATTCTTAGGTGTCCCTGATACAAGATTCTTAGGTGTCCCTGATACAAGATTCTTAGGTGTCCCTGATACAAAATTCTTAGGTGTCCCTGATACAAGATTCTTAGGTGTCATGATACAAGCTTCTTAGGTGTCCCTGATACAAGATTCTTAGGTGTCCCTGATACAAGATTCTTAGGTGTCCCTGATACAAGATTCTTAGGTGTCCCTGAAACAAGATTCTTAGGTGTCCCTGATACAAGATTCTTAGGTGTCCCTGATACAAGATTCTTAGGTGTCCCTGATACAAGATTCTTAGGTGTCCCTGATACAAGATTCTTAGGTGTCCCTGATACAAGATTCTTAGGTGTCCCTGATACAAGATTCTTAGGTGTCCCTGATACAAGATTCTTAGGTGTCCCTGATACAAGATTCTTAGGTGTCCCTGATACAAGATTCTTAGGTGTCCCTGATACAAGATTCTTAGGTGTCCCTGATACAAGATTCTTAGGTGTCCCTGATACAAAATTCTTAGGTGTCCCTAATACAAGATTCTTAGGTGTCCCTGATGCAAAATTCTTAGGTGTCCCTGATACAAGATTCTTAAGTGTCCCTGATACAAGATTCTTAGGTGTCCCTGATACAAGATTCTTAGGTGACCCTGATACAAGATTCTTAGGTGTCCCTGATACAAAATTCTTAGGTGTCCCTGATACAAGATTCTTAGGTGTTCCTGATACAAAATTCTTAGGTTTCCCTGATGCAAGATTCTTAGGTGTCCCTGATACAAGATTCTTAGGTGTTCATGATACAGGATTCTTAGGTGTCCCTGATACAAGATTCTTAGGTGTTCATGATACAGGATTCTTAGGTGTCCCTGATACAAGATTCTTAGGTGTCCCTGATACAAAATTCTTAGGTGTCCCTGATACAAGATTCTTAGGTGTTCATGATACAGGATTCTTAGGTGTCCATGATACAAAATTCTTAGGTGCCCCTGATACAAGATTCTTAGGTGTTCATGATACAGGATTCTTAGGTGTCCCTGATACAAGATTCTTAGGTGTCCCTGATACAAGATTCTTAGGTGTCCCTGATACATGATTCTTAGGTGTTCATGATACAGGATTCTTAGGTGTCCCTGATACAAGATTCTTAGGTGCCCCTGATACAAGATTCTTAGGTGTTCATGATACAGGATTCTTAGGTGTCCCTGATACAAGATTCTTAGGTGTCCCTGATACAAGATTCTTAGGTGTCCCTGATACAAGATTCTTAGGTGTGCCTAATACAAGATTCTTAGGTGTCCCTGATACAAGATTCTTAGGTGTCCCTGATACAAGATTCTTAGGTGTCCCTGATACAAAATTCTTAGGTGTCCCTGATACAAGATTCTTAGGTGTTCATGATACAAGACTCTTAGGTGTCCCTGATACAAGATTCTTAGGTGTCCCTGATACAAGATTATTAGGTGCCCCTGATACAAGATTCTTAGGTGTTCATGATACAAAATTCTTAGGTGTCTCTGATACAAGATTCTTAGGTGTCCCTGATACAAGATTCTTAGGTGTCCCTGATACAAGATTCTTAGGTGTCCCTGATACAAGATTCTTAGGTGTCCCTGATACAAGATTCTTAGGTGTCCTGATTCAAAATTCTTAGGTGTCCCTGATACAAGATTCTTAGGTGTCCCAGATACAAGATTCTTAGGTGTCCCTGATACAAAATTCTTAGGTGTCCCTGATACAAGATTCTTAGGTGTCCCTGATACAAGATTCTTAGGTGTTCATGATACAGGACTCTTAGGTGCCCCTGACACAAGATTCTTAGGTGTTCATGATACAGGATTCTTAGGTGTCCCTGATACAAGATTCTTAGGTGTCCCTGATACAAGATTCTTAGGTGTCCCTGATACAAGATTCTTAGGTGTCCCTGATACAAGATTCTTAGGTGTCCCTGATACAAGATTCTTAGGTGTTCATGATACAAGATTCTTAGGTGTCACTAATACAAGATTCTTAGGTGTCCCTGATACAAGATTCTTAGGTGTCCCTGATACAAGATTCTTAGGTGTCCCTGATACAAGATTCTTAGGTGTCCCTGATACAAAATTCTTAGGTGTCCCTGATACAAGATTCTTAGGTGTCCCTGATACAAGATTCTTAGGTGTCCCTGATACAAGATTCTTAGGTGTCCCTGATACAAGATTCTTAGGTGTCCTTGATACAAGATTCTTAGGTGTCTCTGATACAAGATTCTTAGGTGTCCCTGATACAAGATTCTTAGGTGTCCCTGATACAAGATTCTTAGGTGTCCCTGATACAAGATTCTTAGGTTCTTAGGTGTCCCTGATACAAGATACAAGATTCTTAGGTGTCCCTGATACAAGATTCTTAGGTGTCCCTGATACAAGATTCTAGGTGTCCCTGAGGTGTCCCTGATACAAGATTCTTAGGTGTCCCTGATACAAGATTCTTAGGTGTCCCTGATACAAGATTCTTAGGTGTCCCTGATACAAGATTCTTAGGTGTTCATGATACATGATTCTTAAGTGTCCCTGATACAAGATTCTTAGGTGTCCCTGATACAAGATTCTTAGGTGACCATGATACAAGATTCTTAGGTGTCCCTGATACAAAATTCTTAGGTGTCCCTGATACAAGATTCTTAGGTGTCTCTGATACAAGATTCTTAGGTGTCCCTGATACAAGATTCTTAGGTGTCCCTGATACAAGATTCTTAGGTGTCCCTGATACAAGATTCTTAGGTGTCCCTGATACAAGATTCTTAGGTGTCCCTGATACAAGATTCTTAGGTGTCCCTGATACAAGATTCTTAGGTGTCCCTGATACAAGATTCTTAGGTGTCCCTGATACAAGATTCTTAGGTGTTCATGATACAGAATTCTTAGGTGTCCCTGATACAAGATTCTTAGGTGACCCTGATACAAGATTCTTAGGTGTACATGATACAAGATTCTTAGGTGTCCCTGATACAAGATTCTTAGGTGTCAAAATTCTTAGGTGTCCCTGATACAAGATTCTTAGGTGTCCCTGATACAAGATTCTTAGGTGTTCATGATACAAGAATCTTAGGTGTCCCTGATACAAGATTCTTAGGAGTCCCTGATACAAGATTCTTAGGTGTCCCTGATACAAGATTCTTAGGTGTCCCTGATACAAGATTCTTAGGAGTCCCTGATACAAGATTCTTAGGTGTCCCTGATACAAGATTCTTAGGTATCCCTGATACAAGATTCTTAGGAGTCCCTGATACAAGATTCTTAGGTGTCCATGATACAAAATTCTTAGGTGTCCCTGATACAAGATTCTTAGGTGTCACTGATACAAGATTCTTAGGAGTCCCTGATACAAGATTCTTAGGTGTTCATGATACAAAATTCTTAGGTGTCCCTGATACAAGATTCTTAGGTGTCACTGATACAAGATTCTTAGGTGTCCCTGATACAAGATTCTTAGGTGTCCCTGATACAAGATTCTTAGGTGTCATGATACAAGATTCTTAGGTGTCCCTGATACAAGATTCTTAGGTGTCCCTGATACAAGATTCTTAGGTGTCCCTGATACAAGAATCTTAGGTGTCCCTGAAACAAGAAGCTTAGGTGTCCCTGATACAAGATTCTTAGTTGTCCCCGATACAAGATTCTTAGGTGTCCCTGATACAAGATTCTTAGGTGTCCCTGATACAAGATTCTTAGGAGTCCCTGATACAAGATTCTTAGGTGTCCCTGATACAAGATTCTTAGGTGTCCCTGATACAAGATTCTTAGGTGTCCCTGATACAAGATTCTTAGGTGTCCCTGATACAAGATTCTTAGGTGTCCCTGATACAAGATTCTTAGGTGTCCCTGATACAAGATTCTTAGGTGTCCCTGATACAAGATTCTTAGGTGACCCTGATACAAAATTCTTAGGTGTCCTATACAAGATTATTAGATACAAAATTCTTAGGTGTCCCTGATACAAGATTCTTAGGTGTCCCTGATACAAAATTCTTAGGTGTCCCTGATACAAGATTCTTAGGTGTCCCTGATACAAGATTCTTAGGTGTTCATGATACAGGATTCTTAGGTGTCCCTGATACAAGATTCTTAGGTGTTCATGATACAGGATTCTTAGGTGTCCCTGATACAAGATTCTTAGGTGTCCCTGATACAAAATTCTTAGGTGTCCCTGATACAAGATTCTTAGGTGTCCCTGATACAAGATTCTTAGGTGTTCATGATACAAAATTCTTAGGTGTCTCTGATACAAGATTCTTAGGTGTTTCTTAGGTGATACAAGATTCTTAGGTGTCCCTGATACAAGATTCTTAGGTGTCCCTGATACAAGGTGTCCCTGATACAAGATTCTTAGGTGTCCATGATACAAGATTCTTAGGTGTCCCTGATACAAGATTCTTAGGTGTCCCTGATACAAGATTCTTAGGTGTCCCTGATACAAGATTCTTAGGTGTCCCTGATACAAGATTCTTAGGTGTCCCTGATACAAGATTCTTAGGTGTCCCTGATACAAGATTCTTAGGTGTCCCTGATACAAGATTCTTAGGTGTCCCTGATACAAGATTCTTAGGTGTCCCTGATACAAGATTCTTAGGTGTCTCTGATACAAGATTCTTAGGTGTGCCTAATACAAGATTCTTAGGTGTCCCTGATACAAGATTCTTAGGTGTCCCTGATACAAGATTCTTAGGTGTTCCTGATACAAAATTCTTAGGTGTCACTGATACAAGATTCTTAGGTGTTCATGATACAAGACTCTTAGGTGTCCCTGATACAAGATTCTTAGGTGTCCCTGATACAAGATTATTAGGTGCCCCTGATACAAGATTCTTAGGTGTTCATGATACAAGATTCATAGGTGTCCCTGATACAAGATTCTTAGGTGTCCCTGATACAAGATTCTTAGGTGCTCATGATACAGGATTCTTAGGTGTCCCTGATACAAGATTCTTTGGTGTCCCTGATACAAGATTCTTAGGTGTCCCTGATACAAAATTCTTAAGTGTCCCTGATACAAGATTCTTAGGTGTCCCTGATACAAAATTCTTAGGTGTCCCTGATACAAGATTCTTAGGTGTCCCTGATACAAGATTCTTAGGTGTCCCTGATACAACATTCTTAGGTGTCCCTGATACAAGATTCTTAGGTGTCCCTGATACAAGATTCTTAGGTGTCCCTGATACAAGATTCTTAGGTGTCCCTGATACAAGATTCTTAGGTGTCCCTGATACAAGATTCTTAGGTGTCCCTGATACAAGATTCTTAGGTGTCCCTGATACAAGATTCTTAGGTGTCCCTGATACAAGATTCTTAGGTGTCCCTGATACAAGATTCTTAGGTGTCCCTGATACAAGATTCTTAGGTGTCCCTGATACAAGATTCTTAGGTGTCCCTGATACAAGATTCTTAGGTGTCCCTGATACAAGATTCTTAGGTGTCCCTGATACAAGATTCTTAGGTGTCCCTGATACAAGATTCTTAGGTGTCCCTGATACAAGATTCTTAGGTGTCCCTGATACAAGATTCTTAGGTGTACATGATACAAGATTCTTAGGTGTCCCTGATACAAGATTCTTAGGTGTCCCTGATACAAGATTCTTAGGTGTCCCTGATACAAGATTCTTACGTGTCTCTGATACAAGATTCTTAGGTGTCCCTGATACAAAATTCATAGGTGTCCCTGATACAAAATTCATAGGTGTCCCTGATACAAAATTCTTAGGTGTCCATGATACAAGATTCTTAAGTGTCCCCGATACAAGATTCTTAGGTGTCCCTGATACAAGATTCTTAGGTGTCCCTGATACAAGATTCTTAGGTGTCCCTGATACAAGATTCTTAGGTGTCCCTGATACAAGATTCTTAGGTGTCCCTGATACAAGATTCTTAGGTGTCCCTGATACAAGATTCTTAGGTGTCCCTGATACAAGATTCTTAGGTGTCCCTGATACAAGATTCTTAGGTGTCCCTGATACAAGATTCTTAGGTGTCCCTGATACAAAATTCTTAGGTGTCCCTGATACAAGATTCTTAGGTGTTCATGATACAAGACTCTTAGGTGTCCCTGATACAAGATTCTTAGGTGTCCCTGATACAAGATTCTTAGGTGTTCATGATGCAGGATTCTTAGGTGTGCCTGATACAAGATTCTTAGGTGTTCATGATACAGGATTCTTAGGTGTCCCTGATACAAGATTCTTAGGTGTCCCTGATACAAGATTCTTAGGTGTCCCTGATACAAGATTCTTAGGTGCTCATGATACAGGATTCTTAGGTGTCCCTGATACAAGATTCTTAGGTGTCCCTGATACAAGATTCTTAGGTGTCCCTGATACAAGATGCTTAGGTGTCCCTGATGTCCCTGATACAAGATTCTTAGGTGTCCCTGATACAAGATTCTTAGGTGTCCCTGATACAAGATTCTTAGGTGTTCATGATACAAAATTCTTAAGTGTCCCTGATACAAGATTCTTAGGTGTCCCTGATACAAAATTCTTAGGTGTCCCTGATACAAGATTCTTAGGTGTCCCAAATACAAGATTCTTAGGTGTCCCTAATACAAGATTCTTAGGTGTCCCTGATACAAAATTCTTAAGTGTCCCTGATACAAGATTCTTAGGTGTCCCTGATACAAAATTCTTAGGTGTCCCTGATACAAGATTCTTAGGTGTCCCTGATACAAGATTCTTAGGTGTCCCTGATACAAGATTCTTAGGTGTCCCTGATACAAGATTCTTAGGTGTCCCTGATACAAGATTCTTAGGTGTCCCTGATACAAGATTCTTAGGTGTCCCTGATACAAGATTCTTAGGTGTTCATGATACAGGATTCTTAGGTGTCCCTGATACAAGATTCTTAGGTGTCCCTGATACAAGATTCTTAGGTGTCCCTGATACAAGATTCTTAGGTGTTCATGATACAAAATTCTTAAGTGTCCCTGATACAAGATTCTTAGGTGTCCCTGATACAAGATTCTTAGGTGTCCCTGATACAAGATTCTTAGGTGTCCCTGATACAAGATTCTTAGGTGTGCCTGATACAAGATTCTTAGGTGTCCCTGATACAAGATTCTTAGGTGTCCCTGATACAAGATTCTTAGGTGTCCCTGATGCAAGATTCTTAGGTGTCCCTGATACAAGATTCTTAGGTGTCCCTGATACAAGATTCTTAGGTGTCCCTAATACAAGATTCTTAGGTGTCCCTGATACAAGATTCTTAGGTGTCCCTGATACAAGATTCTTAGGTGTCCCTGATACAAGATTCTTAGGTGTCCCTGATACAAGATTCTTAGGTGTCCCTGATACAAGATTCTTAGGTGTCCCTGATACAAAATTCTTAGGTGTCCCTGATACAAGATTCTTAGGTGTCCCTGATACAAGATTCTTAGGTGTCCCTGATACAAGATTCTTAGGTGACCCTGATACAAGATTCTTAGGTGTCCCTGATACAAAATTCTTAGGTGTCCCTGATACAAGATTCTTTGGTGTTCCTGATACAAAATTCTTAGGTTTCCCTGATACAAAATTCTTAGGTGTCCCTGATACAAGATTCTTAGGTGTTCATGATACAGGATTCTTAGGTGTCCCTGATACAAGATTCTTAGGTGTTCATGATTCAGGATTCTTAGGTGTCCCTGATACAAGATTCTTAGGTGTCCCTGATACAAAATTCTTAGGTGTCCCTGATACAAGATTCTTAGGTGTTCATGATACAGGATTCTTAGGTGTCCATGATACAAAATTCTTAGGTGCCCCTGATACAAGATTCTTAGGTGTTCATGATACAGGATTCTTAGGTGTCCCTGATGCAAGATTCTTAGGTGTCCCTGATACAAGATTCTTAGGTGTCCCTGATACAAGATTCTTAGGTGTTCATGATACAGGATTCTTAGGTGTCCCTGATACAAGATTCTTAGGTGCCCCTGATACAAGATTCTTAGGTGTCCCTGATACAAGATTCTTAGGTGTCTCTGATACATGATTCTTAGGTGTGCCTAATACAAGATTCTTAGGTGTCCCTGATACAAAATTCTTAGGTGTCCCTGATACAAGATTCTTAGGTGTTCCTTATACAAGATTCTTAGGAGTCCCTGATACAACATTCTTAGGTGTCCCTGATACAAGATTCTTAGGTGTCCCTGATACAAAATTCTTAGGTGTCCCTGATGCAAGATTCTTAGGTGTTCCTGATACAAGTTTCTTAGGTGTCCCTGATACAAAATTCTTAGGTGTCCCTGATACAAGATTCTTAGGTGTCCCTGATACAAGATTCTTAGGTGTTCATGATACAAAATTCTTAACTGTCCCTGATACAAGATTCTTAGGTGTCCCTGATACAAAATTCTTAGGTGTCCCTGATGCAAGATTCTTAGGTGTTCCTGATACAAGATTCTTAGGTGTCCCTGATACAAGATTCTTAGGTGTCCCTGATACAAGATTCTTAGGTGTCCCTGAAACAAGATTCTTAGGTGTCCCTGATACAAGATTCTTAGGTGTCCCTGACACAAGATTCTTAGGTGTCCCTGATACAAGATTCTTACGTGTCCCTGATACAAGATTCTTAGGAGTCCCTGATACAAGATTCTTAGGTGTCCCTGATACAAGATTCTTAGGTGTCCCTGATACAAGGTGTCCCTGATTCTTAGGTGTCCCTGATACAAGATTCTTAGGTGTCCCTGATTCAAAATTCTTAGGTGTCCCTGATACAAGATTCTTAGGTGTCCCTGATACAAGATTCTTAGGTGTCTGATACAAGATTCTTAGGTGTCCTGATACACGATTCTTAGGTGTCCCTGATACAAGATTCTTAGGTGTCCCTGATACAAGATTCTTAGGTGTCCCTGATACAAGATTCTTAGGTGTCCCTGATACAAGATTCTTAGGTGTCCCTGATACAAGATTCTTAGGTGTCCCTGATACAAGATTCTTAGGTGTCCCTGATACAAGATTCTTAGGTGTCCCTGATACAAAATTCTTAGGTGTCCCTGATACAAGATTCTTAGGTGTTCATGATACAAGATTCTTAGGTGTCATTGATACAAGATTCTTAGGTGTCCCTGATACAAGATTCTTAGGTGTTCATGATACATGACTCTTAGGTGCCCCTGACACAAGATTCTTAGGTGTTCATGATACAGGATTCTTAGGTGTCCCTGATACAAGATTCTTAGGTGTCCCTGATACAAAATTCTTAGGTGTCCCTGATACAAGATTCTTAGGTGTTCATGATACAGGATTCTTAGGTGTCCCTGATACAAGATTCTTAGGTGTTCATGATACAGGATTCTTAGGTGTCCCTGATACAAGATTCTTAGGTGTTCCTGATACAAAATTCTTAGGTGTCCCTGATACAAGATTCTTAGGTGTTCATGATACAGGATTCTTAGGTGTCCCTGATACAAGATTCTTAGGTTCCCCTGATACAATATTCTTAGGTGTTCCCTTAGGTGTCCCTGATACAAGATTCTTAGGTGTTCCTGATACAGGATTCTTAGGTGTTCATGATACAAAATTCTTAGGTGTCCCTGATACAAGATTCTTAGGTGTCCCTGATACAAGATTCTTAGGTGTCCCTGATACAAGATTCTTAGGTGTCCCTGATACAAGATTCTTAGGTGTCCCTGATACAAGATTCTTAGGTGTTCATGATACAGGATTCTTAGGTGTCCCTGATACAAGATTCTTAGGTGTCCCTGATACAAGATTCTTAGGTGTCCCTGATACAAGATTCTTAGGTGTGCCTGATACAAGATTCTTAGGTGTCCCTGATACAAGATTCTTAGGTGTCCCTGATACAAGATTCTTAGGTGTCCCTGATACAAGATTCTTAGGTGTCCCTGATACAAGATTCTTAGGTGTTCATGATACAAGACTCTTAGGTGTCCCTGATACAAGATTCTTAGGTGTCCCTGATACAAGATTATTAGGTGCCCCTGATACAAGATTCTTAGGTGTTCATGATACAAAATTCTTAGGTGTCTCTGATACAAGATTCTTAGGTGTCCCTGATACAAGATTCTTAGGTGTCCCTGATACAAGATTCTTAGGTGTCCCTGATACAAGATTCTTAGGTGCTCATGATACAGGATTCTTAGGTGTCCCTGATACAAGATTCTTAGGTGTCCCTGATACAAGATTCTTAGGTGTCCCTGATACAAGATTCTTAGGTGTCCCTGATACAAGATTCTTAGGTGTCCCTGATACAAGATTCTTAGGTGTTCATGATACAAAATTCTTAAGTGTCCCTGATACAAGATTCTTAGGTGTCCCTGATACAAAATTCTTAGGTGTCCCTGATACAAGATTCTTAGGTGTCCCAAATACAAGATTCTTAGGTGTCCCTGATACAAAATTCTTAGGTGTCCCTAATACAAGATTCTTAGGTGTCCCTGATGCAAAATTCTTAGGTGTCCCTGATACAAGATTCTTAAGTGTCCCTGATACAAGATTCTTAGGTGTCCCTGATACAAGATTCTTAGGTGACCCTGATACAAGATTCTTAGGTGTCCCTGATACAAAATTCTTAGGTGTCCCTGATACAAGATTCTTAGGTGTTCCTGATACAAAATTCTTAGGTTTCCCTGATGCAAGATTCTTAGGTGTCCCTGATACAAGATTCTTAGGTGTTCATGATACAGGATTCTTAGGTGTCCCTGATACAAGATTCTTAGGTGTTCATGATACATGATTCTTAGGTGTCCCTGATACAAGATTCTTAGGTGTCCCTGATACAAAATTCTTAGGTGTCCCTGATACAAGATTCTTAGGTGTTCATGATACAGGATTCTTAGGTGTCCATGATACAAAATTCTTAGGTGCCCCTGATACAAGATTCTTAGGTGTTCATGATACAGGATTCTTAGGTGTCCCTGATACAAGATTCTTAGGTGTCCCTGATACAAGATTCTTAGGTGTCCCTGATACAAGATTCTTAGGTGTTCATGATACAGGATTCTTAGGTGTCCCTGATACAAGATTCTTAGGTGCCCCTGATACAAGATTCTTAGGTGTTCATGATACAGGATTCTTAGGTGTCCCTGATACAAGATTCTTAGGTGTCCCTGATACAAGATTCTTAGGTGTCCCTGATACAAGATTCTTAGGTGTGCCTAATACAAGATTCTTAGGTGTCCCTGATACAAGATTCTTAGGTGTCCCTGATACAAGATTCTTAGGTGTCCCTGATACAAAATTCTTAGGTGTCCCTGATACAAGATTCTTAGGTGTTCATGATACAAGACTCTTAGGTGTCCCTGATACAAGATTCTTAGGTGTCCCTGATACAAGATTATTAGGTGCCCCTGATACAAGATTCTTAGGTGTTCATGATACAAAATTCTTAGGTGTCTCTGATACAAGATTCTTAGGTGTCCCTGATACAAGATTCTTAGGTGTCCCTGATACAAGATTCTTAGGTGTCCCTGATACAAGATTCTTAGGTGCTCATGATACAGGATTCTTAGGTGTCCCTGATACAAGATTCTTAGGTGTCCCTGATACAAGATTCTTAGGTGTCCCTGATACAAGATTCTTAGGTGTCCCTGATACAAGATTCTTAGGTGTCCCTGATACAAAATTCTTAGGTGTCCCTGATACAAGATTCTTAGGTGTCCCTGATACAAGATTCTTAGGTGTCCCTGATACAAAATTCTTAGGTGTCCCTAATACAAGATTCTTAGGTGTCCCTGATGCAAAATTCTTAGGTGTCCCTGATACAAGATTCTTAAGTGTCCCTGATACAAGATTCTTAGGTGTCCCTGATACAAGATTCTTAGGTGACCCTGATACAAGATTCTTAGGTGTCCCTGATACAAAATTCTTAGGTGTCCCTGATACAAGATTCTTAGGTGTTCCTGATACAAAATTCTTAGGTTTCCCTGATGCAAGATTCTTAGGTGTCCCTGATACAAGATTCTTAGGTGTTCATGATACAGGATTCTTAGGTGTCCCTGATACAAGATTCTTAGGTGTTCATGATACAGGATTCTTAGGTGTCCCTGATACAAGATTCTTAGGTGTCCCTGATACAAAATTCTTAGGTGTCCCTGATACAAGATTCTTAGGTGTTCATGATACAGGATTCTTAGGTGTCCCTGATACAAGATTCTTAGGTGCCCCTGATACAAGATTCTTAGGTGTCCCTGATACAAGATTCTTAGGTGTCCCTGATACAAGATTCTTAGGTGTCCCTGATACAAGATTCCTAGGTGTTCATGATACAAGATTCTTAGGTGTCATGATACAAGATTCTTAGGTGTCCCTGATACAAGATTCTTAGGTGTCCCTGATACAAGATTCTTAGGTGTTCATGATACAGGATTCTTAGGTGTCCCTGATACAAGATTCTTAGGTGTCCCTGATACAAGATTCTTAGGTGTCCCTGATACAAGATTCTTAGGTGTCCCTGATACAAGATTCTTAGGTGTCCCTGATACAAGATTCTTAGGTGTCCCTGATACAAGATTCTTAGGTGTCCCTGATACAAAATTCTTAGGTGTCCCTGATACAAGATTCTTAGGTGTTCATGATACAAAATTCATAGGTGTCCCTGATACAAGATTCTTAGGTGTCCCTGATACAAGATTCTTAGGTGTCCCTGATACAAGATTCTTAGGTGTTCATGATACAAAATTCTTAGGTGTCTCTGATACAAGATTCTTAGGTGTCCCTGATACAAGATTCTTAGGTGTCCCTGATACAAGATTCTTAGGTGTCCCTGATACAAGATTCTTAGGTGCTCATGATACAGGATTCTTAGGTGTCCCTGATACAAGATTCTTAGGTGTCCCTGATACAAGATTCTTAGGTGTCCCTGATACAAGATTCTTAGGTGTCCCTGATACAAGATTCTTAGGTGTCCCTGATACAAGATTCTTAGGTGTCCCTGATACAAGATTCTTAGGTGTCCCTTATACAAGATTCTTAGGTGTCCCTGATACAAAATTCTTAAGTGTCCCTGATACAAGATTCTTAGGTGTCCCTGATACAAAATTCTTAAGTGTCCCTAATACAAGTTTCTTAGGTGTCCCTGATACAAGATTCTTAGGTGTCCCTGATACAAGATTCTTAGGTGTCCCTGATACAAGGGTGTCCCTGATACAAGATACAAGATTTTTAAGTGTCCCTGATTCAAGATTCTTAGGTGTCCCTGATACAAGATTCTTAGGTGACCCTGATACAAGATTCTTAGGTGTCCCTGATACAAAATTCTTAGGTGTCCCTGATACAAGATTCTTAGGTGTTCCTGATACAAAATTCTTAAGTTTCCCTGATGCAAGATTCTTAGGTGTCCCTGATACAAGATTCTTAGGTGTTCATGATACAGGATTCTTAGGTGTCCCTGATACAAGATTCTTATGTGTTCATGATACAGGATTCTTAGGTGTCCCTGATACAAGATTCTTAGGTGTCCCTGATACAAAATTCTTAGGTGTCCCTGATACAAGATTCTTAGGTGTTCATGATACAGGATTCTTAGGTGTCCCTGATACAAGATTCTTAGGTGTTCATGATACAGGATTCTTAGGTGTCCCTGATACAAGATTCTTAGGTGCCCCTGATACAAGATTCTTAGGTGTTCATGATACAGGATTCTTAGGTGTACCTGATACAAGATTCTTAGGTGTCCCTGATACAAAATTCTTAGGTGTCCCTGATACAAGATTGTTAGGTGTTCATGATACAGGATTCTTAGGTGTCCCTGATACAAGATTCTTAGGTGTCCCTGATACAAGATTCTTAGGTGTTCATGATACAGGATTCTTAGGTGTCCCTGATACAAGATTCTTAGGTGTTCATGATACAGGATTCTTAGGTGTCCCTGATACAAGATTCTTAGGTGCCCCTGATACAAGATTCTTAGGTGTTCATGATACAGGATTCTTAGGTGTCCCTGATACAAGATTCTTAGGAGTCCCTGAGACAAGATTCTTAGTTGTCCCTGATACAAGATTCCTAGGTGTTCATGATACAGGATTCCTAGGTGTCCCTGATACAAGATTCTTAGGTGTTCGTGATACAGGATTCTTAGGTGTCCCTGATACAAGATTCTTAGGTGTTCCTGATACAAGATTCTTAGGTGTCCCTGATACAAGATTCTTAGGTGTGCCTGATACAAGATTCTTAGGTGTCCCTGATACAAGATTCTTAGGTGTCCCTGATGCAAGATTCTTAGGTGTCCCTGATACAAAATTCTTAGGTGTCCCTGATACAAGATTCTTAGGTGTTCATGATACAAGATTCTTTGGAGTCCCTGATACATGATTCTTAGGTGTCCCTGATACAAGATTCTTAGGTGTCCCTGATACAAGATTCTTAGGTGCCCCTGATACAAGATTCCTAGGTGTTCATGATACAAAATTCTTAGGTGTCCCTGATACAAGATTCTTAGGTGTCCCTGATACAAGATTCTTAGGTGTCCCTGATACAAGATTCTTAGGTGTTCATGATACAGGATTCTTAGGTGTCCCTGATACAAGATTCTTAGGTGTCCCTGATGCAAGATTCTTCGGTGTCCCTGATACAAGATTCTTAGGTGTCCCTGATACAAGATTCTTAGGTGTCCTTGATACAAGATTCTTAGGTGTTCATGATACAAAATTCTTAAGTGTCCCTAATACAAGATTCTTAGGTGTCCCTGATACAAGATTCTTAGGTGTCCCTGATAAAAGATTCTTAGGTGTTCATGATACAAGATTCTTAGGTGTCCCTGAAACAAGATTCTTAGGTGTCCCTGATACAAGATTTTAGGTGTCCCTGATACAAGATTTTTAGGTGTCCTTGATACAAGATTTTAGGTGTTTCTGATACAAGATTTTAGGTGTCCCTGATACAAGATTTTAGGTGTCCCTGATACAAGATTTTAGGTGTCCCTGATACAAGATTTTAGGTGTCCCTGTTACAAGATTTCAGGTGTCCCTGATACAAGATTTTAGGTGTCCCTGATACAAGATTCTTAGGTGTGCCTGATACAAGATTCTTAGGTGTCCCTGACAAAGATTCTTTGGTGTCCCTGATACAAAATTCTTAGGTGTCCCTGATACAAGGTTCTTAGGTGTTCATGATACAAGATTCTTAGGAGTCCCTGATACAAGATTCTTAGGTGTCCCTGATACAAGATTCTTAGGTGTCCCTGATACAAGATTCTTAGGTGCCCCTGATACAAGATTCTTAGGTGTTCATGATACAGGATTCTTAGGTGTCCCTGATACAAGATTCTTAGGTGTCCCTGATACAAAATTCTTAGGTGTCCCTGATACAAGATTGTTAGGTGTTCATGATACAGGATTCTTAGGTGTCCCTGATACAAGATTCTTAGGTGTCCCTGATACAAGATTCTTAGGTGTTCATGATACAGGATTCTTAGGTGTCCCTGATACAAGATTCTTAGGTGTTCATGATACAGGATTCTTAGGTGTCCCTGATACAAGATTCTTAGGTGCCCCTGATACAAGATTCTTAGGTGTTCATGATACAGGATTCTTAGGTGTCCCTGATACAAGATTCTTAGGAGTCCCTGAGACAAGATTCTTAGTTGTCCCTGATACAAGATTCCTAGGTGTTCATGATACAGGATTCCTAGGTGTCCCTGATACAAGATTCTTAGGTGTTCGTGATACAGGATTCTTAGGTGTCCCTGATACAAGATTCTTAGGTGTTCCTGATACAAGATTCTTAGGTGTCCCTGATACAAGATTCTTAGGTGTGCCTGATACAAGATTCTTAGGTGTCCCTGATACAAGATTCTTAGGTATCCCTGATACAAGATTCTTAGGTGTCCCTGATACAAAACTCTTAGGTGTCCCTGATACTAGATTCTTAGGTGTTCATGATACAAGATTCTTAGGAGTCCCTGATACAAGATTCTTAGGTGTCCCTGATACAAGATTCTTAGGTGTCCCTGATACAAGATTCTTAGGTGCCCCTGATACAAGATTCCTAGGTGTTCATGATACAAAATTCTTAGGTGTCCCTGATACAAGATTCTTAGGTGTCCCTGATACAAGATTCTTAGGTGTCCCTGATACAAGATTCTTAGGTGTTCATGATACAGGATTCTTAGGTGTCCCTGATACAAGATTCTTAGGTGTCCCTGATGCAAGATTCTTCGGTGTCCCTGATACAAGATTCTTAGGTGTCCCTGATACAAGATTCTTAGGTGTCCTTGATACAAGATTCTTAGGTGTTCATGATACAAAATTCTTAAGTGTCCCTAATACAAGATTCTTAGGTGTCCCTGATACAAGATTCTTAGGTGTCCCTGATAAAAGATTCTTAGGTGTTCATGATACAAGATTCTTAGGTGTCCCTGAAACAAGATTCTTAGGTGTCCCTGATACAAGATTTTAGGTGTCCCTGATACAAGATTTTTAGGTGTCCTTGATACAAGATTTTAGGTGTTTCTGATACAAGATTTTAGGTGTCCCTGATACAAGATTTTAGGTGTCCCTGATACAAGATTTTAGGTGTCCCTGATACAAGATTTTAGGTGTCCCTGTTACAAGATTTTAGGTGTCCCTGATACAAGATTTTAGGTGTCCCTGATACAAGATTCTTAGGTGTGCCTGATACAAGATTCTTAGGTGTCCCTGACAAAGATTCTTTGGTGTCCCTGATACAAAATTCTTAGGTGTCCCTGATACAAGGTTCTTAGGTGTTCATGATACAAGATTCTTAGGAGTCCCTGATACAAGATTCTTAGGTGTCCCTGATACAAGATTCTTAGGTGTCCCTGATACAAGATTCTTAGGTGCCCCTGATACAAGATTCCTAGGTGTTCATGATACAAAATTCTTAGGTGTCCCTGATACAAGATTCTTAGGTGTCCCTGATACAAGATTCTTAGGTGTCCCTGATACAAGATTCTTAGGTGTTCATGATACAGGATTCTTAGGTGTCCCTGATACAAGATTCTTAGGTGTCCCTGATACAAGATTCTTCGGTGTCCCTGATACAAGATTCTTAGGTGTCCCTGATACAAGATTCTTAGGTGTCCTTGATACAAGATTCTTAGGTGTTCATGATACAAAATTCTTAAGTGTCCCTGATACAAGATTCTTAGGTGTCCCTGATACAAGATTCTTAGGTGTCCATGATACAAGATTCTTAGGTGTTCATGATACAAGATTCTTAGGTGTCCCTGAAACAAGATTCTTAGGTGTCCCTGATACAAGATTTTAGGTGTCCCTGATACAAGATTCTTAGGTGTCCCTGATACAAGATTTTATGTGTCCCTGATACAAGATTTTAGGTGTCCTTGATACAAGATTTTAGGTGTCCCTGATACAAGATTTTAGGTGTCCCTGATACATGATTTTAGGTGTCCCTGTTACAAGATTTCAGGTGTCCCTGATACAAGATTTTAGGTGTCCCTGATACAAGATTCTTAGGTGTGCCTGATACAAGATTCTTGGGTGTCCCTGATACAAGATTATTAGGTGTCCATTCTTAGGTGTCCCTGATACAAGATTCTTATGTGTTCATGATACAAGATTCTTAGGAGTCCCTGATACAAGATTCTTAGGTGTCCCTGATACATGATTTTAGGTGTCCC
Source organism: Cherax quadricarinatus (assembly GCF_038502225.1). NCBI lineage: Eukaryota > Metazoa > Arthropoda > Malacostraca > Decapoda > Parastacidae > Cherax > Cherax quadricarinatus. Next base: position 39,883,756 of record NC_091301.1, on the reverse strand, counting down.
TGATACAGGATTTGATGAGTGCCATAATGGCAGCATTAAACACTGCAGCAATCCAAGATGGTTACTACGAAAATGGGTATATATATATATATATATATATATATATATATATATATATATATATATATATATATATATATATATATATATATATATATATATATATATATATATATACATACATATATATACATACATATATATATATATATATATATATATATATATATATATATATATATATATATATATATATATATATATATATATATATATATATATATATATATATATATATATATGTCCATAAGTTCGCTTCTAATGTAAGTTGTCAGATAGTCCGGTCATCCCAACCTATGTTTTTAAATCCATGGTATTTAATTACAATAATTGCAAATTCATCTGGAAAATATTTTCTTCAGTTTAGCACGTCAGCATCACACTCAGGATGATCTCTGAAACGCGCAAGTATTGAGGCAGCATTTAACATGCTACAAAATGCTGGAACAAAGTTTTGCACACAACGATGTTAGCATCATATAAAATTACAAATAATAATATGAAATAAATATAAAACCGATGGAAATATACAATCCTCAGCGACCAAGTTGTAATTGATTCTTATTTCATTATTAATTGTCAAATTTATCGAGTGAGTAAGAATAATGATAAGTAAATTATGTCGTATAAACAGTAGTTCAGTGATGGTGATGAGGATCACACCTGACGTGAAGGAAAATTATGATTACATCACCGAATGTTATGTGACAGATTCTTAATACTTACTGTCAGCAGCATCATGTGTGTCACTGACGTGGGAGCAGTGTCAGCAGCATCATGTGTGTCACTGACGTGGGAGCAGTGTCAGCAGCATCATGTGTGTCACTGACGTGGAAGCAGTGTCAGCAGCATCATGTGTGTCACTGATGTGGGAGCAGTGTCAGCAGCATCATGTGTGTCACTGACGTGGAAGCAGTGTCAGCAGCATCATGTGTGTCACTGACGTGGGAGCAGTGTCAGCAGCATAATGTGTGTCACTGACGTGGGAGCAGTGTCAGCAGCATCATGTGTGTCACTGACGTGGGAGCAGTGTCAGCAGCATCATGTGTGTCACTGACGTGGGAGCAGTGTCAGCAGCATCATGTGTGTCACTGACGTGGGAGCAGTGTCAGCAGCATCATGTGTGTCACTGATGTGGGAGCAGTGTCAGCAGCATAATGTGTGTCACTGACGTGGGAGCAGTGTCAGCAGCATCATGTGTGTCACTGACGTGGGAGCAGTGTCAGCAGCATAATGTGTGTCACTGAGGTGGGAGCAGTGTCAGCAGCATCATGTGTGTCACTGACGTGGGAGCAGTGTCAGCAGCATAATGTGTGTCACTGACGTGGGAGCAGTGTCAGCAGCATAATGTGTGTCACTGACGTGGGAGCAGTGTCAGCAGCATCATGTGTGTCACTGACGTGGGAGCAGTGTCAGCAGCATAATGTGTGTCACTGACGTGGGAGAAGTGTCAGCAGCATAATGTGTGTCACTGACGTGGGAGCAGTGTCAGCAGCATCATGTGTGTCACTGACGTGGGAGCAGTGTCAGCAGCATCATGTGTGTCACTGACGTGGGAGCAGTGTCAGCAGCATAATGTGTGTCACTGATGTGGGAGCAGTGTCAGCAGCATAATGTGTGTCACTGACGTGGGAGCAGTGTCAGCAGCATCATGTGTGTCACTGACGTGGGAGCAGTGTCAGCAGCATAATGTGTGTCACTGATGTGGGAGCAGTGTCAGCAGCATAATGTGTGTCACTGACGTGGGAGCAGTGTCAGCAGCATAATGTGTGTCACTGATGTGGGAGCAGTGTCAGCAGCATAATGTGTGTCATTGATGTGGGAGCAGTGTCAGCAGCATAATGTGTGTCACTGACGTGGGAGCAGTGTCAGCAGCATAATGTGTGTCATTGACGTGGGAGCAGTGTCAGCAGCATAATGTGTGTCACTGATGTGGGAGCAGTGTCAGCAGCATCATGTGTGTCACTGACGTGGGAGCAGTGTCAGCAGCATCATGTGTCAGACGTGGGAGCAGAGTCAGCAGCATCATGTGTGTCACTGACGTGGGAGCAGTGTCAGCAGCATAATGTGTGTTACTGGTGTGGGAGCATTGTCAGCAGCATCATGTGTGTGTCACTGACGTGGGAGCAGTGTCAGCAGCATCATGTGTCAGACGTGGGAGCAGTGTCAGCAGCATCATGTGTGTCACTGACGTGGGAGCAGTGTCAGCAGCATAATGTGTGTCACTGGTGTGGGAGCAGTGTCAGCAGCATCATGTGTGCCACTGACGTGGGAGCAGTGTCAGCAGCATCATGTGTATCACTGATGTGGGAGCAGTGTCAGCAGCATCATGTGTATCACTGATGTGGGAGTAGTGTCAGTAGTATCATGTGTATCACTGATGTGGGAGCAGTGTCAGCAGCATCATGAGTGTCACTGGCGTGGGAGCAGTGTCAGCAGTATCATGTGTATCACTGATGTGGGAGCAGTGTCAGCAGCATCATGTGTGTCACTGATGTGGGAGCAGTGTCAGCAGCATCATGTGCATCACTGATGTGGGAGCACTGTCAGCAGCATCATGTGTGCCACTGAAGTGGGAGCACTGTCAGCAGTATCATGTGTATAACTGACGTGGGAGCAGTGTCAGCGTCATCATGTGTCACTGACGTACGAGCAGTGTCAGCAGCATCATGTGTGTCACTGGCGTGGGAGCAGTGTCATCAGCATAATGAGTGTGTCACTGACGTGGGAGCAGTGTCAGCAGCATTATGTGTCACTGGCGTGGGAGCAGTGTCAGCAGCATAATGTGTGTCACTGACGTGGGAGCAGTGTCAGCAGCATCATGTGTCAGACGTGGGACCAATGTCAGCAGCATCATGTGTGTCACTGGCTTGGGAGCAGTGTCAGCAGCATAATGTGTGTCACTGATGTGGGAGCAGTGTCAGCAGCATCATGTGTCAGACGTGGGAGCAGTGTCAGCATCATGTGTGTCACTGGCGTTGGAGCAGTGTCAGCAGCATCATGTGTCAGACGTGGGAGCAGTGTCAGCAGCATCATGTGTCAGACGTGGGAGCAGTGTCAGCAGCATCATGTGTGTCACTGACTTGGGAGCAGTGTCAGCAGCATAATGTGTGTCACTGGTGTGGGAGCAGTGTCAGCAGCATCATGTGTGTCACTGACGTGGGAGCAGTGTCAGCAACATCATGTGTATCACTGATGTGGGAGCAGTGTCAGCAGCATCATGTGTGTCACTGACGTGGGAGCAGTGTCAGCAACATCATGTGTATCACTGATGTGGGAGCAGTGTCAGCAGCATCATGTGTGTCACTGACGTGGGAGCAGTGTCAGCAGCATCATGTGTATCACTGATGTGGGAGCAGTGTCAGCAGCATAATGTGTGTCACTGACGTGGGAGCATTGTCAGAAATATCATGTGTATCACTGACGTGGGAGCAGTGTCAGCAGCATCATGTGTCACTTTCGTAGGAGCAGTGTCAGCAGCATAATGTGTGTCACTGACGTGGGAGCAGTGTCAGCAGCATAATGTGTGCCACTGATGTGGGAGCAGTGTCAGCGGCATAATGTGTGTCACTGATGTGGGAGCAGTGTCAGCAGCATAATGTGTGTCACTGATGTGGGAGCAGTGTCAGCAGCATAATGTGTGTCACTGATGTGGGAGTAGTGTCAGCAGCATAATGTGTGTCACTGATGTGGGAGCAGTGTCAGCAGCATAATGTGTGTCACTGTCGTGGGAGCAGTGTCAGCAGCATAATGTGTGTCACTGTCGTGGGAGCAGTGTCAGCAGCATCATGTGTGTCACTGACGTGGGAGCAGTGTCAGCAGCATCATGTGTGTCACTGACGTGGGAGCAGTGTCAGCAGCATAATGTGTGTCACTGTCGTGGGAGCAGTGTCAGCAGCATCATGTGTGTCACTGACGTGGGAGCAGTGTCAGCAGCATCATGTGTGTCACTGACGTGGGAGCAGTGTCAGCAGCATCATGTGTCAGACGTGGGAGCAGAGTCAGCAGCATCATGTGTGTCACTGACGTGGGAGCAGTGTCAGCAGCATAATGTGTGTCACTGGTGTGGGAGCATTGTCAGCAGCATCATGTGTGTGTCACTGACGTGGGAGCAGTGTCAGCAGCATCATGTGTCAGACGTGGGAGCAGTGTCAGCAGCATCATGTGTGTCACTGACGTTGGAGCAGTGTCAGCAGCATAATGTGTGTCACTGACGTGGGAGCAGTGTCAGCAGCATCATGTGTATCACTGATGTGGGAGCAGTGTCAGCAGCATCATGTGTATCACTGATGTGGGAGCAGTGTCAGCAGTATCATGTGTATCACTGATGTGGGAGCAGTGTCAGCAGCATCATGAGTGTCACTGGCGTGGGAGCAGTGTCAGCAGTATCATGTGTATCACTGATGTGGGAGCAGTGTCAGCAGCATCATGTGTGTCACTGATGTGGGAGCAGTGTCAGCAGCATCATGTGCATCACTGATGTGGGAGCAGTGTCAGCAGCATCATGTGTGCCACTGAAGTGGGAGCAGTGTCAGCAGTATCATGTGTATAACTGACGTGGGAGCAGTGTCAGCATCATCATGTGTCACTGACGTAGGAGCAGTGTCAGCAGCATCATGTGTGTCACTGGCGTGGGAGCAGTGTCATCAGCATAATGTGTGTGTCACTGACGTGGGAGCAGTGTCAGCCGCATTATGTGTCACTGGCGTCGGAGAAGTGTCAGCAGCATAATGTGTGTCACTGACGTGGGAGCAGTGTCAGCAGCATCATGTGTCAGACGTGGGAGCAGTGTCAGCATCATGTGTGTCACTGGCGTGGGAGCAGTGTCAGCAGCATCATGTGTCAGACGTGGGAGCAGTGTCAGCAGCATCATGTGTCAGACGTGGGAGCAGTGTCAGCAGCATCATGTGTGTCACTGACTTGGGAGCAGTGTCAGCAGCATAATGTGTGTCACTGGTGTGGGAGCAGTGTCAGCAGCATCATGTGTGTCACTGACGTGGGAGCAGTGTCAGCAACATCATGTGTATCACTGATGTGGGAGCAGTGTCAGCAGCATCATGTGTGTCACTGACGTGGGAGCAGTGTCAGCAGCATAATGTGTGTCACTGACGTGGGAGCAGTGTCAGCAGCATCATGTGTCAGACGTGGGAGCAGTGTCAGCAGCATCATGTGTGTCACTGACTTGGAAGCAGTGTCAGCAGCATAATGTGTGTCACTGGTGTGGGAGCAGTGTCAGCAGCATCATGTGTGTCACTGACGTGGGAGCAGTGTCAGCAACATCATGTGTATCACTGATGTGGGAGCAGTGTCAGCAGCATCATGTGTGTCACTGACGTGGGAGCAGTGTCAGCAGCATCATGTGTATCACTGATGTGGGAGCAGTGTCAGCAGCATCATGTGTGTCACTGACGTGGGAGCATTGTCAGAAGTATCATGTGTATCACTGACGTGGGAGCAGTGTCAGCAGCATCATGTGTATCACTGATGTGGGAGCAGTGTCAGCAGCATCATGTGTGTCACTGACGTGGGAGCAGTGTCAGCAGCATCATGTGTATCACTGATGTGGGAGCAGTGTCAGCAGCATCATGTGTGTCACTGACGTGGGAGCATTGTCAGAAGTATCATGTGTATCACTGACGTGGGAGCAGTGTCTGCAGCATCATGTGTGTCACTGACGTGGGAGCAGTGTCAGCAGCATAATGTGTGTCACTGGTGTGGGAGCAGTGTCAGCAGCATCATGTGTGTCACTGACGTGGGAGCAGTGTCAGTAGCATTATCTGTCACTGACATAGGAGCAGTGTCAGCAGCATCATGTGTCACTGACGTGGGAGCAGTGTCAGCAGTATCATGTGTGTCACTGACGTGGGAGCAGTGTCAGAAGCATCATGTGTGTCACTGATGTGGGAGCAGTGTCAGCAGCATAATGTGTGTCACTGATGTGGGAGCAGTGTCAGCAGCATAATGTGTGTCACTGATGTGGGAGGAGTGTCAGCAGCATAATGTGTGTCACTGATGTGGGAGCAGTGTCAGCAGCATCATGTGTGTCACTGATGTGGGAGCAGTGTCAGCAGCATAATGTGTGTCACTGATGTGGGAGCAGTGTCAGCAGCATAATGTGTGTCACTGATGTGGGAGTAGTGTCAGCAGCATAATGTGTGTAACTGACGTGGCAGCAGTGTCAGCAGCATAATGTGTGTCACTGACGTGGGAGCAGTGTCAGCAGCATCATGTGTGTCACTGACGTGGGAGCAGTGTCAGCAGCATCATGTGTGTCACTGACGTGGGAGCAGTGTCAGCAGCATCATGTGTCAGACGTGGGAGCAGAGTCAGCAGCATCATGTGTGTCACTGACGTGGGAGCAGTGTCAGCAGCATAATGTGTGTCACTGGTGTGGGAGCATTGTCAGCAGCATCATGTGTGTGTCACTGACGTGGGAGCAGTGTCAGCAGCATCATGTGTGTCACTGACGTGGGAGCAGTGTCAGCAGCATCATGTGTGTCACTGACGTGGGAGCAGTGTCAGCAGCATAATGTGTGTCACTGGTGTGGGAGCAGTGTCAGCAGCATCATGTGTGCCACTGACGTGGGAGCAGTGTCAGCAGCATCATGTGTATCACTGATGTGGAAGCAGTGTCAGCAGCATCATGGGTATCACTGATGTGGGAGCAGTGTCAGCAGCATCATGAGTGTCACTGGCGTGGGAGCAGTGTCAGCAGTATCATGTGTATCACTGATGTGGGAGCAGTGTCAGCAGCATCATGTGTGTCACTGACGTGGGAGCAGTGTCAGCAGCATCATATGCATCACTGATGTGGGAGCAGTGTCAGCAGCATCATGTGTGCCACTGAAGTGGGAGCAGTGTCAGCAGTATCATGTGTATAACTGACGTGGGAGCAGTGTCAGCATCATCATGTGTCACTGACGTAGGAGCAGTGTCAGCAGCATCATGTGTGTCACTGGCGTGGGAGCAGTGTCATCAGCATAATGTGTGTGTCACTGACGTGGGAGCAGTGTCAGCAGCATTATGTGTGTCACTGGCGTGGGAGCAGTGTCAGCAGCATAATGTGTGTCACTGACGTGGGAGCAGTGTCAGCAGCATTATGTGTGTCACTGGCGTGGGAGCAGTGTCAGCAGCATAATGTGTGTCACTGACGTGGGAGCAGTGTCAGCAGCATCATGTGTCAGACGTGGGAGCAGTGTCAGCAGCATCATGTGTGTCACTGACTTGGGAGCAGTGTCAGCAGCATAATGTGTGTCACTGGTGTGGGAGCAGTGTCAGCAGCATCATGTGTGTCATTGACGTGGGAGCAGTGTCAGCAACATCATTTGTATCACTGATGTGGGAGCAGTGTCAGCAGCATCATGTGTGTCACTGACGTGGGAGCAGTGTCAGCAGCATCATGTGTATCACTGATGTGGGAGCAGTGTCAGCAGCATCATTTGTGTCACTGACGTGGGAGCATTGTCAGAAGTATCATGTGTATCACTGACGTGGGAGCAGTGTCAGCAGCATCATGTGTCACTTTCGTAGGAGCAGTGTCTGCAGCGTCAAGTGTGTCACTGACGTGGAAGCAGTGTCAGCAGCATCATGTGTGTCACTGACGTGGGAGCAGTGTCAGCAGCATAATGTGTGTCACTGGTGTGGGAACAGTGTCAGCAGCATCATGTGTGTCACTGACGTGGGAGCAGTGTCAGCAGCATTATCTGTGTCACTGACATAGGAGCAGTGTCAGCAGCATCATGTGTCACTGACGTGGGAGCAGTGTCAGCAGTATCATGTGTGTCACTGACGTGGTAGCAGTGTCAGCAACATCATGTGTATCACTGATGTGGGAGCAGTGTCAGCAGCATCATGTGTGTCACTGACGTGGGAGCAGTGTCAGCAGCATAATGTGTCACTGACGTGGGAGCAGTGTCAGCAGCATCATGTGTCAGACGTGGGAGCAGTGTCAGCAGCATCATGTGTGTCACTGACTTGGGAGCAGTGTCAGCAGCATAATGTGTGTCACTGGTGTGGGAGCAGTGTCAGCAGCATCATGTGTGTCACTGACGTGGGAGCAGCGTCAGCAACATCATTTGTATCACTGATGTGGGAGCAGTGTCAGCAGCATCATATGTGTCACTGACGTGGGAGCAGTGTCAGCAGCATCATGTGTATCACTGATGTGGGAGCAGTGTCAGCAGCATCATGTGTGTCACTGACGTGGGAGCATTGTCAGAAGTATCATGTGTATCACTGACGTGGGAGCAGTGTCAGCAGCATCATGTGTCACTTTCGTAGGAGCAGTGTCTGCAGCATCATGTGTGTCACTGACGTGGAAGCAGTGTCAGCAGCATCATGTGTGTCACTAACGTGGGAGCAGTGTCAGCAGCATAATGTGTGTCACTGGTGTGGGAGCAGTGTCAGCAGCATCATGTGTGTCACTGACGTGGGAGCAGTGTCAGCAGTATCATGTGTGTCACTGACGTGGTAGCAGTGTCAGCAACATCATGTGTATCACTGATGTGGGAGCAGTGTCAGCAGCATCATGTGTGTCACTGACGTGGGAGCAGTGTCAGCAGCATAATGTGTCACTGACGTGGGAGCAGTGTCAGCAGCATCATGTGTCAGACGTGGGAGCAGTGTCAGCAGCATCATGTGTGTCACTGACTTGGGAGCAGTGTCAGCAGCATAATGTGTGTCACTGGTGTGGGAGCAGTGTCAGCAGCATCATGTGTGTCACTGACGTGGGAGCAGCGTCAGCAACATCATTTGTATCACTGATGTGGGAGCAGTGTCAGCAGCATCATGTGTGTCACTGACGTGGGAGCAGTGTCAGCAGCATCATGTGTATCACTGATGTGGGAGCAGTGTCAGCAGCATCATGTGTGTCACTGACGTGGGAGCATTGTCAGAAGTATCATGTGTATCACTGACGTGGGAGCAGTGTCAGCAGCATCATGTGTCACTTTCGTAGGAGCAGTGTCTGCAGCATCATGTGTGTCACTGACGTGGAAGCAGTGTCAGCAGCATCATGTGTGTCACTAACGTGGGAGCAGTGTCAGCAGCATAATGTGTGTCACTGGTGTGGGAGCAGTGTCAGCAGCATCATGTGTGTCACTGACGTGGGAGCAGTGTCAGCAGCATTATCTGTGTCACTGACATAGGAGCAGTGTCAGCAGCATCATGTGTCACTGACGTTGGAGCAGTGTCAGCAGTATCATGTGTGTCACTGACGTGGGAGCAGTGTCAGAAGCAACATGTGTCACTGACGTGGAAGCAGTGTCAGCAGCATCATGTGTGTTACTGACGTAGGAGCAGTGTCAGCAGCATCATGTGTGTCACTCATGTGGGAGCAGTGTCAGCAGCATCATGTGTCACTGACGGAGAAGCAATATCGGCAGCATCATGTGTGTCACTGACGTAGGAGCAGTGTCAGCAGCATCATGTGTCACTGACATGGGAGCAGTATCAGCAGCATCATGTGCCACTGACGTGGGAGCAGTGGTGAAGTGGCTGCTATATCCTGGGAACAGCTGAGCAGTGGCAGTAACTTAGGTATGTTTCTCCAGTAGTAATACAGCTGCAGCAGCCCTTTTAAGCACATTCCTTTTGCATATAAACATTGGTATTCCTTCTTCATAGTTGCTGTTGCATTTATGGCTTGGTGAGAGAGCGCTGGCAAATTTCTTGAAAGAACAGTATCTCAGAATTAACAAAATCACAAATTATTGTTATTAACAATTGCTTGCGATAACAATTATCAACGCTGGAAGTGACACAGGGAGACAGGATCATGATAATTACCATTATTTTTAAAAGCGCTGTAATGTTCACTTGGCCAGTGTTGCTCATATGCAGCTTTCCGAAGTCTGACCTGAAGATGGGCATGTCGGTGATGGAATATCAGGTTCTCACCAAAGAAAAGAGTAATTTTGAATAATGGTGCAGCTACTGTATGCTTGGAGATCTAAAAAATGCAGTTGATTTATCTGGGTAATTGACTGATAGTCATAAAGCGCACTAACAAAGGTTGTCCCAGCATCAAGGAAATCAGTCTAAGAAGAAGCTGCTTTCCCAGTCTAACTCTCAGTTCATGAAAATTTCTTTAAAGCTTCTAAAGTTTTGCCTCTGGTATATGGTATGACTCCGTCACAATCTGTGACAGTATGTATATCTAACAGTTGGAGATATTTATAACCTAGGTAAGTCCTGATACCTTAATGTTAATGACTGTATAGTCAAAGCACTTAATTCTTCTGTTTTTGTCCATACACTGTATTGATAAACAAACTGGTTAGTGAAATTTTTACATAATAAAGATACATAGTTGTTGCACATGTATCCAATTCTTCGGTGTTGTATACCATTGATGTTTTGATACTTGTCAGACAGCAACATCATGGAATCCTGATACGGATGACATCACCACAACTACTTACTAACGCTGGCCCAACACTTGGACATGACCTACGTCCACTGGAGAATACCGCCTACCAGTGACAATGCCTTCATCTGCTGCACGTCATCTGACTCCATTCTCTCTAAATATCCAAGCCACCTCAAACCCTCCGCAGCCCTCTAAATCATACTTTTGGTAACTACACACCTCCCCCTAATTTCCAAACCACGAATTCTCTACATAATACTCACACCACACATATCCCTTAAGCACGACATCTCTACTGCCTTCAGCCTCCACCTCGCTGCAACATTCAAAACCCTATTATTCTCATATAACAATGCACCAGCCACTTTTTATTTTGCCACTTCTACAGTCCACCTCATCTCTTATAGGACCATCCAACAAATCTACTCCAAAATATCTGAAAACATATACTATACTTAGTAATAACTTCCTATCTCCAATCTAAGATCCTGTCTTTTATTGTCATTACTTTTTATACTCTTATCACTTCACTCTTTCATGTGCTTGCTTCTAACTTCCTTCTTTTACATATCCTCCCAAATTCGTTTACCAACCTTTTTAACTTTTCTTCCGAATCTCCCAAAACAACCGCATCATCGGCCAAAAAAACAACTGTGACAACTCCCTAATGTCACATGGTGACATTAAAGACCCATGTTTAAGGCTCATTTTTTCTGGAGAATGATCTTTCTCTTACATGCAACAACCTGCGCCTTGCTGACCATATAAAACTTCTTTACTGCTCTAACTAATCTATCACCTATTCCCATTCCAGACATTTACAACATCTGCAACATTGCTTCTTTATCCACCCTGTCATATGCATTTTCTAAATCCATAATTACAATTAAAAGTGCCTTAACCTTATCTAAGTATTGTTCACGTATATGCTTCCATGTAAACACTTGGCCTACACAGCCCCTATCAGTAATCCCATCTATCCCGGCTGTTTTACTCAGTTTCATTCTATCTAGTTCCACTTGCACCCGTCCCACATTCACATCGTGACTCCTAAAAGGTGTTATGCCACCCTGCCCAGTGCAAGTAATCACCTCCTCCCTCGTTTCATCAAAATTCAACAATTTCCGAAAATATTCCCTCCATCTTCCTATTACCTCTACCTTCACATCAGATGATTCAAATCTTAGTTTTTAACTATTAAAGCCATTTGTTTCTTAGACTTTCTCAACTTCCTGATTTCTCTTCAAAGGTTTTTCTTATTCTTAGCATTTTTTTCTATAAAGCACCTCCCACTCTTATTAGGTCTCATTTCGCCCTTCCTCACCACTCTTTCAATTTCTCTTTTACTATCTAAATGAAGCACTGAAATAACATTACCAAGGACCTCCACTTATTCCCATAATAAACATCTACGTGACACCATCATTACTCATGTACATTTCAAGCGAGTTCACTTTTGTTCTCATTTGATGTTGATTTCTATTGACGTTATTTATCACAGTGAGTAAAACAGGATCAGTAACACTGCGCCCAGGTTGAGAATGTTGGTGCTGCTTAACCAACAGTTTGCAGAACCTGTCATTAACTATCTTTGTGGTACTGTGCATGTCTTGCAGGCCTTCACTATTTCACTTTGCTTCACCTCTTTGGGAGTCTTTAGATCTAGAGATCAACAGCATTCATCACGAAAGATGCAATGTTGTTTATCAGATGCGTCTTCACTGAAGGTTCACTACTAGGTACTGAGTTTGAACCTTATCATTTTTCTCAGACGTTGTGGATGATGATCAGATGTGTAGTTTGGGACACAACTTTTATGACAAAACACAACGTAATTGGGTGACGAGAAAATGTTTTCCCTGCGAGTCAGTGCGATGTGAGTCGCCTCTCGTCACTCTGTTCTCCATTATTATCTGAACTCGCTGTTTGGAACATTTTATGACTTATCCTGTGAGGATGCAAAGTAACACGTAGCTATATAATCTGTCCTGAATAGCTTGCTGAAAATATAATGAGATATAATATTTATACAACATATGTTATACCATGTATATTGTTATTAAGTGGAATGCAGCGTTAATAATTACACATTTTTATATAACACAATTGTAACAGGTATGCAAGGCCTACGAGTTTTTGTGTTTCATAACCGATTTTTGTATTGATCATGGAGAGTCAAATTTATGAATATGTGAATGTGTGATCTACTAGGAAAATGAGAGGATGGATAATGAGAACCCTTAAAACAAGGATGCCAAGCTAATGATGATTTTCTTTAAATCACTTGTTCTATCTAGGCTGGAGTATTACTGTACAACAACGGCCCCTTTCAATGTAGGCGAAACTGCAGATCTGGGGAATATGCAGAGAATTATCACTGCACGTGTAAAAACAATAAAACACCTCATTTACTGGGAACGCTTGAAGTTCCTTAACCTGTATTCTTTGGAACGCAAGCGAGAAAGATACATTATAATTTACACCTGGAATATCCTAGAGGGAGTTCCAGAACTCCGCAGGGAAATCACTCCCTACAAAAGCAAATGACGCGGCAGGCGGTACAACATCCCCCAGTGAAAAGCAGGGGTGCTGGGAGTACAACAAGAGATTATCGCAGTAAGTGTCAGGATCACAAGACTGTTCAACTGCCTCCCAGCATCCATTAGGGGGATTACCAATAGACCACTGGCTGTCTTCAAGAGGGAGCCGGACAGACACCTAAAATCAGTGCCCGACCAGCCGGGCTGGTCATGCACTGACTTCAGGTTGGATTCCGTATGCTGGATTGCGTGCAGCCTGGTTGATCAGGCCCTGATCCACCGCGAGTCCTGGTCATGTACTGGGCCGCGGGGGTGTTGACCCCGGAACGCCCTCCAAGTATATACAGTAAGTGTAATATATACTAGTAGTCACCTTACCAGATAATTTTTCGTATTTAAGAACTTTTCTCATTGAGTGTGCAGACTTGTATTTCCACCTTTCTCACTGCACACACCTCTACTAATTTTACCACAATTCTTGATCTAAAATCTGCATTTGACATCGTAAACAGAACCTTTATACTACATGAACTAGCCAAAATGAATATTGGTGGTAGCTTACTCAGTTGAGTATCCTCTGTCCTCTACCCAGGCTTTAGAAGCGAGTCTAAAGATATGCTCCTAGGTACACCATAGGGAGGAGTTCTCAGTCCCATGCTATTTAATGTTCTGATTAATGCTCTCCTAAACTCTCTAACTGACCTCACCTGTGAGCTATGCTGATGACATCATGATCCATACAACAGGGCATAAGAGGATAAGTACAATTCTTAATGAAGTTCAGGCAATTTGAAATCGAGTAGGCCTCATCATTTCTTCATCTAAAACAAAGATAATGACAAGCAAACGACATCCCCCACCCATTTGTTTGCAGGATGAAAACATTAGCTACGTTAAATCTTACAGATAACTTGGTGTAGATGTACCTATCAACAAATCCACCATACCCCAACTAAATAAGAAATGCAAAGATAGGCTAAATGTTCTCAAAGCTATTGCTGGCTACAACCCCAATTGTGAGAATAGTGAGAATCATGTATATAGACTATATTAGGATCTTAACTGATTATGCTGCACCCATGTTAATATTAACTAAGGAAAGTTCTCTCCGACCCTTGGAGTTAATGCGAAATGAAGCTCTAAGAATTAATCTTTTTTGTCCTAAATCTACCAAGGTTCTTAACATGAGGAAGGAGCTTGGTGTGTCTAGTATCAGTGATAGGATTATTGAGATTAGCACTGTACTTGATATTAGAATGATAAGAATTGAACCAGACACTGTCATTATGAATCTTACTAAATGTCTAGAAGTAAATACACATAGATCTAAATAGGTTGTATCACTATAGACAACAAGAGCACTTCACCCCTCCATGGAAGATGTGTTCATTTAATATGACATATATGCAAGTCCCTCCCAAGAAGCTCATTGCAAATAATCCCTTAAATCACTTGTAAAAGAAACTGCTTAGGAAGAAATTTCTCGCCTAGCTGGTAGTAATAATTTATCACAACTTATATACACTGATGGATCTAAGCAGGAGTCTACTGGCAGGGCTGCATCTGCTCTAGTTGCCTCCTTCCTAGTTAAGAACAATAGGAACATTGCTGAGTTAGGAATAAGAGTTAACAACTGGGCATCTACACTACAAACTGAATTGTTTACTATCCTAATGGCGCTTAAGCTAATTTATGACACTAAACCTGATTCTATAAATATTACTGATTTTGTGTCATTTACTGAAGGCTTTTGACTCACATAATGAATAACAACATGTTCAATTGAGAAACCATATACAGATACTCAAAAATTCAGGATAACGGAATTAATGTACAATTGTTATGGATTCCATCACACAGTGGATTACTCCATAATACAGTTGATACGTTACCAAGAAAACTTCCCTGAAGGAGAATATAGAATATAACTTTGGTATATCTGTGTCTAGAATTAGGAACAATATTAGGAAAGTATTAAGATAATGAAACTGAATGTTATAGGAATGCAGTTAGAAGCCTGAGTAGAGCTATTACTTACTATGATAACATGAACGTAGATAAATATGTTTATGGAGCAACTTGCAATATGAATAAACTGATGTTGTAGGTGCCAGGCATAAACCTTGTTACAAGTACTTCTGGCAGTTTGGGAGACACGTAGATGATAATCAAACAAAATGTAAAGAATGTGGCCAGCCCTATGGTCTTGAACACTATGTGCTTAATTGTCCACTTATTGTGGAATTTAGAGATAGACAGAATAACCTATGCAATATGTCAAGATATCTTATTAATGAAAATGAAATACCAGATATATTAAGCAAATTTCCTAAATATGCTTGTAACAGATAAGTGAACTGTAGGTATAAATCTAGATATACTCCTGTTAATTATTCTGGGTCCTAGTTCCTAGGCCTTTTGCGTATCCACATGCTCTTGCACTGCCGTCCACAGGATGGGTATGGAGTGCACGATAAACTAGCCACTTCGGTGGCAAAATATACTCCTGATTAACTGACAATGACAGTAATTTTCTTACTGTGGAAAACATTAATTAAGTTTAGACATGTGAACAACCTAACAGATCATATTAGAAGCGATGTTTTAACCAGGTGCGACATATATAAATTTTTGTGGAAGCCATCTTGAACTTCTGCCAATTCTGCAAAATACTCAGTATTATTATAGTGGCAACCACCAGATACTGTATAATAGAACCCTAAGGATCCTGCATCAGGGGGCCACTAAGGATCCTGCATCAGGGGCCCACTAAGGATCCTGCACCAGGGGCCCACTGATCCTGCACCAGGGGTCCACTAATGTATCAGGACCCCTAGGAATCCAACATCAGGAGCCCCCTAAGGATCCTGTATCAGGGACCTCAAAAGGATAATAAATCTAAAAATAAAAGAGTGGACTCCTAACAGTTTTCAGTTTACTCCCGACGCTGCTGGACTAATGCTACACTACAGGGAAGCTCTTGGATATTCCACAGATACATTAACTAAAACAATCATGAATTAATAAGAGCAGGGCTCTTATTAATAAGAGCAAGGCTCTTATTAATAAGAGCAAGGCTCTTATTAATCAGAAAAATTACTCATGATTGCTTAATAAAGAGTAAATAAAGAAAAGAAGGCATCTTATCAATAAAAAATGTTTCAATCGTCTAAGACTGTAGTGATTTTACACATAACTTTTACACAATTTCACACACAATCGTGTACATGCTCAGGTCACTCTTAAATATACGCGCATGTGGAGGGACAGATCCACACAGTAGTAACAACAACGGTACAGTAGCAGCAACGGTATAGTAGCAGCAACGTATAGTAGCAACAACGGTACAGTAGCAACAACGGAACAGTAGCAGCAACGGTATAGTAGCAGCAACATACAGCAGCAACAACATACAACGGTATAGTAGCAACAACATAAAGTAGCAGCAACATAGAGTGGCAGCAACAACAGTAGCAACAACATACAACGGTATAGTAGCAACAACATAAAGTAGCAGCAACATAGTGGCAGCAACAACAGTAGCAACAACATACAACGGTTTAGTAGCAGCAACATACAGCAGCAGCAACAAACAGTAGCAGCAACAACAGTGGCAGCAAAATACAGCAGCAGCAATATACAGTAGCAGAAACATACAGTAGCAGTAACATACAGTAGCAGCAACATACAGCAGCAGCAACATACAGTAACAGCAACATACAGCAGCAGCAACATACAGTAACAGCAACATACAGCAGCAGCAACATACAGTAACAGCAACATACAGTAAAAGCAACATACAGCAGCAGCAACATACAGTAACAGCAACATACAGTAGCAGCAACATACAGTAGCAGCAACATAGTGGCAGAAACATACAGTAGCAGCAACATACAGTAGCAGCAACGTACAGCAGCAGCAACATACAGCAGCAGCAACATACAGTAGCAGCAACATACAGTAGCAGCAACATACAGTAGCAGCAACATACAGCAGCAGCAACGTACAGTAGCAGCAACATACAGTACAAGCATCATACAGTAGCAGCAACATACAGCAGCAGCAACATACAGCAGCAGCAACATACAGCAGCAGCAACATACAGTGGCAGCAACATACAGTAGCAGCAACATACAGCAGCAGCAACATACAGTAGCAGCAACATAAAGCAGCAGCAACATACAGTAGCAGCAACATACAGCAGCAGAACATACAGTAGCAGCAATATACAGCAGCAGCAACATACAGTAGCAGCAACATACAGTAGCAGCAACATACAGCATCAGCAACATACAGTAGCAGCAACATACAGCAGCAGCAACATACAGTACCAGCAACATACAGCAGCAGCAACATACAGTACCAGCAACATACAGCAGTAGCAACATACAGTAGCAGCAACATACAGCAGCAGCAACATACAGCATCAGCAACATACAGTAGCAGCAACATACAGCAGCAGCAACATACAGTACCAGCAACATACAGCAGCAGCAACATACAGTAGCAGTAATATACAGTAGCAGCAACATACAGCAGCAGCAACATACAGTAGTAGCAACATACAACATCAGCAACATACAGTAGCAGCAACATACAGCAGCAACATATAGTAGCAGCAACATACAGCATCAGCAACATACAGTAGCAGCCACATACAGCAGCAGCAACATACAGCATCAGCAACATACAGCAGCAGCAACATACAGTACCAGCAACATACAGTAGCAGCAACATACAGTAGCAGCAATATACAGTAGCAGCAACATACAGCAGCAGCAACATACAGTAGCAGCAACATACAACATCAGCAACATACAGTAGCAGCAACATACAACAGCAACATATAGTAGCAGCAACATACAGCATCAGCAACATACAGAAGCAGCCACATACAGCAGCAGCAACATACAGCAGCAGCAACATACAGTAGCAGCAACATACAGTATCAGCAACATACAGCATCAGCAACATACAGTAGCAGCAACATACAGTAGCAGCAACGTACAGCATCAGCAACATACAGCATCAGCAACATACAGCAGCAGCAACATACAGCAGCAGCATCATACAGTAGCAGCAACATACAGTAGCAGCATCATACAGTAGCAGCAACATACA
Organism: Cherax quadricarinatus; assembly: GCF_038502225.1. NCBI lineage: Eukaryota > Metazoa > Arthropoda > Malacostraca > Decapoda > Parastacidae > Cherax > Cherax quadricarinatus. Next base: position 39,865,666 of record NC_091301.1, on the reverse strand, counting down.
GCAGCAACATACAGTAGCAACATACAGTAGCAGCAACATACAGCAGCAACATACAGTAGCAGCAACATACAGTAGCAGCAACATACAGCAGCAGCAACATACAGCAGCAGCAACATACAGTAGTAGCAACATACAGCAGCAGCAACATACAGTAGCAGCAACATACAGCATCAGCAACATACAGCATCAGCAACATACAGAAGCAGCAACAAACAGCATCAGCAACATACAGTAGCAGCAACATACAGCATCAGCACCATACAGTAGCAGCAACATACAGTAGTAGCAACATACAGTACCTGGAACATACAGTAGCAGTAACATACAGCAGCAGCAACATACAGTAGCAGCAACATACAGTAGCAGCAACATACAGCAGCAGCAACATGCAGTAGCAGCAACATACAGCAGCAGCAACATAGAGCAGCAGCAACATACAGCATCAGCAGCATACAGCATCAGCAACATACAGCATCAGCACCATACAGCATCAGCAACATATAGCAGCAGCAACATACAGCAGCAGCAACATACAGCATCAGCAACATACAGCATCAGCAAAATACAGCATCAGCAACATACAGTAGCAGCAACATACAGTACCAGCAACATACAGTAGCAGCAACATGCAGTAGCAGCAACATACAGCAGCAGCAACATACAGTAGCAGCAACATACAGTACCAGCAACATACAGCAGGAGCAACACATAGCATCAGCAACATACAGTAGCAGCAACATACAGCATCAGCAACATACAGTAGCAGCAACATACAGTAGCAACAACATACAGTAGCAGCAACATACAGTAGCAGCAACATACAGCAGCAGCAACATACAGCAGCAGCAACATACAGTAGCAGCAACATACAGTAGCAGCAACATACAGCATCAGCAACATACAGTAGCAGCAGCATACAGTAGCAGCAACATGCAGTAGCAGCAACATACAGTAGCAGCAACATACAGTGGCAGCAACATACATCAGCAGCAACATACAGCAGCAGCAACATACAGTAGCAGCAACATACAGTAGCAGCAACATACAGAAGCAGCAACATACAGTAGCAGCAACATACAGTGGCAGCAACATACAGTAGCAGCAACATACAGTATCAGCAACATACAGTAGCAGCAACATACAGTAGCAACAACATACAGCAGCAGCAACATACAGCAGCAACAACATACAGTGGCAGCAAGGGGATACAGCCGTAAGAAGAACATTACACAGCAGCAGCAACATACAGTAGCAGCAACATACAGCAGCAGCAACATACAGCAGCAGCAACATACAGTAGCAGCAACATACAGCAGCAGCAACATACAGCAGCAGCAACATACAGTAGCAGCAACATACAGTAGCAGCAACATACAGTAGCAGCAACATACAGTAGTAGCAACATACAGTAGCAACAACATACAGCAGCCGCAACATACAGCAGCAACAACATACAGTGGCAGCAACATACAGTAGCAGCAACATACAGTAGCAGCAACATACAGTAGCAGCAACATACAGTAGCAACAACATACAGTGGCAGAAACATACGGTAGCAGCAACATACAGTAGCAGCAACATACAGTGGCAGCAACATACAGTAGCAGCAACATACAGTAGCAGCAACATACAGTAGCAGCAACATACAGTAGCAACAACATACAGTAGCAGCAACATACAGTAGCAGCAACATACAGTAGCAACAACATACAGTAGCAGCAACATACAGCAGCAGCAACATACAGTAGCAGCAACATACAGCAGCAGCAACATACAGCATCGGCAACATACAGTAGCAGCAACATACAGTAGCAGCAACATACAGTAGCAGCAACATACAGCAGCAACAACATACAGTGGCAGCAAGGGGATACAGCAGTAAGAAGAACATTACACAGCAGCTGCAACATACAGTAGCAGCAACATACAGCATCAGCAACATACAGTAGCAGCAACATACAGTAGCAGCAACATACAGTAGCAGCAACATACAGTAGCAGCAACATACAGCATCAGCAACATACAGTAGCAGCAACATACAGTAGCAGCAACATACAGTAGCAGCAATATACAGTAGCAGCAACATACAGTGGCAGCAAGGGGATACAGCAGTAAGAAGAACATTACACAGCAGCAGCAACATACAGCAGCAGCAACATACAGTAGCAGCAACATACAGCAGCCGCAACATACAGCATCAGCAACATACAGTAGCAGCAACATACAGTAGCAGCAACATACAGTAGCAGCAACATACAGTAGCCGCAGGATGCAGTAGTAGCAAGGGGATACAGCAGTAAGAAGAACATTACACAGCAGCAGCAACAACAGCAGGATACAGCAGCAGCAATAGCAGAATACAGCAGTAACAACAAAGATTCACAGCAAGAAATAGCAGCATATATTAACAGCAATATTAGCACACAGCAACTGTACACTACCAACAACAACAGCGTACAGTATCAATAACAAAAACACACAGTATCAACACCTCACAAAAACACTAACAAACTTAAACATCAATAACAACAGGGCACAGCAACATCAATAACAAATAAAAAAAACATACAATAGCACCAACAACAACAGACAGCATTAGCAACATCACACATGGCATCAACAGGAACAACAGCCTACAGCATTGGAAACATAAACATATATGCAGTTTAATGTGATCCTTTATTGACAACGTTTCGCCCACACAGTGGGCTTTTTCAAGTCACAAACAGATCTACCTGGGGTGGAAGGTACGCGAGTATTTATAGTCAGGTTGTTGAGGTCAGGCGGAGAATGCTGCATCTGATGATCTACCGGGTGGGGTATTAGAGTCTAAAATCTTGGGTAGCTTGGAAGGGGTATTGGATAAGTTGTGAGCAGACCTGCAGTGTTCTATGTTCTTATGTGAGATAGCGATGAAGAAGTTTCTTGGCAAGTGGTTCAGCTATGTTATAGAAGCCATTGTTCTGGTTGAAATTGTTGGAGCCAGGTGACAGTCGAAGGAATAATGATGGAGAAACGCTCGGCTTCCAGATGTTCCATGTATAAGTTCGCCAGGACGGCACTGAGTGGCGAGCCCATGGGTAGACCAAAAGTCTGTTGAAAGAGGTGATTTTCGAAAGAGAAACACGTAAAGCCGACACATAGTTCAACGAGGTCGATGAAATCGCTGGCTGGAATAGTAAGATCAAGTGAATCGTTTCTCTTTCGAAAAACACCTCTTTCAACAGATTTTTGGTCTACCCATGGGCTCGCTACTCAGTGCCGTCCTGGCGAACTTATACATGGAACATCTGGAAGCCGAGCGTTTCTCCATCATTATTCTTTCGACTGTCACCTGGCTCCGTTATGTTGACGACATTCTCCTCATAACTCCCAGGCGCTTCAACGTTCAAGCTCTCCAAGACAAGCTCAACCAGGTCGAGCCCTCAATCCAGTTCACACTTGAAGAAGAAGTCGACAACACTCTTCCTTTCCTTGATGTTCTTCTCTGCAAAGCTGACCATGAACTTCGTTTTAAAGTCTATCGAAAACCAATCAACCAAAACGATCTTCTCCACTTCTACTCTCAGCACGACACCAAAACTAAACGTGGTGTAATTATAGGCTTCTTCCTGCGCGCACTCAGAATCCACAGCAATGAGTTCCTTGAGGAAGAATGCACTATAATTGAACAAGTATTTTCTAAACTCCACTATCCTCGTCACTTCATCAGAGACTGCAGACGGCGGGCATTAAACATCTTCAACACACCCAGAGAAGACACTGCCGAGAAAAGATACATAGTCCTCCCCACCAACTCCATTGCCAAACATGTTTCCAACATCTTTTCCAATACCTCATTCCAAGTATCTACCTCCACAACCACGACCATCAAGGACATCACCAGTAGTAGACAGGACAAGCTTCCATCCTCTGCAGGGGTATACATAATCCCTTGTAATGACTGCAACAAATTATACGTGGGCGAAACATCAAGAGACCTCCAAACACGTATTTCAGAACACCAATACGCAAGCAGGACTGACGATACAAGGAATGGCTGTGTACAACATCGCAATTCACACAACCATTTAATTAACTACAGAAACTCAAGACTTATCGCCACAGAAGACAACGCTCAATACCGAAGAATCCTAGAATCATCACTTATCTCTATAACCAACAATTTCAACCAGAACAATGTCTTCTATAACATAGCCGAACCACTTGCCAAGAAACTTCTTCATTGCTATCCCACATAAGAACATAGAACACTGCAGAAGGTCTGCTCACAACTTATCCAATACCCCTTCCAAGCTACCCAAGATTTTAGACTCTAATACCCCACCCGGTAGATCATCAGATGCAGCATTCTCCGCCTGACCTCAACAACCTGACTATAAATACTCACGTACCTTCCACCCCAGGTAGATCTGTTTGTGACTTGAAAAAGCCCACTGTGTGGGCGAAACGTTGTCAATAATGGATCACATTAAACTGCATATGTTTATGTTTCCATTGTGTCGGTTTTTATACCATTTATTTCCAGCCTACAGCATTAACAACAGCACATAGCAAACAAGAGAATATAGCAGCAGCAACAGCAACAAACACAGAACACAGCAGCAAAAACAATACATAGTAACAACAGCACAAAACAACAGCAGCAGCAACTACAGGATAAAGCAGTAACAGCAATAAGCATTAGTAACAAAAGCAACAAAGTAGTAACAGGAATAAACATTAGTAACAAAAGCAACAAAGTAGTAACAAAAGAAACAGTAGTAACAAAAGCAACAAAGCGCACCATAAAAACGCAATAACACACAACAGTAGCAACAACAAAAACAACATATTCGATAGACATACACAGTATTAACAACGGCAACAACATGCACAACAACAGTACACAACAATAATAGCACACAGCAGTAACATCAACAGCATACATCTGTAGCAACAACAGCCCACATCATCATCACAGAGGAACATCAAATAACATCAAGAGCACTCAGCAGCATCACCAGCAGCACACATCAACAATAGCACACAGTATCGACAATAGCAACACAGTATCATCAATAGCACATAGCAACAAAAGCAGCGCAAAGAAGCAGTAACAGCACAGAACTTCGACAAAAGCAAGTACATTAGCAGTATCAGCAACAGAAGCAGCAGCAACACAGCAATAGAAACAATAGCAGCAGCAGTAACAACAACAGCGGTATCAGAATCAACAACAGCAGTAGAAGCAGTAGCTGTAACAGCAACAGCTGTAGCGGCAAGAGCCTGGAATACTCCTTACCAGCAGCGTAGAAGAGCCTTGAGTATGGCAGGACCCAGCTGGTAGCTCACTAAAGTCACACTGATGATTAGCACTACTCGTAGCTCGAAGAAGGCCAAGATCCTCTCAGATACGTCTGTAGAAGGGAAGTACAGAGAGAGAGCCTATAGTATACACACAGTGGGTAGGTAGAAGGAAGAGAGGGATGGAATCTCTTAGAGTGTGAGTGTGAGTGTGAGTGCGAGTGTGAATGTTAGTTAGTTACCAATTTTGTCCTAGGCACATGTCGATTAGACACTAGGCCTGGTGTGTGTGAGTGTACTCACCTAGTTGAGGTTGCAGGGGTCGAGTCCAAGCTCCTGACCCCGTGTTTGTGTGTGTGCGCGTGTGTGTGTATATGTGTGTGTGTGTGTGTGTGTGTGTGTGTGTGTGTGTGTGTGTGTGTGTGTGTGTGTGTGTGTGTGTGTGTGTGTGTACTCACCTATTTGTGGTTGCAGGGGTCGAGTCTTAGCTCCTGGCTTCACCTCTTCACTGGTTGCTACTGGGTCCTCTCTCTCCCTGCTCCAGTGAGTGTGTGTGTGTGTGTGTGTGTGTGTGATGAGTGGGAGCAAGGAACAGAGAGAAAACCTCTTAATATGTGTGTGGTGGGAGGGGCTGAGCCTGTTCAGGGTATAATAGCGGTTGGTGGGAAATTAAGTTATGAAATCCTTTAGCCTGGGCTGATAGGGATGTTTTGGAATCTTAGTGCTAAAAGTATGGAACAAAAGAACAATTAAGCCGGATAACTGGTTTACATAAAATTAATGTCACTTTTAAAACAAAAATCACTATTAAAATAAGCTGTGCAACTAACCTAGCAAATTAACTGGCCTATAGAATATATTTACAAACTAAACTCATGCATGAAAAGAAAAAAGAGAAGACTAGGAAGGCGGTGCAACTTATCCCCAGTGAAAAGCAGGGGCGCCATGAGTACACCAAAAAAAAAACACTAAGTGTCCGAAGCCCAAGACTGTTCAACAGCCTCCCACCAGGCATAAGGGGAATTAACAATAGACCCCTGGCTGCCTTCAAGAGAGAGCTGGACAGATACCTAAAGTCAGTACCCGCTCAGCCGGGCTGTGGTTCGTATGTTGGATTACGTTCGATCATCGGTAACAGCCTGGTTAATCAGTCCCTGATCCATAGGAGGGCCTGGTCAAGGACTGATTCGTGGAGACGTTTACCCTCCGAATACACCCCTGGAACGTTTCTTTAGTATTTATAAGCCTTGTGTTGAGATTTTTGGCCTTACCTGCTGTGTTTATTATAACTATATATAATGAACACTTAGCTGATAAATGACAGCAAATCGTCTACACAGCCGCCCCTGCAGACGAGGTCTAGAAGCTGTCGAAACCATCACAACAGTGGGCTGTCAAGAGATACAATTTGTAAGTATAAATTACCCCTAGGGGGTGTTATGTCAGCATATTTCATTCGATGATGGCTGACGAAATACTTACTTGTTTGGACTCAAAAGTCCACACCTTACTGCCGATTATAGGTTGATTACAAACTCCTTGTGACTCAAGAATTGCGCAATCCCCCGATCTACAAGAAATTCGTAACATACCTTGCTCTTTGTAACGTGAGCTATGGTGTTCTCAACACCTTCGACAGATATCGGTGACTTGATAGAAGCTGAAGTGTCCTTGGATGTCCACGTCTTCCATTGTCTAGGAAACGCACACTGGTACACTATGTTCCACAAGATTTGTCTTTATTGTTCACAATGTATCACAAGAGAAACTGATCACACCTCTCTTATGTTTATCGTGTTTGTGAGACACTTTGTCCACACTAACGCACAGATCAGTGTTCTTTGTTGGTTATCCTGGCGTCAGTGTCACTCGTAGTAGAGTCAAAGATAGTCTGCCAGACGCCACAGTGCTCCATGCCGTCTCTGCCCCCAGCACAAAAAAAAAAAAAACGCTGACCTAGTACCTTGCATCCTTGTCACCTCCTCGATGAAGCAAAGCAGAATGTTTGTTTCTTGTTGTCTTAATCATAGACAACAATGTACACTTATCTTTACTATGGTAATAAAGTGGGAGCAGGATTTTCCTTAATTGTCCTGCTAAGTAAGAGATGTACTGTCTCTTATAAAAATACACGTTGCAATACCGCTGCAAGGAGCAGAGGTCATTTGACTACGTGGCATAGCATCTGTGATCAATTACTCACTCTAGCAGTAAACAAGACGCTCGCCCCTTCTGAGTGGCCCCTCAGGGCTGAAAGGGCTGAAGGGGGCTGAAGGGGGCTGATACCCCCCTCCTGGAGAAAATTTCTCCATACTGGGGGGCGGCGGAGGTTCGCTGCAGGTGAACTATTCATCACTTAACATTAATTTGATTTTCTCACTCGCCACCACTGCTGCTTGTCTTTTCTGAACAGCTTTAGTCTGTGTGGTTTCTGGAGAATCACTAATTTTGTTTTCAACACTGTGTAATTCTAACGGCACTAGTTTATTTATTGTCCGCTTATTCACTACACCTTTGCTCAAAACATCAACTGTCCTGATGATTCCATTTGCATCAGGATATATGGTCACAATTTTTCCAAGTGGCCATTGGGATCTCGGACCATCATTGTCGATAATCACTATGTCACCCGGTCTTAAGGACTTTTGATTTTCAGGAACACCAGCTCCATAGAAGTGTTCTCTCAATGAGGTGAGATAGTCTTCTCGCCAAATTTTCTCCCAACATTCAATCACTTTATTAAGGTGTTTGAATTTACGTCTGAGTTGCTCAGGTTCGAAATAAGTAGGATCCTCTATGATTTCTTTATCATTCATGGGAGGAACAGGTTCGAGCCTTCTGCCATGGAGTAAATGAGATGGACTTAACACTTCTAAATTGTCCAGATCATCGGTAACATAAGTTAGAGGTCTGTTGTTGACTCTATTTTCTATTTCAGTCACAACTGTACGGAATTCTTCTAAGTCTATTCTCTGACGATGAAGAGTCTTCCTTAAACAACGCTTTACAATGCCGATCATTCTTTCATAAAATCCGCCGTGCCATGGAGATTTAGGAGGAATGTATCTCCAACGACATCTGCGTTGATTCAGCATCTGTTGTACTTCTGGTTGATCAAAGATCTTGCTCATATAAGCAGCACCAGCAACAAAGTTTGTTGCATTGTCTGAAATCATCAGTCTGGGACATGCCCTTCTGGCTGCAAACCTTCTGAATAATTTGATAAAGGTTTCAGCAGACATGTCAGTGGCTACTTCTAGATGTACTGCTCTAGTTGTAGCACAAGTGAACAAACAGATGTACACCTTGATGGGAACTTTGTCAACTGTTTTGGTTAAAATTATTGGTCCAGTATAATCTACACCTGTCACCTCAAATGGAGTGGTATGACAAACTCTTTCAGAGGGATATGGAGGTGGACCTGGATACTGACATACTCGCATATCGTAGTGACGACAAGTAATACAGTCCTTTATTTGTTTTTTCACACTTTGTCGACCTTGAGGTATCCAGTAGGACTGTCGTATATGACAGTGTGTCAGCTACCCCACCATGTAACACGTTACTGTGGGCGTTTTGCACAATCAGTTTTGTTAGCCAATGATTCTTGGGGATCAATATTGGATGTATGGCTTCTTTAGGTAGTGAAGAACTATGAATTCTTCCTCGACATCTTATAATCTTTTCTGAGTCGAGATAAAGTCCTAAAGAATTAATCATGGCAGGTTTCTTTGGGGATTTATCTTGTGTTTCTAGAAATTTATATTCTGTAGAGAACACATCTTTCTGTATTAATTTCACCCAGTATTTAATGGGTTCAAGACATTCATAATCAGGTTTTATTCTTTTAATGAATTTAAAGACAAGAGCTGTAACTCTTAAGAGTTTACCCAAAGATGAGTATTTAGATCCATCAATGACTATTTCTGTTGTGTCTGCAGTATTTACACAACTTATTTCTGCTGTGTTCAAGCAGACTGTTTCTTCTGGCATAATGTGAGCTTTTTGCTGAGGCCAGTTATTTTCATTAGAGAGCCAGTTCGGTCCGTGGAGCCATAATTTATTATTCACAAATTTCTTGAGTGGGACACCACGTGACAACATATCAGCTGGATTCTCTAGGGTAGAGACGTGAAGAAAGAGATAATCTCTCTGTATCTCTTTTATTTCCGCTACTCTGTTCTGTACATAGACCAACTTACTCTTATTATTTCTTAACCACTGGAGAACTGCCTCGTTATCACTCCAGATCACGGTTTTCTCAATAGTGAGATGATCAAGTACTTTGTTGAGATAGACAGCTAATTTTGTACCTACATAGAGTGCTGTCAGTTCCAATTGTGGTACTGTTCTGACCTTCAAGGGTGCTACCCTGGCCTTTGAAGTAATTAGTGTACTTCCTTCAGCATTACTCATGTAAGCTACAGCGCCATAACCTCTGGTTGACGCATCACAGAACACATGTAATGTGTACTTGTTTCCCTCTTGACCTATTTGTCTGGGAAATTTAATTTGATGAAGTTGTTTAAACTCCCTGGATATTTCATCCCATGCTTGACTCATTTCTAGAGGCAAGTTCTCATCCCATCCAATTTTGAGTTTCCATGCATCTTGCATAAGCATTTTACCCTTTATGGTAATTGGTGAGACGAGTCCTAGAGGATCAAAACATTGTGATACCTCTGACAGTAAACTACGTTTAGTGAGTGTACTGCATGATTTATTGTTTATCCTTTTGAGACTCAAAGTATCTTCCTGTGTGTTCCAATTAAGTCCCAGCATATTGTTGCAATCAGGAATTTCAGTTTCAGGGAAATCTTCTTTGATAAGTTCCCTTAATTGCTTTGAATTTGTATTCCACATCCTTAGAGGCATATTTGCTTCTTTCATCTCCTTGTTAGCTTCTCTGAATAAGGATTTCAAATCCTCCTCTTTATTCACAGTACCTTGAAGATTGTCCACATAGAAACTTTTCTTTAAGACTTCTTTGAAGGGACTTTCAGATTTCTTCAAATGTGTATTTAGAGTAGCTTCTAGTAAGAATGGAGAGGATGTTGCACCAAATAATACTGATTTAAAACGATAAGTTTTCACAGGACTTTGAGGATCATGTGGATTTTCAGGCCACAAGAATCGAGTATAATCTCTATCTATTTCTTGTAGTCCTACTCTTAAGAAAGCCTTGGAAATATCAGCCGTGTAGGCATATGGGTTTGTGCGAAATTTCATAAGCACGTCTCCAAGCTTCTCAGTTAGTGAGGGTCCGGTCATCAGACAGTCATTAAGACTTGCTACATCTTTATTTGCACGTGCGCTGCAATTATATACAACACGTAGTGGAGTGGTTTCAGAATCTTTTCTGACTCCATGGTGCGGGAGATAATGAGCGTTTGTCTTCAACTTATCTTCGACTATTTCCTCAATGAATTTATTGTCCAACTGTTCTTGTATGATATTATCATAGACAGTCAGTAGCTCTGGATTCTTCCTGAGCTCATGTATTTGTGCTTTCATCTGTCCGAAAGCCATGCGATAATTGCTAGGTAGATGTGGTGGATTTAATTTCCATGGTAACCTAACCCAATACTGTCCATCTTTATATTTGACAGTGTCCAAATATTGGTTATAAGTCTGAGACTCTTGTGGGCTTGGTTTATTTACATCAATACCTATCGCATCTAAATCCCACAACTTATCAACTGGTTCATTCATTTCTTCCAGTAATGATAATTTTTGCTGTGGTACATGATCAGCGGTTATTCTCGTAACTAGTACATTTTCCACTGAATCAATATCAGCTTCTTTCCCACTTTGAGAGGGAATGGGACCACATATCATGTGGCCTCCTGCTGTTTTTAGCAAGTGAACATCATGTTTACTTACTATATTTTGCACAAAACAGTGATAATAATCACTTCCAATGATTAAATCAATTGGACTAATTGTGTCCGTCTGTATGTCAGGACAGGCTAACTTGACCTTAGCTGCTTTCAGTGTTGCAACTGTTTCTTTTAATCCCTGGATCTGCACAGACTTAGGCAAATCATCTACTACCACAGCTTCTACTGTCTTTTTCCTGTTTCCTAGACCAACAGTGATTTTGGCTAGGTCATATGTCTGTTTACCAGAATTGTGGAAAAAACCAGCTATATCTAACTGTATTTTGGCATAGGGTTGTTTATTCAGTTTCTGCAACACTGATCTTCTTATGAAGGACCTTTGTGAGCCTTGATCAAATAGTGTTAGCACATTGGTTTTGTGTAATTTATTAGATAACTCAACTCGAGCTATCGGGAGAGCAGTTGCTTTAAACTTATCTCTCACATTTAATGCTGTTGCTTGTTGACTTCCTGATTCTGTGGAAGTCTGCTGCTGTTCAGCAAAAGTATTTGGGCATAATGCTGTATGATGCATACCCTTGCATTTAAAACACTTCTTCAGTGAGCATTTTCCTCCCTTGTGTTCACCTAAACACTTGATGCATCTTTTCAGCTGATGAACACGTTGTTTACGTGCCTCCATTGATGTGTATTGACTACAATACTGTGCCCAATGTGTTCCATCACAAAGTACACATTTTGGAGTACGTTTATGTGTGACAGTTTGTTTACTGTCTATTGTATTCACAGCTTGATAAATGCCTATATGGGATTTCCCATTATGTGGTTTAGTGGGAGTAGTTATACTCTTTTTATACTGAGTTGAAGGTTTATTATCCACGGGATTTGTGGATTTTTCATCTTGTCTCGTTGCTTGCATGCATGAAACTATTGTTTGTAAACCATTGCTAATTTCCTCACAAGTGAAATAGCGTTTATTGAACATAATATTTAATCGTTCAATAGTTTGTGGTGACAACTTATCCTGTACAATACCACTGATAAACCAATCACATTGTCTTAGGTCATATTTAGCACCTAGAGATCTGAGACTATTGTCTAATGTGATTCTAAATGCCTGTAAGTCTGAATAACAATGTTTGGGTGGCTTCAAGCTTGATATTAAGACTGCATGTCTAACTCTAGCCTTGTCAGCATCAAAGTAATTGTCTGCTAAGACACGTAAGGCTATTTGATAATTACCTTTAACCACCGGAAATGACTTAATCAGTTCATAGGGTTCTCCCTTCACAAGACATTTAAGGTAATTGAACTTAGCAATCTCATCTATGTCAGTTCGTGAATTTACTATGGATTGAAAACCACTAATGAATTCTTCATAATTATGACCTTGGAAAATAGGTAATGACAATGTAGGTAAGCTTGGTAATGGGACACTTGTTGTTACAGGTGTAACAGGTGTTTGACCACTACTTACAGTAGGTCTCTGTGACAGAGTTTTACGGCAGATAGCCTGTACTCCTGTCCACCTTAATTGTTGATCACTAAAAGTATCCAAAACATTTTTAATTTCATCTTCAGATGGATCTGATTCAAGAAATTTATTTTCATAATGTGTATAGTCTGAATTAATTATTTCCATACGTTGTGTAAATAATTCAAACTTGACCTCAAGATCATCAAAATCTATGTTTGTATCTTGAGTTAATCCTATACAGACTGAAATTAGATTTTCTAATTGTGTAATCTTAGTCTGTAAAGACTGAAACTGAGTTTTCAAACAAGCCATTTTAATGGTATACTGAAAATTCTAGCACCACACTTAGAGTGTTTATAAAACACTGTACTGCTATAGACAGCTGAGTTTTTGTTATGCTTAAGTCAGCAATAATCGAGTCAGACACTACTGACCCACTAAGCTTAACCTCAGGGTTAATGTCCATGAGGGTACAGAGTACATGTGGCTGATGTTTACGGCTTGTGTGCTGTGTCAGCCTGCCCACGATGATTAATCGTAAATAACGATGTTATACACTTCACTATACACTATAAATGTCACTGTATAACTGTAATCACACGTGAATATTACTTACACATATATAAATTTCACTGTTAATATATATTTGAAAGCTTACACTTTATATATAAGTTCCTTTAATATAACAGGTAGATATATAAGAAACAAACTTTAACACAATCTTGTCTCTTAATTTCTGTCTATAAACATTATAAACACTGTGTGTATATACACTCACACAAACATCATCACTTGGGTTGTGTTGTTGTCTTTAGTCAGCAATTTCTCGAGATTGGAGCAGTGGGTGCAGGATGTGGGTGAGTCACCCAGCTCCCGTTTTCTTTGGGTGTCCGCTGGGTGAGCGCCCGTTTTCCTTTGGGTGAACGCTGGGTGAGCGCCCGTTTTCTTTTGGCTGCCCATTCTCTGTGATTGAGTCTGGAGGGACTCATTTATACTGATTTATATTGTAAAACGCTAGTTTTACAGCTTTTTTCGAAGGACCTTGGCTCATAGGTTATTTGTACACTGTAGTGCAACATATTTGGACCAAAAGCTCTGTTGAGAATTTTGCCTTACCAGCTAAGATATAATTATATAATGAACACTTAGCTGATAAATGACAGCAAATCGTCTACACAGCCGTCCCTGCAGACGAGGTCTAGATGCTGTCGAAACCATCACAACAGTGGGCTGTCAAGAGATACAATTTGTAAGTATATTACCCCTAGGGGGTGTTATGTCAGCATATTTCATTCGATGATGGCTGACGAATACTTACTTGTTTGGACTCAAAAGTCCACACCTTACTGCCGATTATAGGTTGATTACAAACTCCTTGTGACTCAAGAATTGCGCAATCCCCCGATCTACAAGAAATTCGTAACATACCTTGCTCTTTGTAACGTGAGTTATGGTGTTCTCAACACCTTCGACAGATATCGGTGACTTGATAGAAGCTGAAGTGTCCTTGGATGTCCACGTCTTCCATTGTCTAGGAAACGCACACTGGTACACTATGTTCAACAAGATTCGTCTTTATTGTTCACAATGTATCACAAGAGAAGCTGATCACACTTCTCAAGTGTTTGTGTTAGAGACACTTTGTTCACACTAACGCACAGATCAGTGTTCTTTGTTGGTTATCCTGGCGTCAGTGTTACTCGTAGTAGAGTCAAAGATAGTCTGGCGTCAGTACACCACCCCAAGCCGTCACTGCCCTAGCACAAAAAAAAAAACGCTGACCTAGTACCTTGCATCCTTGTCAACTCCTCGATGAAGCAAAGCAGAATGTTTGTTTCTTGCTGTCTTAATCATAGACAACAATGTACACTTATCTTTACTATGGTAATAAAGTGGGAGCAGGATTTTCCTTAATTGTCCTGCTAAGTAAGAGATGTACTGTCTCGTATAAAAATACACTTTGCAACACCTCTGCAAGGAGCAGAGGTCATTTGATCACGCATAGCATCTGTGATCAATTACTCACTCTAGCAGTAAACAAGACGCTCGCCCCTTCTAGTGGCCCCTCAGGGCTGAGAGGGTTGAAGGGGGCTGAAGGGGGCTGAAGGGGGCTGATACCCCCCTCCTGGAGAAAATTTCTCCACAAGTATGGAACAAAAGAACAATTAAGCCGGATAACTGGTTTACATAAAATTAATGTCACTTTTAAAACAAAAATCACTATTAAAATAAGCTGTGCAACTAACCTAGCAAATTAACTGGCCTATAGAATATATTTACAAACTAAACTCATGCATGAAAAGAAAAAAGAGAAGACTAGGAAGGCGGTGCAACTTATCCCCAGTGAAAAGCAGGGGCGCCATGAGTACACCAAAAAAAAACACTAAGTGTCCGAAGCCCAAGACTGTTCAACAGCCTCCCACCAGGCATAAGGGGAATTAACAATAGACCCCTGGCTGCCTTCAAGAGAGAGCTGGACAGATACCTAAAGTCAGTACCCGCTCAGCCGGGCTGTGGTTCGTATGTTGGATTACGTTCGATCATCGGTAACAGCCTGGTTAATCAGTCCCTGATCCATAGGAGGGCCTGGTCAAGGACTGATTCGTGGAGACGTTTACCCTCCGAATACACCCCTGGAACGTTTCTTTAGTATTTATAAGCCTTGTTTAAATAACAGATTCGTACAGGTCGAATCTAGGCGAGAGATGAGACGTCTTGGGTCATCCTCTCTACCTTGTGCCGAAGGTAGGGATGATACTAGGGAGGGGGGGAGGGATGATACTAGGGAGGGGGGGAGGTATGATACTAGGGAGGGGGGGAGGGATGATACTAGGGAGGGGGGGAGGTATGATACTAGGGAGGGGGGAGGGATGAGGACAGCAACACCAAAAACCGTTGGATACTCAGTGTGAGAGCTAACTTGTGCCACGTGCAGATTTTTGCAGCCTCAGCTGTTAAACAGGTGTGAGATGTGCCTTAAAACTATAAGCATGTTTGTTGCTCTGATTGCAAGTTACCACATGATTAATCTTCATGGTTACTGAGGTTATATTTCATGCTGGATATAACTTCATAATCCAGCTGGAAGATTTTTATTCATTATTACCATCACCTCAGAACTCATATGCTTTCTAGATCTGCATCTCTCTCCTCTCCCTAATAAAAAAGTAATAGAAGTAATAATAAAATAAAAATATACACTAATAATAATGAAGAAGAGGAAAATTCGTGTTTGTTACATGTTGTTGGGAAGCCTGTACGTTTATACAGAAATACAAGAAAACATGATAATTAGTCATGCCTCTATGTTTTGTCTTTCTCTTAAACCAACTTTTCCTTCTTTTTTACTTGCTCATAACTCGATTTGACATTCTATCTTCTTCAAAATATCATTGCTTGTGCAGGCATTAGCGCCAAGTTCTTGCAACGACTGGTATGTGCAGGTGACCTGTGTCCAAAGTTATTGAACCCATTCCCAGCATGCTGGAATGGCTGAGATAACTTACAAAACTCTAAAGAACGCTGCTCAATCGTTCAAAATTTATGCCTCCTAAATGGACGACGGCGGAGAGTGAAAATCAAGTTTGTAGGTCCAGAGTTGACCATTTTATGTTACCTGGAGGTTACCTGGAGGTTATTCCGGGGATCAACGCCCCCGCGGCCCGGTCCACGACCAGGCCTCCCGATGGATAAGTGCCTGATCAACTAGGCTGTTACTGCTGGCCGCACGCAGTCCAACGTACGAGCCACAGCCCGGCTGATCCGGCACTGACTTTAGGTATCTGTCCAGCTCTCTCTTGAAGGCAGCCAGGGGTTTATTGGCAATTCCCCTAATGCTTGATGGGAGGCTGTTGAACAGTTTTGGGCCCCGGACACTTATGGTGTTTTCTCTTAGTGTACCAATGGCGCCCCTACTTTTTATTGGCGGCATTTTGCATCGCCTGCCCAGTCTTTTACTTTCGTAGGGAGTGATTTCTGTGTGCAGATTTGGGACCATTCCTTCCAAGATTTTCCAAGTGTAGATTATGATATATCTCTCCCTCCTGCGTTCCAACGAGTACAAGTCAAGTGCTTCCAAGCGTTCCCAGTAGTTAAGGTGCTTGACAGAACTTATACGTGCAGTAAAGGATCTCTGTACACTCTCTAGATCTGCGATTTCACCTGCTTTGTATGGAGATGTTAATGTACAGCAGTATTCCAGCCTAGAGAAAACAAGTGATTTGAAAAGGATCATCATGGGCTTGGCATCTCTCGTTTTGAAAGTTCTCATTATCCATCCTATCATTTTCTTTGCACGTGCGATCGTGGCACTGTTGTGATCCTTGAAAGTGAGATCCTCAGACATTACTACTCCCAGGTCCCTTACATTATTTTTCCGCTCTATTGTATGGCCGGAGTCAGTAGTATACTCTGTTCTAGTTATTATCTCCTCCAGTTTTCCATAACGGAGTAGTTGGAATTTGTCCTCATTGAACATCATATTGTTTACCGTTGCCCACTGGAAAACTTTGTTTATATCTTCTTGGAGGTTAACCGCGTCCTCAGCAGATGACAGCCTCATGCAGATCCTAGTATCATCCGCAAAGGATGATACGGTGCTGTGGTGTATATCTCTGTCTATGTCTGATATGAGGATAAGGAATAAGATGGGGGCGAGTACTGTGCCTTGTGGAACAGAGCTCTTCACTATGGCAGCCTCCGATTTAACTCTGTTGACCACTACTCTTTGTGTTCGATTTGTTAGGAAGTTGAAGATCCATCTCCCCACTTTCCCAGTTATTCCTTTAGCACGTATTTTATGGGCTATTACGCCATGATCGCATTTGTCAAATGCTTTTGCAAAGTCTGTGTATATTACATCTGCATTCTGATTTTCTTCCAGTGCATCCAAGGCCATGTCATAGTGATCCAGTAGTTGTGAGAGGCAGGAGCGACCTGCCCTGAACCCATGTTGCCCTGGATTGTGCAGATTTTGGGAATCCAGGTGATTTGCAATCCTGCTTCTTAGCACTCTTTCAAAGATTTTTATGACGTGGGATGTCAGAGCTATTGGTCTATAGTTCTTAGCTAATGCTTTGCTGCCACCTTTATGGAGTGGGGCTATATCCGTTGTTTTAAGTGACTGTGGAATTTCACCCATGTCCAAGCTCCTCCTCCATAGTGTACTTAGGGCACGCGAGAGGGGTTTCTTGCAGTTCTTAATGAAAACAGAGTTCCACGAGTCTGGGCCCGGGGCTGAGTGCATAGGCATGTTGTCAATGGCTTTTTCGAAATCTATCGGAGTTAGGGTAATGTCGGAAATCTGGCATACATTTATGGAGTTTTGAGGCTCATTCATGAAGAAATCATTTGGGTCGTCGATCCTCAGACCGATTAGTGGTTCACTAAACACAGAGTCGTACTGGGATTTCAATATTTCACTCATTTCCTTGTTGTTGTCTGTGTAAGTCCCATCCTGTCTGAGTAAGGGCCCGATACTAGATGTGGTATTTGCCTTGTTTTTGGCATATGAAAAGAAATATTTTGAATTTCTTTCAATTTCACTAATAGCTTTAAGCTCCTCCTGCCTCTCCTGGTTCCTGTAAGAGTCATTTAGCTTCTTAAGTTCGATAGTTTCCACTTCCCTGGTCAGCGCCTCCCTTCGTGTATCAGATATTCTAGCACTCCTGAGGAGCTCAGTGACTCTTCGTCGTCTTCTGTAGAGGGAGCGTCTTTTTCTCTCCAGTTTACTCCTGCTCTTCTTCTTTCTTAGGGGAATATGCCTAGAACATGCTTCGGCTACCAGGCAGTTGATCCTTTCAAGGCACTGGTTTGGGTCCATGTCATTTAAGACATCTTCCCAACATATTTCGTTTAGGACATGGTTTACCTGGTCCCAGTTGATGTTCTTGTTGTTGAAATTGTATTTTGTGAAGACACCTTCACAGGTACATGCATTCTGTTGTTCAGGACCCCTATGCATGTACGTCTGGACTTCGATTAGATTGTGATCGGAATTAGTTGTTTTTGATATTCTTATGTCTCTTATCAGGTCCTCATTATTTGTGAAGATAAGGTCAAAGTGTGTTTTCTAGTCTTGTTGGCTCCACTATCTGCTGGCTTAAGGTGTGTTTTTCGCAGAGACTTAGTAGCTCATGTGTATGTGACCTTTCATCTGCGCTACCTCCGGGGATTGTTTCAGCTATAAGAATAGAGTAAAAAAAATTATTCTTGCTAAATAACACTAAATAAATTTCGGTTTACCTCTTCTGAACGACTTCATTATTTAATGGTTGATTCAACTTAGGACCAGGATAGTACGGTGCCCCGCAGCTAGATCACTAGCACACTCGGCTCACACACTGAGGTCCGGGGATCGATTCTCCGGTGCGACTGGAAAGTATTAGGATGTGTTTCCATAAGACATCTGCTGTCCATGTTCACCCATCAGTGAAATGGGTACCTGGGTGTTAGTCGACTGGTGTGGGGTCGCATCCTGGGACAAAACTGACCTTATTTCTCTGCTTATGCTCTGCATAACAAGCGGCTTTCTATATAGTAGTATGTCATTGATGTCAGGTAGGCTTGTACCATGTACTTATAGCAATAAAGATATTATTTGTTGGTGTAGTAAAAACAAACAAACTTGGACTCGCTGGATTTCGTGCCATATCTGGAGAATAACTCATATGATAGGCTTCAAATCTTCACCATTTGTGTGGTTTTCTGAAAGGAAAGTCCACAGCTTGCTACCACCTGCAGCTCACAAGACTCCCATTCCCACGAGCCCCCCTGGGGCGGGGAAGATGGCAGACCAGAGACCTAGCTTCTTCCTACGAGCCCCGTGAGGGCGGGGAATGGGGCTAGCCCTGGGACAGTTGATCCCGTTGCTATTATTAGGTGGCATAAATCTTAATTTGCAAATTTTATGAAATAAACGGTGACATTCACTTACATTCAGTAACTAAAGAATGTTCCTGATCTGCATCAAAATATTAATGATGAAGTAAGACGGATGATGCCCCACAAATTTACTTTGAGTACGTACAAATCTGAAATTTTTCAAAAATTGTAAAAAAAAAAAAAAAAAAAAAAAAAAAAAAAAAATGGAATCATTGGAATCAGATCAGTTTCAGGATAATACCTTTTCTGGTCGACTTCAAACTCCTACCATTGATGGGCATCAGTAAAAGTAACCTTTTCATTCAATTTGAGCTCTGTAGATTTCAACCTGCCAGAACATTTGTATGAATTTTTGCCATTGTAATAACTAGAGAATGACTCTTCTGGTCGGCTTCAAACCTTACACTGGTGTATCTTAATTGGAAACATTTTTTGTTTTGATTTTGGGTTAAGTGTATGTGTCAATTTGCCTCTTTTTAAAGCAATTTTAGTAAATTAGATTTTTTTTTAAATCATAACCAAATACTTTTTTGTACGGATACTCATAAAGTTTGTAGTATCTGGTGGAATAATAATGATACTCTTTGAAGGTGAGTCTTCGGTTTATGGAAAAGGCAGTATACTGGTGTTAGTCCGACGCCAGGCCGCGGCCTGCCAGAGACTTGGGTGGGGGGCGATTCATCTTGGTACTGATGTGTCTGTGGACGTTGTGAGATGCCGGGTCTGGTGAGCTAAGCTCTAGGTTTGGCCCAGTTCCACCAGATGTGGCACCACAAGGCCTAGGGCGGCATGAGGCAAAATACAAGCCCGACAGGAGTTACAATTGGATGGTAGAAAATTTGAAAAATAAAAGAATCGCGTTTGAAGGCCTTTGTAAGCATTGGTGTGGATAGGCTTTCCTATTTTCAGGATGTAGGTCTCTCTGAAATAAAAAGATAGTGCCTCTTTAGTTTAGCTTCATATCTGGTGTTTCTTAATGGAAGGTTTAGACATGGCTGGTTCATTTTTATTAAAGGAATTACGATACTGATTTCCCCATGATGACATGTGAATATTTCTTCTGAGTCTCTTCAGATCTTTAATGACGATGTTTAACTGCATTATAAACTTATGCCGGACTCTACTAGTCGCGTGCGCCGAGGTAGGGGAGACTAGGGTCAAACGGGATACCTTACGCGGATCCAGCAGGTACTGAAATACATCTAGTTTATTTTCTGTTTTAAAGTTGTGGTAAATGTAAAACAGTTTCCCTATACACCCAGAGATGTGTAACATTGTTAATATACACTGATAATTTACTTCAGTCTCGATTTATTCAAATGAAACTTTCTTAATATTAAAGTACAGAATTATTGCTGTCTTAATATCACCATATATTGTACTTGAGAAGCTTTACTAATGGTTCTTAGCTGAGTAGCCGCAGCTTCAGCTTATAATCGAAGGACTCAGGCAAGTGGAGATGTAAGGGCAGGTCTCCTTACAATCGTTACCACTGCTCACTTATCAGTAAATAGCCGGCTGTTGTGGGCTGCATCCTGGGGAGGGGGCATAATATACCTTAACTTATATAGTTGGTATCCCACAATCTAAGTTGAAAGATGGGTTGCAAGAAAAGGCTACTAGTGGTAGAATTCCCTTCAAATGATATTATAACCTATTTGAAGTCACCTGTTGGTAGCTTAAGAGCGGCTTTACAAAATTTATACGGAATAATTAGTTTTAGTGTGAGTACTGACCGTGAATGGGTGAACAGCTCTCCCAGCCCAGGCCGGCGCTGGTCCTGGCTGACACACACACTTCACTAGGGTGGAAGTTGACCACTTGGCTCTCATAACAGCGAGGCTCACACAGCACTCCTTTCACCGCTGACTCCATCAACACGTACCCCTCCTTGTCCTTCCACTCCACCAGGTACCTGCAAGAACCACTCACCAGTGCTCGAAGAACTGCTAACTTTAAAAATCTCTCTCAAGCTCTTTAGTTAGGGATAGGAGTTATAGAACACGGACATATAAACATTGAGGGGGACACTTACCCAGTTATCCTACCGTGAGCCTTTTTCGGTGCATTCCAAACAACGTCACACCGCCAGTGGGTACCAGGGGCTTGATTACTGCACGAACCACTATCAGTTACCGGTGGACCTGGTACTGTAGGCACAAGAAACACAGGGAAGTGATGGTAGTTGGAACTGTGGTGTAGTTTTGGTATGAATACGGGTGGTATGTATGGTGGTGGTCGGACGTACTGGAGGCCACAGTTTGGTATATGTTGCGGCGTTTAGAGTTAGATTCATAAATTTATTATGCACTACATATCCTATGGATGGTAGTAAAAAAAATCACAGAGGCACAAAATCGATCCTGGGACAAAGCCCCAAAGTTTTGATAGCCAAGTGCGTTAAAATAGGATGAAACTGTTTACAAATTAATAATCATTAAACAGCAGTAATGAGTTGTTTTTGCAGAAATAAATTCGATCACAAAAACATAACAATGTAGCCTTTATGCGATTTTGAGTTAATCATTATACCTTATATTATTAGCAAGGAATGTCTGAAAAAATATTAATAGTGATGATTGGTAATAAGAAACTCTGGATAAAATACTTTGAAATTTCTTGAACATTTAAGTGTGTGAATTTTCCCTGAACTCATGATATTTCCGCATTCTAGCACAATGACGCCAGGTGTGACAATAGTTCTCATAGTAAAATTTATATTTGGTTATATCTGCATCAGTTGGTGCTGGCAGCCCAGCAAGAACTGGGCAGTTGTGTCTCCAGAAATCTCCTGATTTCGTTGAATTTGCCATAGACATGTGGTTCTTCTTGCATGATATTGTGATGATAGATGGACTGACTGGTGTCTTAATATTATTCTTAAGTTACTAGCTGACAACCGAAAGCTGCATTTCTTTCAAAAAATAAGCTAACACAGCTGTTTTAAGAATTTTATCCCCAGGTTAGAGTTCGAGTTATATTTAAGCCTAAATAAACTGTTCAGCTATTGTGAATTATTATTATTATTATTATTATTATTATTATTATTATTATTATTATTATTATTATTATTATTATTATTACTATTATTATTATTATTATTATTATTATTATTATTATTATTATTATTATTATTATTATTATTATTATGTGAGCAAATCACCTGCAGGAGGTTTACAAGGCATTATCTGAATTATTACCTGCAAGTAATTTGGGTTAGGTAAGTGGGACTTAAGTCACAGCAGGTCGCTGAACTATAACTCCCTCGTTGCCCACTCCCTATCACTTTCACGAAAAGCTAGACCTGACATTAAATTTATAATTATAATATTAAAACCAGCTACTCTGGTAAATTAAAATTGTGGATTGTATATATTAGGCTTGCTGGGTACACAAAATATAATTGGTATTAACACTTACCATTTAATTACTATAGATGGATCAAACCACAACACTTGCCAAACACTTAGACCCTTGAAGATTGAGACACTTATGCAACTTTTCGGTTTTTCAGTCCATTCATCACACCTAGACCCTTCACTGGCCAGCTAGAGATCTAAATGCAAGGACTAATGGTGCACTTTCATGTGAGTGAAGTTTGCATCCCTTATCTTCTGTCATCCACATGTAATTCTTGAAGTCCAGCAAATTTCCTGTCTTCAGAAGGGGACATTAACACGGGTTCCAAATTACAAATTCAGGCCGAAAACACCCAATTGACCCTCGAGAACGCCGATCACATTGCACATCTCAGTCCAGTGTTGACACATTAAATTCAATATGGCATCTCCCCCGGCATCACTCCACAGCTCTTCAACACCCCCCCCCTCACTCGAAATTTCTCGAAGGGTCCAAATAACATTACATTTTAGTACACACTGTATTATTCATTTACATATATTATCTACATTTAGGAAATTAAGTAAAAAAATTCCAAAACAAAGATATTATACCTGTTAACTTCGTTTCTCTGAAGTCTACAAATATAACTGTCATAGCTGTAATGCCTATGTATTTTGGTAAAACTAAGCATCAAGTGTCTTTGAACACTTGGGCAGATCTATTAGAACAAATAGCCAACTGAAGGAACCCCCATTAAGTGTCATAGATCAACAATGGACGCCTGGTGTTTAAGCATGGTGGTCCAGTGGAATCGATCCTGGCGAAGCCACAGTTCTGTTAATGATTCAAAATCACTTGTTTCATTTTTCATTGATATATAGACTGTTCATGAAGGCTGGTACACCAAACAGGATGAGGCTGAAATTAGTCTCTGAGGCTCCATCACCACGAATGTCCTTGCATCAGGATAACATGCTCAGTACTGCTGGGCACCTGGTGTTTAAGGATGGTGGTATAATAGATAGAGTGAGGCATTGTTCACTTCACACAGGGATGGGCATGGGAATGCAGGATCGAGTCCTGGCCAAGCCACAGTTCTGTTAATAATATATATATATATATATATATATATTATATATATATATATATATATATATATATATATATATATATATATATATATATATATATAACACTGATCTCTGGCTGAAGGAGACTCGAGCCTACGAACCATAGGACAAGGTATGCAGTGCTTTACCAATCTACCTACACTGGACAATACCTCGGCGTGTAGCTTGCGCTACACGTTTGATCCAAGGCAGCCAGCTTTCAGGGAGAAGGCTTACAGCTTTTCATCTCATCCCCTGCATGCATCAGCCTTACTAGAGATTTGAACAATGCAAGGAATTCGCGAGAGCAGGCGAAATATACACAAACACTGATCTCTGGCTGAAGGAGACTCGAACTTACGAACCTTAGGACAAGGTACGCAGTGCTTTACCAATCTACCCACACTGGACAATACCTTGCGCTACACGTTTGATCCAAGGCAGCCAGCTTTCAGGGAGAAGGCTTACAGCTTTTCATCTCATCCCCTGCATGCATCAGTCTTACTAGAGAATTTTAACAATGCAAGGAATTCGCGAGAGCAGGCGAAATATACACAAACACTGATCTCTGGCTGAAGGAGACTCGAACCTACGAACCTTAGGACAAGGTACGCAGTGCTTTACCAATCTACCCACACTGGACCAATACCTTGGCGTGTAGCATGAGCTACACGCTGTAAGCCTTCTCCCTGAAAGCAGGTTGCATTGGATCAAACGTGTAGCTCATGCTACACGCCAAGGTATTGGTCCAGTGTGGGTAGATTGGTAAAGCACTGCGTACCTTGTCCTAAGGTTCGTAGGTTCGAGTCTCCTTCAGCCAGAGATCAGTGTTTGTGTATATTTCGCCTGCTCTCGCGAATTCCTTTCATATATATATATATATATATATATATATGCATATATATATATATATATATATATATATATATATATATATATATATATATATATATATATATATATATATATAGGATTGCTGGTGTCTTTTATCTGTCTCATAAACATGCAAGATTTCAGGTACGTCTTCCTACTTCTACTTACACTTAGGTCACATTACACATGCACGTACAAACATATATATAAACACCCCTCTGGGTTTTCTTCCATTTTCTTACTAGTTCTTGTTCTTATTTATTTCCTCTTATTTCCTTGGGGAAGTAGAATAGAATTCTTCCTCCGTAAGACATGCGTGTCGTGAGAGGCGACTAAAATGCCGTGAGCAAGTGGCTAGTAACCCCTTCTCCTGTATACATTACTAAAGCTATAAAGAGAAACTTTTGATTTTTCTTTTTGAGCCACCCTGCCTTGGTGGGATACGGCCGGTGCGTTGAAAGAAATACATATATATATATATATATATATATATATATATATATATATATATATATATATATATATATATATATATATATATATATAATATATATATATATATATATATATATATAACGTCTTCATTTCTGGAACGAAGGAAACATCACTAAATATGTTACTACGTAGATAAAGTAATAACTATGAGACTACTACCCACCATCCTCGGCAGTAGTGATGACGTCACAGGTCAGCTGGTGTTCTGCAGCCACCATCTCCCCGACACACACCTGGTACCTGTGAACCAAGACACTTAATTACGACACATACTTGGTACCTGTGACCCCAAGGCAATTACAACACACACCTGGTACCTGTGACCCCAGGACAATTACTACACACACCTGGTACATGTGACCGAAGGCACTTAACTGCCACATGCACACACACACCTGGTACCAACACTACCAACACAGCATCGTAGGCAAGTCTTTCTTCAAAATGTAGTTTTTTAGGCAAGTCTTGCCCTCCAGTACAGCTTCAGAGGCAAGTTCTGTAACCCAACACAACTTTGGCAGCAAGTATTGCTCACCGACACTGCTTTCTCGGCAAGTCTTGCCCTTTAACATAGCTTCATAGGCAAGTCTTGCCCTCGAACACAGCTTCGTGGGCAAATATCTCTTTTCAGCAGAGTTTATAATGTAAATCTTACCCCTCTTCCCTCCAACACAGCTTCATAAGCAAGTTTTGCCCTCCAGCAATAATCGGTAATAAGAATGATCGGTCAAGTTGAGTATGCTCTTGAGACTTGTAGCACATATAGTACTCAGTATAAACCCCATCGACATATTCGGTAAATTACAAATACTTATTCGTGTTATCCTCACCTTAATGACTTATACTGCAATTAATTCTAATAATTTCGTATTTCTAAAATTAAGCAGTTTTTAATGTATTTTTTATGCTAACAATTTATATTTCAGATTTACTCTGAAAGAATTCTTGGGTGAATATATCAAGTGGTGGTATATTGTTGTGTCTTTAGACAAAATGTACGCTTTTCCTTATGCATGTATATGTATTTTTTAATTTAATATTATATTGCTTATGTTATTTCCGTTAGCAGCCAAAACTAAAATATGATTTATAGTATTAGCCGTTTTTCATATTTAGCTACATAAATATGTAAAATGCTTTACAAAATATACTTTGTGTGTTAACAGTTTTGAGGTTCTTACTTGCTATCCCACTCAGCTACACGCTTTCTCGTTCGTGTGTCAATTAAGGGGCATCCGGGAAATTCGTCAAGCTGGGATCAGACTTTACCTGACGCCTGCATCTGCTATGATCATCCCTTTTCACTTCCTGGACATCGGCGAGGCAACACCTGTTTTGCAAGGGCAAGGAAGGTAAGGCAAGGCGAAACACCTGTCTTCTGTTGTCTGATAGAACTTTGTTCTCCTGTGATGTAGACTCAGTTTTATGGCAGAGTATGATCTCGTTAGTGATCATACTCTGCCCTTGTCTTCTTCAGGACTATGTTCTCGAAGTCTAATTTAGAATTTGTGAAATTTGACAACTTATAGTTGGGTCTCTTGAAACACTCAATAAGCTCCAGGCCCAGAGTCTAACTCTATAACTTGCTCAGACCAAATTTATGCAATGTGATGGTAGAGATTTGAAAGTTGCTGCTCTCAGATTCAGTAATTTGGGAGTATTATACATTCTATGGCAGACTTGCTGATTGCTCTCAGTTAGGTAATTTTTTGTCTTTCTTCCTCGCCATGCTGCAGTGTTGCTTAGAGCTATTTTGTATATGTTACTGCTTGGTAAACTGAAAGAATCATTGGTTCAAGTAAGCTATGCATATTCCATCTCTGTGGTCAGAAGTTAGGTCATTTAGGGACTTTTTGGTTTTGTCAGTCACATTCGTTGCTGTGTCAGCCACACCGTTGATGCTCATACACAGTTTTCTTATTCTAATACTTATGAGTACTCTATTGTACAGTATGTGACAAGAAGCATAGTTAATTATATATATTGGGGAAAATACTGTATATTCTCCAAAAATACCGTGTATTTTGTATGTAAATTAGTGTAATATATTGTAGGTAATAAAAATTAATTTGTAAATAAATAAAGAACCAGCAATGGGTGAGCGTCGCTGGGGAGGAGACGCCATTGTTTTGAATGGGGCAAAGACACGTTAGTGAAATGTGCATAAATTTTCGTCACTCTAGGGGTTATATTGGGCTTAAAACCTCTCAAATAGGAGCCGAAATTGTTGGATTTGCAGTCCTGCATAACGTGATCATTAAGCAGATGGACAGGACAGCTTCGGAACCCCAGCTAAGTCATGTCTATTTTGTGTTGAAATTCTGGCCAGTATTTTCTTCATAAATTTAGGCAGGGGTTTGTATGACACACTGTAATCTCCAGACTAATTGGTGAGTCTCATTATTATAAATTCTCCTTCAATGTATATGTATTCACATTTTAAAGTTAATATACAGTTCACATATTTATATTAATGTTTTTACCAGAATTCCTGGTGATGTATATTTCATTTGAAATTATTATAGGTCCAGAGTGACTTGTGGAGAGATAGATTATCGTAGGTACCGAAGGAGGACACTTTTTGCGACCTAGGTGTCCTAAAATTCCTACTTGTCTCTGTAACCTTGATAAAGAATAATTATCTTTGTTACCATTTACTGGTATGTATTTTATGAGTTACATCCAGGTAAATTTAATTTTCCACACACACACACACACACACACACACACACGGATAGCGTTCCGATACCTCAGTAAGGAGTCGTTCAAGACCCTGTATACCATTTACGTCAGGCCCATACTGGAGTATGCAGCACCAGTTTGGAATCCACACCTAGTCAAGCACGTCAAGAAATTAGAGAAAGTGCAAAGGTTTGCAACAAGACTAGTCCCAGAGCTACGGGGATTGTCCTACGAAGAAAGGTTGAGGGAAATCGGCCTGACGACACTGGAGGCCAGGAGGGTCAGGGGAGACATGATAACGACATATAAAATACTGCGCGGAATAGACAAGGTGGACAAAGACAGGATGTTCCAGAGATGGGACACAGACACAAGA
Organism: Cherax quadricarinatus; assembly: GCF_038502225.1. NCBI lineage: Eukaryota > Metazoa > Arthropoda > Malacostraca > Decapoda > Parastacidae > Cherax > Cherax quadricarinatus. The sequence continues at coordinate 39,837,304 of NC_091301.1, read as the reverse complement.
GGTCACAATTGGAAGTTGAAGACTCAGATGAATCGAAGGGATGTTAGGAAGTATTTCTTCAGTCATAGAGTAGTCAAGTCATGGAATAGTCTAGAAAGTGAAGTAGTGGAGGCGGGAACCATACATAGTTTTAAGGCGAGGTATGATAAAGCTCATGTAGCAGGGAGAGAGAGGACCTAGTAGCAATCAGTGAAGAGGCGGGGCCAGGAGCTATGACTCGACCCCTGCAACCACAAATAGGTGAGTACACACACACACACACACACACACATATATATATGCAAAACAACCACTCTGAAAGAATAGAGAAATTCCAAGCGCTTTCGTGACTACTCACATTATCAAGGAACTATGAAAGTAAAGCATCCAAGGAAGCTATATAAGGGGTCTGGCCAGCACCTCACTATCAGATCCCACAACGGTTAAACACCTGACGCGCGCCGACCCAACTTAGATAGGTCCTTTGCACAACTCACCAACAAACTATTCTACCCAAGAAAATTAAAAAATTATTATTTGTCCAGTGTATTATTAAATTCTTCCCAAATTCTATTAATTATAAATGGATCTAATTTATACAAACCAAAGGAAATATTCATATTATTGTCAAAACTGCTTTTTATGAAACAAGATTCAATAATATTCCTGTCGACCATGGACTTGCTTGATACTACTTTCTCAACTTTTTGAAAATCAATTGGATGGTTAAAATCTCTTACATGAATAAATAGAGCATTGGAATCTTGTCCAGTTCTAATGCTATATTTATGTTGTTTTAATCTTAGTTCGAGATTTTTACCAGTTTGACCGTAATAAACTTTATCGCAAATTTTACAAGGAATCTTATAGACACATCCATCAGCATTTTGGGGGGAATTCTTTATCAAAAGTTTTTTTACTGTATCAAGATTTTTGAATACAACTTTAATATTAAAAGTCTTAAGAAGAGAAGGCATATCAACCAAGTTTTCATGGTAAGGGAGAACCAACATATTTTTAGTTGAATAAGGCTGGCTGTCCCTTTTTGGATTGTAAAAAGTATTTCTAGCAACTTTAAAAGATTTATCAATTACATTTCTTGGGTATTTTAAATCATTACCTATTTCATAAATTTTGAATATTTCCTCATCTATGAACTCAGGACTACAAATTCGTAAAGCTCTCAAAAACATTGATGAGAAAACAGACAGCATCAAGATAAAGTCAAACTGTCTGTTTTCTCATCAATGTTTTTGAGAGCTTTACGAATTTGTAGTCCTGAGTTCATAGACGAGGAAATATCCAAAATTTATGAAAGTGTTAGTAATATTAATGCTATCACGAAAACAGTTCCTTGCTGTTATGAGAGCTGACTTGCAGCATTATGCTGTGAAGCTGTGGCCGCCAAACAATAAAATATAAATGCTTAGCATGACAAGGGGCTCTTCAAAAAATGTGTACAAAGAAATATTATCCCAAAATTGCAATAACTCTCTGGATATTTTTGAGAACATGACTTTTTTTATGTTGACATTATCATAAAAACACATGAAAAAGATAAGAAAATTTATCCTCACATCAGGAATGTGTTCTATGGATGTTTGCTAGATGCTTCCCATTCCTTGCATACATACCAAGCCTACTGTAAAATTGGCTTCAGTTGTCTCTGTATAAAATCTTCCCTTCAAATAGAACAATTGTTATTGCACGTATTACTGCCAATTAATTTCACCCGATCTCATCCTCTACGATGCTGCAAATGATGACTGATACCAACAAGTGTGCAAGTGAGACATTTATGGAATTAAGTGATTACATTTCTACTTAGTGTTTGTTTAATATTTTCGAGATGAATCTGCATGTGTTTTGAGCGATGGTGGAAGTCAAGGTTAGAGCAGATTCCAAACATCATCTGCGATTATGTCTGATTCACTGACGAAATATTTGGCTTCCTGGAACTTCATGAGATGATATGAGGTCGTTACTGCCTTTACAAATTCAGTTGATAATTTTACCCTAGCAAAATTCTCTGTACGTTTTATTTTGGATAAAAAAGAGATGAAGGACCAATAGGACCAACGTCACTCGTGCACTAGCATGGGACAAACTTACTCGAGATATGGAATATGTCCCCCTAGCTAAACTTTTTCCAGCTGACTATCCCCTAGCAAGGCTTGTTCCTCAGGGTGAGGTCTGGAAACAAACTACTGTGCAGCAAGATGATTGGTTACCAGTAAATAATGACAGTCTAAGAAATCTGAAATCTAAAGACAAGGCTAATAATTTTAAATTTACCTTACTCTATAAGCATCAGTATGATCACTGTGGGAAATTACCTGCATGAGGTTTACCTGAATTATTACATGCAAGTAATTTGGGCGAGGTAAGTGGACTTAGTGACAGTAGGTCGCAGAACTGTCACTCCCTCGATGCGCACTACACCACTCTCAAAAAAAAGCTAGACCTAATATTAAATTATTAAATTATTAAACATTAATACCAGTAATGGCAAATTATAAAATAATGTGAACTGTATATGATTAGGCTTCCAGGGTACACAGCATATAATTATTGTACATAAATTATAATGGTGTTATTAGAAAAGAAATTCGTATTACCACTTACCATTTAATTACTGTAGATGGATCACGCCACAACACCTGCCTAACAAATAGAATTCTACACTGGCCAGCAAGAAATCTAAATGGAAGGACTAATGGCATAATTCCATGTGTGTGTACTGACACAGTTTTCTTATCTTTCGTCATCCACAGGTAATTCTGAAGGTCCCGCAAATTTTCTGTTCCAGTTCTTCACAAAAATTTCTTCACACAAAATTCCTCGAAGGGTCAAATCAGGATCATTTTAATACACAATTATTATATTATTAAAATTTACACATGCTGAATTTGGGAAAATTCAAAATTTTCCACAATCACTACGTTATTATGGACAATATAGATATCTTACCAATTAAGGTTTTGACTATTCTTATAACCGATGACCACTGTATAATCACTATAGTGACTCGAGAACAGCTACCCTAGCTAGTATTTTCATTCACCTACAACGCTTCATAGACCACTGAATGGGCTTCTGGTACTTCTGCTCTTCTCTGGTTGTTCAGGAATCTATACTTTTCATCGGCCGGGAATGAGGACCTCCAAGCATTGACAGACTTATCATAGGTTAAGCTCAGGGAATTAGCCTTCAATCCTCTCGTGTTTGGAAATGATAATGGCCGCTCTTTCCAGCCTCTCCCAGCCAGACGACCCGCAGTTCAAACATATATACAATTTCAGCTAATTAATATTATTCCCTAAGGCGACGACCTCATATATCCCTCTCCAATAATCTTGGTTATTCAATTAACTAGTGCTTAACCCTCCTTGAATTTATAATGAAGCTTAAATCCCCTGATGGAGGTGTTAATATATGTATATTTCCTTGAGCCCGCACAACATTGCTTGGTTCCAGTATTCACTGTTTCCTAAATACTCAATATTAAAGACTTGGTGGGTATAAATTTAGGTAGGCAAAAATTCCACAGAAGTAATGTGTAAAAAATTCATTTAATATTTTTGGGGGAATCTATTTTCAGTTTGTAAATTCTTTGCCAAGTTTCAATGTGCATTTTTCCATTTTGTTTTTCCATTATATTACACTTTAAATTCTCTACAAATTTGTAAAAAAAATATATTTTTAATTTTAATTTTATGAGATTGGTAATAGCAAGTGTGGCAGAGAAATTTATTTGCAAACCTTACGTATGAAATAAAACTGAGCAAATTGTCACCTACAGAGTTCAGTAGTCAAAATTTCTGAGCGAAATACATTAGCATTGAAAGTTTGAAGACAATCAGAAAGACATTGGCAAGTTGTTGCATATAACCAGGTAATAAATTTTCCAAATTTCTTCAATAAAATCTGTAAATTGGCAGTTACACAAACAAAAGCCAATTAAGCTTGAAGATTGAAGCCGATCTTCATTTATTTCATGGAATCAAATTCTCAATTTCTTTAACAAAATTGTGACTTGCAGGACCCAACAACAAAATTAATTTTTATTTAAGTAAAACACACCAGCGCTAAAAAAAATTAAGATTTTGTTCAGAGTATTAAGACTGAGTGTTAGTTACCCAAATCCAGGTTGTCATCGGGGATTCTCTTATTTCCACTGGTGTCCTTGAAACCCCAGGATGCGACCCACACTTGTCGGCTCACACCCAGGTACCTACTTATTGCTGGCCCCTCAAGGAAGGTTCCTTGACGTTGATGAGGGGCTCTTGATCTAGAGAATTGGATCTATTCTCCAGTTGCCTGAATTAAGCCTGAATACCTTCCACATCCCCCCACAGGCACTGCATAATCCTATGGGTTTAGCGCTCCCTTTGATTATAATAATAATAATAATAATAATAATAATAATAATAATAATAATAATACTTATTGCTGGGTGAGCAGGAGCAGGTGGTATAAAAGAAGCCTGTCTAACGTATCCACTAGTACCGGAGATCGAACCCTAGTCCCCCAGCGTGCGAGCCGAAGGCAGCTACCAAGTGAGCCACGAGAATAGACATTTTCCAATTATCGCAAGGAAACCAATAATCCTATTTTTTTTTTTTTAACTTTGAGAGACAATTCTCAAGTTTAAACTTATCACGAAGTTTAATATACTAATGAGTCATCAAACCCTAAAATAAATCGGTCTTTAAAGCTTAAAGTTTTTCAGTAAAGACATTCTTACATTATCTTGCGGGAAAAGAATGACTTACAATTTTGTTAATGAGAGTGACAACTTAGTATCAACACATTCCAATAACTGTGAGAACCTTTTCACCAGGTAGAATATTTCTGCGTTGAAATTTGGAAGAGGTATTCTGAAGTTATTGAGTTAAAACTACTAAAAATCATTTCTGAAACTATAAAGCTACACATCCTAGTAAGCAACCTAGACTCTCCCTACATACTGGACGCCAGAGTGGAAAATCTGAAGCCAATCAGACCACAAGATAAACAATTATGAATGAAAACCTGGGAAGATAATACCAGTTAATTAAAATGATTACCTCCCACTCCCCAGGCGTTGTATAAGTCATTAATGTTTAGCTCTTCCTATGAATAATAATAATATTATTATTATCAAAACTAAACGCTAAACCCACGAGGGTCATACAGCATAACAATAATAATAATTTAGCCCTCGCCCCTAAGTGCTTTACTACCCATGGGTGCAATGCTTACCAGTAAATACAGTTAGATGTATTTCGGTCGCTGCACGATCCTAGAAAGGTATCCCCCTAGCAAAGGTATCCCACTGGCAAGACACAGTTGCTCTACACTCAACAAGTTTTCCTTCGATCCCCGCTGGGGAGGGGAATTTATATTCTACAAGCCCCATCTCCTTTCACACAATGCTGTCGCATTGTGTGAAAATTAAGCCTTTGAATGGAATAATCAATGACTCCTCGAAGCTAGCTTTAGCTACTGCCGTTAGGACCTGCCTGCAGGTCAAATTTACAACAATCCACTCTCTGAAGGACTTCTTCATTGTCTTCTGCACAGACGACAATGAAGCACCAAAATTCATGGACGACCCTTCAATCAAGACCCTACAAACAGGACAATTCACCATATCCCCGTCTCTTGTCCAGTCTTTGTGAAAAGACTGGACAAGATCGTCACGTCTCCCTCAACTGAAGCAATAAAGACATCTATCGAGGAACAAAACACCTGGGCCTCTGTAGAGAGCATCTCCAAGATCCCGGTGGCCTGGTGGCTAAAGCTCCCGCTTCACACACGGAGGGCCCCGGTTCGATTCCCGGCGGGTGGAAACATTTCGACACGTTTCCTTACACCTGTTGTCCTGTTCACCTAGCAGCAAATAGGTACCTGGGTGTTAGTCGACTGGTGTGGGTCGCATCCTGGGGGACAAGATTAAGGACCCCAATGGAAATAAGTTAGACAGTCCTCGATGACGCACTGACTTTCTTGGGTTATCCTGGGTGGCTAACCCTCCAGGGTTAAAAATCCGAACGAAATCTTATCTTATCTATGGTAAAGATTACATTCTCAGATATCTCCAAGGCTGCCCATGGCTGACCGTCTGACCATCTCATATTACCACATTCACCCAAGCCATATAGAACCAAAACGCTTCACACATATCTCCGATTCCTGGACCTGCTACTCCAATAATCACACCATCAAGGATTGATCCAGCAAGGATAAGAAGCTTTGTTCAAAATGTGGGGATGATGGACACGAATTCAGATCCTGCACCATCACCACCGCTCCATCATGCCTTAACTGCAAGGGTAATCATCATACTCTTGCAGCTAAGTGCCCGCTCAGGAAAGAAATCATATTCAAGAAAACTAAAGACGATCTGAAGAACATCTCCAATTCGCCGACATACGCTGCAATAACCAAACTACAAGCCGACACCACCAAGATTCTACACGTCACTCTACAGACACCTTCGCCCAGCAACTACCTCTCTCCACTCCCCGACGTTGCTCCCTCCAAGGTACTGTACTGCATGGTGTATGCGCACCTTGCAAATGCAGCAAACCCCGGCACTTTCAACATCACTATTAACAAACTATTCCGTCTGAACAACATGCCTGCCTTCAATTTTCCAGACTCCACACCTTCAGTCGACATCCTCAAGATCCTTCCCAACGCCGTGAACTTCACTGCACCTGCAGACCTGTCCCCTGCTCCTGTAACTTCTATAACCACTTCCACCGCTGACAGCGATGATCATGCTGCCTCAACCATCGTATCCCACGTCTCCCAACCTGCTGTTACACCACCATTACACATCTCCACTGCTCCTGTCGACCCTCAGTCACCTGCTGCCACCAATGTAGACTCGCCCAATGAATCCACTCCAGAAGATAGCGACGACTCCAGTACACCCTCATGGGAAAACCTTACCTTCTACACTTCTTCAAATACTGACACCATGACCTATACTGAGCCTTGGTGCTGGAACAGTCAAGTATGCCTGTGAATCACTTCTTGACTTTACACTCACCCAAGTTCTTGAGTTCATCAAGCCTCTTCGTTTCACCTTTAGTAACAAGATTAAACTATACAACCTCTCCAAGAGCAGTTTCAAAAAGCTTGAAAATGGTTCCACTGCAAACCTGCCTCCTCAATTACTCCTATAACTCCCACCTGTGTGCTGCTCTCTGATGTTCCTTCTCCTGCTACCTAGCCTGCTGCCAGCCACTCAAGATTCAAGACTTCAGCTACCACAAGTTCGATGCAACAGACCTTGCTATTCCTGTTTCTCAATTCTACCCCACGAGCGCCTAGCTGCTAGGCTCTTTCTCTACGACTGTAGACACGCCTCTCAAACGCTATTCTTCGTCTGTCCCGTATCCCCCGCTCACTCCATTGGGAGTCTAAGACTCCCTAAACTCTTGTCTGTCTGTCTGTCTGTCTGTCTGTCTGTCTGTCTGTCTGTCTCATGTCCTCCTCTGTCCTGTAACTAACCTGCTGCTACAAGACCAACGCAACTGAATATCCAGTTTGATAAATGTACGATATAGCGTTTCCCTCTTCACTCATTTTCTAGATTAAATGACCGAAATTAAAAAAAAACTAATTCCTACTGCGTTTCCAAAAATCGCGGCCCTCAACACTGATAATGGGGTTGTACCTATTACCAATTCTGACGTTGATGACTAATGTACTTCCTGTCACAGCCCCCAGGCAGCCCACCCACACCTTCGTCTTTCCATTCTTGCAGCAGAAAGTTTCACATCTAGTGTCCGTTAAGCCTGGCAAGTACTACCCGTAAAGCCTAACTCTAATAACTCTTGCTTGGAAGGATTACTCTAATGCTTCCTGAAGAGCTTAATATAACTGATAAGTGGAAAACCCTTTTCTGAGGACTGTTGCCTTGAAAACCTACTCTGATGATTGCTGTCCAGAAAGCCTACTTTTACATTTGCTGCCCAGTAAGCCTACTCTCCATAAGTTAAAAAAAATACATAGAATGACATTCCACGCAACATTCCACATGATGCGTGGAATGTTTTTAATTTGCTTCTGAAATACTCTACACTTAGATCCTGGAATACTTTATATCAAGTAGCTGGAATATTCTTCACCACGTTCCTGAAACACACTATTATGTGCTTGGAATACTCTATTCCATGTGCCTCGAAGTCTTTAACTTATGCCTTGAATTCTCTCTACCTTGATCCTGGAATGCTTTAAACCTTGTGCTTGGAATACACTTTTAGCCTGTGCGTAGAATAACCTATATTTTCTGCCTCGAATTCTCTTGACCTTATGCTAGAATACACTTTACGCAGCGCCAGGGACACACTTTACCTTGTGCCTGGAATAATTTGTACCTGTGGCTGAAATGCTTGGTACCTCTTGCCTGGAATATTCTTTACCTCATGTCTGGAATATTCTTTATATGGTGCCTGGAATGTTGTGTACCTGGTGCCTGGAATGAGGCCTCTGATGACATGCTTACTGGAGGCGAGGCTGGAAGCATGACCTGGATGTCCCACACGACCATCCACCCTCCTCCATGTGATCCTGAATCCGATGCGAGATATACGAGGCTGCTCCAGAGTCTGGAGACCGGGTGTCTCCCCCCACACCACAGTGACGTTCTTACTGTGTACTGGACCCATCACCAAGTACAGCCACGGACCTGCAAAACAACAACAGATACAACCACTTCCTTGTGACACATCAGACACAAACACTAGCCTGCAAAACAACATCAGGTACAACCACTACCTTGTAACACAACATTAGATGCAACCACTACCTTGCAACACATCATCAAATACAACCACTTCCCTGTAACACAACATCAGATACAACCACTACCCTGTGATAAATGGTTTGAAACCCGACAAGTTGAAGATTGAGACACTTATGCAACATATGGGAAACTTAATAAAGTTTCCCATATGTTGCAAAAGTATCTCAATCTTCAACCACTACCCTGAAACACAACATCAGATACAACTACGATCCTGTAACACATTAGATACAACCATTACCCTGCAGCACAACATTAGATACAACTGTCCTGCAAGAAAACATTACCAGGTGCAACTATGGTCATGCAACAAACACCTGGTACAACCATGGTCAAGTAACACAACATCACTAGGTACAACCATGTTCCTAAGATATAGCATCATGTATAAACTACTGTTCTGCAACGCATCACTATGTACAACTATGTACTGCAGCCCATCACCAAATATAACCAAGATCCTGCAGCACATCACTAGGTACAACCATGGTCTTCCTGCCCATCAACAGGTATAATAATGGTGCTGCAAAATACCACCAGATATAAACATGGTCCAGCATCCCATCACCGGGTTCAATCATGGTCCTGCAACACAATACTAAAAACAACCACTGTCATACAATAGGGCATCCCTTCGAACAACCCTCGTCTTATAATGCAACATCAGGTACAGCCATGGTCCAGAAACACATCACCTGGTATAACTGTCGTCCAGAACACATCACCTGGTGCAGCAATGATACTACACCAGAGCATCACCAAGCTCACCTATGGTCTAGCAACACATCATCGAACTCAAGCATGGTCCTCCAAGACATCACAAGATACAGTACAACCATGGTTCAGTACAATCGTGATCCTGCAAAGAATTAAGAGTCACGGCACCTTGGATAGAAAATACAAATAACTCGTACTTAAGAGACAGAAATTTATGACGACGTTTCGATCCGACTTGGACCATTAAAAAGCCATGCTGAAGCGAGTAGGGAAGGGAGCCAGAATATGTACGACAGGCCAAAGGGATGGGAGTGGTAGAACGGGAGGGAGCAGTAGCAGTATTCTAGTAGTGATGGAGGTAGTATAGTAGTAGTAGTAGATATACGAGTAGTAGTGCACTTCTACAACTGTTACTGCTATTAATACGTTACCACCACCACGACTACTACTACTCCCTTCTCATACTTTATTACTCCCTTTCCGAGCTCACCTCTCGTGTATACAGTATTCTGGCTCCCTTCACTTCGCACTTTTCTGTGTGACTAGTTAATGTTCCAGGTTAGACCGAAACTTCGTTTCTGAAGTGAGGCTTCTGCATGTTCCTGCAAAGCAACATTAGGTTCAACCATGGTCCAGGAACAAAATACTAGGCACAACCATGGTCCAGCAACACATCACCAGGTACAATATTAGTGGTGTAATGCAGCATCACCAGACAAAACAATGGTTCTGCAACACTACACCAGGCACAACCACGGTCCTGCAACATTACACCAGGCACAACCAAGGTCCTGCAACACTACACCAGGCACAACCACAGTCCTGCAACACTACACCAGGCACAACCACAGTCCTGCAACATTACACCAGGCACAACCACGGTCCTGCAACATTACACCAGGCACAACCACGGTACTGCAACACTACACCAGGCACAACCAAGGTCCTGCAACACTACACCAGGCACAACCACGGTCCTGCAACACTACACCAGGCACAACCACGATCCTGCAACACTACACCAGGCACAACCACGGTACTGCAACACTACACCAGGCACAACCGCGGTCCTGCAACACTACACCAGGCACAACCACAGTCCTGCAACACTACACCAGGCACAACCACGGTACTGCAACACTACACCAGGCACAACCACGGTCCTGCAACACAACACCAGGCACAACCACGGTACTGCAACACTACACCAGGCACAACCACGGTCCTGCAACACTACATCAGGCACAACCACGGTCCTGCAACATTACACCAGGCACAACCACGGTACTGCAACACTACACCAGGCACAACCACGGTCCTGCAACACAACACCAGGCACAACCACGGTACTGCAACACAACACCAGGCACAACCACGGTACTGCAACACTACACCAGGCACAACCACGGTCCTGCAACACTACACCAGGCACAACCACAGTCCTGCAACACTACACCAGGCACAACCACGGTCCTGCAACACTACACCAGGCACAACCACGGTCCTGCAACACTACACCAGGCACAACCACGGTCCTGCAACACTACACCAGGCACAACCACGGTCCTGCAACACTACACCAGGCACGACCACGGTCTTGCAACGTTACAAAAGGCACAACCACGGTCCTGCAACATTACACCAGGCACAACCACGGTCCTGCAACATTACACCAGGCACAACCACGGTCCTGCAACGCTACACCAGGCACAACCACAGTCCTGCAACATTATACCAGGCACAATCACGGTCCTGCAACACTACACCAGGCACAACCACGGTCCTGCAACACTACACCAGGCACAACCACAGTCCTGCAACACTACACCAGGCACAATCACGGTCCTGCAACACTACACCAGGCACAACAGTGGTCCTGCAACACACCATAAGAGAAACAACAAAACATCACCTGGTACAACCATAGTGCTGCAACACATCACCATGAA